>NC_136072.1:942136346-942696346 GCF_964261635.1 Lissotriton helveticus | reverse complement strand
TATAACATTTACACCATTTCATTTCACCCTCCTTTTACATTCCCTCGTTTACACCGTTCGTTTTACCCATCCTTGGAAGTCAAGGTCTTCCTCTACGCGAGAGTACATGGGTCAGTCGCGTACTTTGAAGGCAGAGTGTCGTGTTTGTCGATCCGATCCGTCCTCCAGGGCTGGGCAACCATCTTCTTTTAACCTTAAAGAAAGAGCAGAGTAGGGTGCACAGAAAAGAACTTTCCCACCGATCCCACATTTTTAAAATAAAGCATGCAATACCCGTCCATAGTTTCAAAAAAACTTTATTTTGCAAAATCATTTCAGCACGTGGATTGTGAGGGTGCGGTCGTATTTGGCCGGTCGTGGCAATGGCTAAAGTGCGTACAGTGGGGGGTGTCGTTTGCAGCAATAAAAACATCGGAAAGTTTTATTCATTCATTTGTAAGAAACTAAAACGTCTATTAATTGGCTGGGGGTTCGGGGGGGCATTTATTTTCATAATTTAGAAGCATAATCATAATAGTTGCAATCAGATTTCCTATATGTATACCGTATGTGTGCGTCGTAGATGAGGTTATACATCAGCTATAAAAATATATAATACATTGTACATTTGTAATCAACATTTGGATCCTTTCATACTGTTCGTCGAGTGAGCTCTCCTTGTCTTTTCTAGCCAAGTGTACAAAGGATCATATAAAGTCTCAGAACATCAAGTTTATATTAGTGCGAAGGAACACCACGAGGTGTTCGTAAGTTCCGATTGATACCAGCGCCATCTTGAGCGGGGCCGGCTCAGTCCGGAAGCAGCATCAGGGGGAAATGTTTCCCATTACTGGCAGTTGGACCAGAGTCCTTTTCGGCAGTTCTAGAATTCATGCTAACAAAGGGAGTGGCAATGTCACGTTTATTTCGTTGGCGATCAAGGCAGCCGTCCCTTACCGGAAACCTGCAGAGGCCGAAGGTTCCGCCGGGGACCTTTGTAGGATCTTCAAGGCTGCGGAGATGCTGTCGGAGATGGGGGCTCGTGCCCCAGTGGGCAAATGTTCGAGTTATATTGCTGGTCAAAGTTACTCTAGTGGCCGGGGCCCGCCTTCCAGCGGACCCAGACGCCATTTTGAGGCCCTACAGGGGCCACTCTCGTCGAGTTTGCAAGAGTGGGAGAGATCCTTCGGAGTGAAAGGAAGAGGTCCCTGTTGTGTGAAAGCGGGACGTTCAGCTGGGGTGCAGCTGTGATGCCCCCCACCTGGGGGGGCGAGGGAGACTCGTTCGCGCCGTCTCCTTCTCCCGGTGCACTCCATGCTGCTCTTTTTCATCGCCCCGCATGAAGGTCTCTCCACATCCGGTGTTCCCCAAGTCTTGTGCTCAGTGCTGTGGGAGTATGGCCACCTGTGGCGCGCATTCGGCGCGGCACGAGTATCAGTGCAGTCATTGCAGGTTCGGTGTTCCGAAAATATGGCCACCATTGCACGTTCGGTGCTGCGCAAGTACTGGGGTGCCACCATGGTGTGTTCGGTGCTGTGGAAGTATTGGCACCATCGCCTGACTGGGGGTGTTCGGCGTCGGGCCGGGGGCTGGGAGACCTCCTATCGGTGGAGGTGGGAGAGGCTCGTCCGCGTCGCCTCTCCCTCCCAGCCCAACTTGGACAAATTGTTGTGGAGGTACGTGCAGGACATCCCGCCGTCCAGAGCTGCTGCGGCTGTTACGGAAGGGAAAAGGAAGAGGTGCCTCGTTCTTCTCTGGACATGTGGCGGGACTACTTAAGTCTATCCAGGCCCAAGGCGGCTGGCCGAGGAGACATGTGGCGGGACTACCTACAACTGCCCAGGCTGCTGGCTCCTGCCTCTCCTCCGGCTCCCCCATACGTTAAGATTTCCTGACCAAGAGTTGGCAGCGGGGCCCGCCTTATATGGGTTGTCGCTGGTTGGGCGTAGCCGTAACCCTACCTTCCTTCGGAAGGTTCCAGAATGGGGGGGGGGGGCGAATGTTCTGTTTGACTTTCATTTTCTACAGTTTACCGTTATTATTTCTTGTTTGTTGAGTTAAATTAAAAGTTCAAGTTCATCAATGGTCTACGGATTTTGTTTTACCATTTCTTTCTTTCCAGGTTGCTTTTATGCTAAGTTTCTGCTAACAGAGGTTGAGTAACACGGAAACACGTGTAGAGGGATGACGCGGATTCGTACATTACATACACACAAACTCAGACGGGGGACAGTACAAGTACGACATACAAAGACCCAAGACGAATATAAAACAGTTATTGGTCATAATTATCTCTTTCCGTCTGTGAATCTAAAACGAGGCTGGCTTCCCGTCTTGACGTTGCCCGACCTAGGAGAACTTGAGCATGCCGCTGAAATTGTCCTGGCGAAATCTGTGCCATCGGGCATAATCAAACGTGGTGGTTCTATCTGGTCTGTCTATGTAAGTCGGGTTCTTCTTTGTCTCGCGCTTTTTCTCGTACTGCCGGTCTGTCGTTCCTGTCGGCCCTTTGCCTTTTCTCACGCTCAGTAGAGTCGGGCATTGGGCTTTCCAGTGTCCGACATATCTACAAAAAGCGCATTGGTCTGGCCCTAAGTCTGGTCGTCTTTTGCATAGTGTCGGGGGATAAGTTGTGGGTAGCGGTGTCCTGGGGTTGTCCTGTCGGTATATTTCTCTACTTGGTTTGTCCTCGTCTTTTCTCTGTCGTTGCATAGCCTCTCTGCGCCACATACCGAGACTGTCGAGCATAATAGGCGTTGTCTTATTATTTCGAAGGGCTATTTCTAACGTTTCTATTTTATCAAGGTCAAAGGATCCTGCCAGTGGCCACTGTTTGTCTTGACTTTCTTTGGTATACCTGTGCCACAATTTGTTATAGGCTATGGTAACTAATCCATAGTTTATGAACATGTCCTTATTAGGGGTGCCTTCTAGTGGAGCTATATGGTCCACCTCTAATACACGGTCCGGGCTGAACCAATTATCAATCAATGGGGAGAAGACAGACATGACGGCTCGTAACGAGGGACTAATAAGTCAGCAGTGCCTATCTTATCACTAGGTGCAAAGACTAGACAGAATATTCCTATTCTACGTTGTTTGCAGGCAGTGAGTACCTCATGAACAAAAATAAAAAAAAGAGTAACCAAGAACGCGGAACAATCAAGCAATTAATAAATAAATAAATAGGATAGAAAAAGGACCATGGGGAGAGTAAGTAGGGCGCAAAAGTCTGCGTCCTCTACCCTTTCACTAACCGCAAAGAGGAAGCTGTTGTTTCCGGTTTGCAGACAGAGAATCTCCAGAAGACAATCTGTGAACAGTAGTTCGGGGTTAAAGAACCCAGTTAATCAGTGAGGGAGTGGGGAGTCTCCCAAAAACCGTTGAGAAATAATAGAGTCAGTGGGGGAGAAAGATAGGCGCAACGGTTACGTTACCTATCCTTCACCGTTTGCAAAAGAGAAGGAGCCTACTGTTTCTCCGTGTGCAGACAGTGAATCTCCAATTAGGTCAAACAAAGAGTAATACTAGTATTTTATAAATAATCAAGCAATCAAACAATCAAGCAATCATTTCGCACCTTGTCGTGATTACACGACCTTACCCGGACCATGTGGACAGTTTCTTGTCTTCCGAATCCAGCGCCCGATCGTCCTCTTTTTCTCGTATTTCTCACGGCACTCCTAATGGTCCCCAGTCAGGACCGTAGATCACTCGAGAGAGGTCTGTTCGGAACTAGTGAAGTTCGGATGATCGGCTGCCAGACGAGGGTCTATTGGGCAAGAGCTCTCCCGATCGTTGCAGTCGTTCACTCTGTCGTCGGGACCTCTCCCACTGGATCCACGAGTCGCTGATGGGCCCCACGCTTGGGACGCCAATTGTTGAAACCTGAGTCGGGTCGGGGACAATCGATATTTGCCCGGCGGTATTGCCTCTGTGACCCTCTAGTTATTTAATCAATGAAGAGGCAGGCGCTGGAGACTGGAAAGCAGGAAACAAGGTTTTTATTCTCTCCGGAGGAGAACACAGCAAAACGGACAGCAGGTATCGTTCTGAGGTGCTCTAGATACATTTCTGAGGCCTGGCCTCTTATACACTGTTTTATGACTTTATTGCAGATTACACATTCATGTTAAAGCTTTGATGTATGGAAAAGACATTCCCGGAACTCCCCTTTGGGCCCGTTCCCACACACATTTACAGTTGAAGTCCCCACCCTAGTCACAACAGGTGATGAGTATCACGCAGCTGGATATTCCGCCGATTCACGGAATGTGGGGGGGTTTGATCGGATCTCATGGAGTGGGGGCTTTGATCAACCCGGGGATCCTTTGATGGGGGAAGCTTTCTATTGTACGGGGAGGGGCGAGGAATGGTATCGGCAGAGCCGGGTGTCGGCCTGGGAACGGGGAAGACAAACGGGCACACGGGGAAAAAGGGGGTTTGCATCTAAGGGCCGGAGATCATGAAAGGGAAGAAGGGAGGTGTCGCGCTGGGAACAGGATGAGGGCCTGGGGCAGAGCAGCGCCGAAGAGGGGTTTATGATTCAAGGCAGGTGCAAGCAGGGGGGTGGTCAGCGTGCAGGCTTAGTGAAGGCGAAGGGCTATGTCAGGGGCCAGCGGCATGCAAAAGGGTTCGTTCTGATCGGGGCATCTTAAAATGGCGGGTGCGCACGACAAAAGTGTGGCATCAGGGGAAGAGGCAAGATGGCGCAGATAATGTTCACCAAAACGTACTAATTTTCAACACCCCCCTTGCATCTTATTTACATATAGCCCCCCAAGAGGCTGCGGGGGGACCACGTGGCCACCTGCATTTCAAACAATTAGTCCCTGGGAGATGGCGGTCCCTGGGGCTGCGAGCGGACCGCGTGGCCCTACAGCATTTTAAACAATTAGCCCTGGGGAGGTGGTAGTCCCCAGGCTGAGGGGGCCAGTGTGGTCCCCCGCAATTTTATTTGTTACTGCCCCCAGGACCTGGCCCCCCTGGGGGTCTAAATTGAACATAGCGCTGGAGACCACTTTGTTTTTTCAATTTTTATTTTCGTCGAGATTCGCGGACCCAACGAGATTCCCTGTGGGACCCCCTGAACAGGCATAGGGGGTCAGGATGTTTCTACCCTGCCCCCTTTTCTTTTAATGATTTTTCTTGTGATTCGGTTCAACTAAACTTTGTTCTTTTAAGCAATATTCAGAGGTTTATTTGAAACATACATGAAGATATAACAAACAGTTCTAAGCACAACTTCACGTTCCCTCTGATTTCTTTTTCACTGAAATTATTTTTTTTGATGAAATACTTCTTTCAAATTTTAACCCGTGCACCAGACCAACCCAACACTGCAGGCAGATTTCAGGAGCACAAGAGTGGGCTGGTCCCTTTTATTTCAACACTGCAAAAAGTTTTAATAGGGTTTGCATACCCGGAATCGGAGTCTGTGAACCCTTAGACACTCTCAGACCCCTGTTCCACCAGAAACAGACCAGGGGGAAAAAATACTCTTGTCAATGCATTCAAATTATTTTGGTTTGCAACCCCAAGTTTTCAGACCATCTGCAATCAAAGTCCAGATGTTTTTAACTACCATTTCAAGCTAAACCGACAACATTTTTAAAATGTTCATTTCTCAGAAAGTACTTAAACTATTCACCAAACCAAGCCAATGTACTTCTACAGGCAAGATTCTACCTTACTGCCAAGTTCGGTGCCATTCTATTCAGTGATTTGTCTGTAGATGAGAGCAAAGGTGCATATGGGAGTCAAGAAGGGAAAGGTCCCTCTTTTGACGTCATCCCACCCCCCTTTCTTTTGACCCCCACATGATGGATCTGCACAAAATTCACCATGCTAAACCCAAATGGGATGACCTTTTTCCTGCAAATTTCGTGCAAATTCATCGAACACCTCTAACATATGTATATGTGGGGGGGATGGAGGTGGAGACTGAAGGACGGATAGTATCTGGAAGGAAAGGATATAAACGGATTTTTTCAGACATTTCTTGAGATACTTGGTCACTTTCAAGGAGATGCTATTTTTCACAAGGCAGTGACTGGAAGCATGGGCGTCCGCAGAAATTTTTCCAGGGTGGGGCAACATTTTTACTTCATCACCATCCTCCGACATGATTGAGCACAAGTATTAAATAAACAAATAAAAAAATCTAATAAGACAAAGAGCTTAAATAAACAAAGAAACCCATGAGGTGGGAGAAAAATCATGTGAGGCTTCACAGCAGATTACCTGGCAACCACAATGAAACAGAGGAAAAAACAAACAAGCATTGGCATAGCAAATAGGTCTCGCCTTTGGGACCTTCTAAGTGTTTAGCCATGCAAGAGTTGGTGTTGTTGCACCAAGGATATTGTACTAGACGACTAAACACTTATAAGGTCCCAAAGAGGAGACCTATTGGCTATGTCAATGCTGTTTTTTTTTTTTTTAAATGACAAGCAGTGCTTTATGGCTCCGGCTGCCACTTAGTCCACCACATCCCACGTAGATGCTGCAGCCATCTTTGAATGGTTTTAAAGCCAATTCAAAAGCTGTCACCAGTGTATGTGAATCCCTATCTCAACTGTGAGACTGCTCTCCTGCTTCCCAATTCTATTAAATACAAATGATGTAAAAAGAACATCCCTTTCTGAGCTGCACGGCTCATCCTACCGACGTTTCATGCGCAGATTTGAAATACTGATGGTTTGGGCTTCTCGGAATTCAACTGGTTGAGAGGTAGACAGGTGTAGAGAGGTAGTGAGAAGTAGAGAGAGAGAGAGAGAGGCGTAGAGAGGTAGAGAGACAAGGTAGAGAGAAGTAGAGAGAGAGGTAGAGAGAGAGAGATAGAGAGGTAGAAAGGTAGAAAGAGGTAGAGGTAGAGGTACGGAGATAGAGAGAGGTAGAGAGAGAGGTAGAGGTGTAAAGGTAGAGAGAGAGGTATAGAGATAGAGGGAGAGGTAGAGAGAGGTAGAGAGAGAGAGAGAGAGAGAGAGGTAGAGAGGGAGAGAGGTAGAGAGAGAGGTAGAGAGGTAGCGGTAGAGAGGTAGAGGTAGAGAGAGAGTGGGAGAGTTAGAGAGGGTGAGAGAGGTAAAGAGATAAAGAGGTAGAGAGAGAAGTAGAGAGAGAGAGGTAGAGAGAGAGAGGTAGAGAGAGAGGTAGAGAGAGAGGTAAAGAGAGAGGTAGAGCGGTAGAGGGAGAGAGGTAGAAAGAGAGGTAGAGAGGTAGAGGTAGAGAGGTAGAGGTAGAGAGAGAGTGGGAGAGGTAGAGAGGGTGAGAGAGGTAAAGAGATAAAGAGGTAGAGAGAGAGGTAGAGAGAGAGAGGTAGAGAGAGAGAGAGGTAGAGAGAGGTAGAGAGAGAGAGGTAGAGAGAGAGGTAGAGGTAGAGAGGTAGTGGTAGAGAGGTAGAGAGGGAGGTAGAGGTAGAGAGGTAGAAAGAGAGGGAGAGAGAGAGGTAGGGAGAGGTAGAGAGAGAGGTAGAGAGAGGTAGAGAGAGAGAGGTAGAGAGAGAGGTAGAGGTAGAGAGGTAGTGGTAGAGAGGTAGAGAGAGAGGTAGAGGTAGAGAGGTAGTGGTAGAGAGGTAGAGAGAGAGGTAGAGAGAGGTAGAGAGAGAGGTAGAGAGAGAGAGGTAGTGGTAGAGAGGTAGAGAGAGAGGTAGAGAGAGGTGGAGAGAGAGAGGTAGAGAGAGAGGTAGAGGTAGAGAGGTAGAGGTAGAGAGGTAGTGGTAGAGAGGTAGAGAGAGAGGTAGAGGTAGAGAGGTAGTGGTAGAGAGGTAGAAAGAGGGTAGAGAGAGAGGTAGAGAGAGGTAGAGAGAGAGGTAGAGAGAGAGGTAGAGAGAGAGGTAGATAGAGATAGAGGTAGAGAGAGAGGTAGAGAGAGAGGTAGAGAGAGAGAGAGAGAGGTAGAGAGGGGGTAGAGAGAGAGGTAGAGGTAGAGAGGTAGAGAGAGAGAGGTGGGGAGAGAGAGGTAGAGAGAGGTAGAGAGAGAGGTAGAGAGAGAGGTAGAGAGAGAGAGAGATAGAGAGAGGGAGATGTAGAGAGAGAGAGGTAGAGAGAGAGAGAGGTAGAGAGAGAGGTAGAGGTAGAGAGAGAGAGGTAGAGAAGGAGAGAGAGAGAGATAGCGAGAGGTAGAGAGGTGTAGAGAGAGGTGTAGAGAGAGAGGTAGAGGTAAAGAGAGACATAGTGAGAGAGACGTAGAGAGAGAGGTATGGAGAGGTAGAGAGGGAGAGGTAGAGAGGTAGAGAGAGAGGTAGAGAGAGAGGTAGAGAGGTAGAGAGGTAGATTGGAGATCCTAGCATTTCCAGAGCATTAAAGGCACTACTCATTTGTAATGTCATTCCTTTCACTGCACATCCTGCTTTATCTAAATAACTAGGGCCCTCAAATACAAAAGGATGTTGTGGTCATAAAGCTTACAATTTGCAGCATCACAGTGGTTGCTACTGCAAAACCCCTTTTTAGAGTTGTGTATAACCTTCATGATTGACAAAAAGGGTTCTGCATCTTACTTCATATTGGAATTTGGAGGGGCAGTGGAAAGGGTGCTATCTTCAAATTGCAATTTACAATGACATATATCAATAGTTTTCAAACGCAATGGCAGTCGCAAACCGTTGATCTGATACCAACACTGAGCTGCAGTTGGTACATGATTCAGAAAAGAAAAGTTGTCCCTGTGGGACAGCTTTCCCTTCGTGAATCATGGCAGGCGACAGTGAGTACAGACAGTGGTCCAGGGGCTACACTCGATACTGCAATGAACATGAGGGACTGCCCCTTTGGAGCTCAAGGCGTAAACTCTTTAATCCATCTCATATGCAGACCCTTCTGTAATACTAGTGCTTATGGTGCAAAAAACAGGCATATCGTGTGTGGTGCAGACACTTCTGTTCAGTTTTAACTCTTTTTCAGTTGTCAACAAAATATTTTAATTCATATTTTGGTTTCCATTGTTAACTGTTTTTTAATATATCCATTATTTTATTTTATTTTAGAAATAATGGATATATTAAAAAACGTATAAGAACAGTTAACAATGGAAACCAAAATATGAATTAAAACTGATTATTACCATGGAAAAGAAATTGATGAAACTTTAATGTTCGCTGAAAAGTGCACACATCCATCAGAACAGAAGTGTCTGAACCACACACGATAGGGTATACGAAAGGGCACCTAAAGAGTAGGTACCAGGATGTAGTAGCACCAACAAAAGAAAGGAATATAGCTTGAGTACGAATAAATCACGAGTGCACAGAAGGACTTTCCAATTGATCTCGCAAAAAACAGGCAGACGCACCCATTGCATCTCTGGGCGAATTGTGTAATTCGGTGCTGGCGTTAATGAGGCTTTGATGGTTTTCACCCCTTCCTAGGGCCCCTGGCTGCAGCTACACTCTTCCTTAGCTTGACAAAATGTGCCCCCCCCCCGACCCGAAATTTGACTCTAGGTGCGCTTCTGCTTCAAGCTGTGGGAGCAGCCAGGCCTGGACCTTCTCTCTTGCCCATCAGCAGGACCGTCATTGCAAGCGCTTTCTCACACTTTTAAAATTGACAGCCCTGCAGACAAACACCACTGTGGGGGCTGTCAACAGTGACGGACCGGTGTTCCAGGGGGGGGGCAAGTGCCCCCCCTTGCCCTCCCCTGCGGACGCCCATGACTGGAAGGGTGAAGGGAGATCAGGCAGCCAACAAGAGTGATTTGCGCACAAATACAAGATTGTTAAACTATTACCATTTAAACGGCAAATGAAATACCAGAGCAAGGATTTCAAAGATATAACAGAGGCTTTAGGCTCACAGAACTAACTTTCGAGTTGTAAGATGGCATTAGCTGAAATACAGAAAAATGCAGTAATAACTTTGATGGCTACTGCCTTGGAGATTAACCAGTATTAACACCGCTGCAATTTACAAAGCATTTAATTTCATAGTCTCATTTTTTCAGTTATTATTTCCAGAGTAATCCTTATATGACACCTGAACATACCAAAATAACCAAGTTAACCCACTACCGCTCCTGGGAGCAGCAATTACAAAAACGTATTCTGCTAACGTGGCACATGGAACATACATATTCAGTTCTAGTGCTCCACTGGTGCAGTGAAGCATTTTCACCAGGAGTGCTCCTGCAAACATGGCAAGGTCACTTCTGGTGAAAAGTTATTGCTGGACAGGCTGCCATGGTATCCTGCTCGATAATGTATTCAATTCTCAGAAACAAGTTTGTTCTGTGGAGGTTTGTTGCTGAAACAAATTACCAAAGGAACTAAAATGCAAGGAGTTTCCTCACAGTGCTTGGAGGTCAGTGTTCCGTTTCCGGCCCAATCTGCCACGTTTCGCATGGAACCCCCTGGCAGGGAACGTGCACATTAGGAGCCCGCCTTATATGGGGGAGAAGGGGGGTCGCTCTCATATATTGATCTGGCAGTCCTGTAGCAGAGGGGCTACTTTGTATAGGTATAACGTTCCCCACATAGGGGCATCTTGGCATTAAATAACAGGTTTCTATTGTTAACCCACTCAATGATAATTATTTTATCGACCTAGGAAGGATGAAGGGCTTAATGGGTCCACTGGGATTTGAACCTGTGACAATTATGTGAAGCACATCTTTCTCAAGTAGACGAATTAGCCCACTGAGCCACAAAGACCAGGTATGCAACTGCAGAGCCAGCTGAGGTTGTGTCATCATAAAACTAGTGATTCCTGCACCCCTACATGAAGTGGAGGAACAGGGTGTGGTGGGGTGGGTGCCCTTACCCAATTACAGCACAGCTTACGCTTCATCAATCAGCAATTGAACCCAATAGGGACAAATTCAAAAAACATTTGCCATTGCAATTTGCACATCTCTATTCACAGTCCGTATTTGTGGGTTTTTTCCCCACTGAAAATTACACTAAGCATTTTAACTTCCTTTTCTTATTATTTTATTCATTTGGAGCTTTAGCCAAAGTGCTGTAACAAATATAAATTACAATGCTTCAGTATTAATAATTGAATATATGCAAATAAAATAAAAAGGGAAAACAGCTGACTTACTGAAATCAGTCCTACGAAAGCAATTGATAGTAAATACGTATTATAGAGTATAATAGAATCTATAAAGTATTGGAGCAGAATGACTACCAAAAGGCAAAACTTTCAATAAATGGGACAGTAAGACGAAAAATAACTCCAGTGTCATTGGGCACATGAAGAAGGAACGACCAATCTAATTTATAAAGCTAGACCCGAGTCGTTTATGTGGACTTTTGCATTGCCATGTATTGGGGCTCTCTGTTTGGAACACCCACAGATTGATATAGGCCCTCGTAGTAATAGTAGGAGCAAAAGCACCCTGTGGAAATATCGTTTGCACTGTAAATAGGGTGGGTATTTGCACATGAATACAGCCTGTGTAGCATAAACAGCTAACATTGCCCTCAGATCAGAGATTGTATATGCTCGTGTCCCAGTCAGAACAGCGGCGCTTGACATTATATAAGATATTCAGTTTACTATTGGTCACGTGATATTGACATGAAACACTGATGCAGCACATTGTAGTGTAAGACCACCAGCAGTTTAATATATGGCATTATGGCTTGGAGGCAAGGCAGCTGATTGGACGGTCTGCGATTCCACTTCCTGGAGGCAAGGCAGCTGATTGGACGGTCTGCGGTTCCACTTCATGGTCCTTTGAGACAGCCGTGCTCTTCACTGTTAGTTAGCACAGACCCACCATGTGGATATTTGTGCTGAGGCTAATTATGTTTTTTTCTACTTTTTAATTCTATGGTGTTTACACCTGTTGTGGTTGACCAGTGGCCCGCAGATATCTGGGGTCCGTGACTATTTAGATAATTAAATACAATTAGCAGATTAATAATGCATGTACATATTAAAAGAAAATGTGAAATTACAAACCTTAAAACAGTCTAAAAATGTGAAGGAATTTGAAATTGGGCGGTGGATCAGCGCAATTACAGCAAACAGGACCATGGGTGACTGGTGGCCTCAACTCAATGCATTAGTATGCGCTGACAGAAAGAGAGGAAGCATCAGGACCAAAAAAGACAAAGTGCCATGCGAGAGCCTAAAGTGTGGCTTTGCACTTTAGAAATAAAGACACATTTTGAACAGTCCCAGCACTCCCAATTAAAATTAAACTGTCAATATTTGTATCTTTTTTGTGAATTTAAGAAAATATTTCATAATCTGTGCATTTGTTTGAAGTATATTTGTTTTTGTAGGTTTGTTTATTGTTTAAGGTTCTGATCCCAGAAAGATTCCAATAGTGGATTCAGAGGGGGTCCACAGAAATGAAAAGTTTAAGAATATCTGATTTACACCATTTTTACACAAGTAGTTTCACTGTCTTTATTGCTCGATGCATCCTCAGACAGCCCTTCAACTAATTCCCCAAAGTTCAGACCACTCTAAGTGGTTCTGTAATGTATTCTTGAGGTGAAAGGGTAATATTTCACCAAAGCTCTTCCAAAAAAGACTAAGGTGGCAGTGCCCGAGCAATACCTACCACCAGCAAAGTGTGGCTAGAACGAGCTTATTTTGAGTGCACGAGACATTTATCTCGCAACAAACAGTACTGGCATCACAAAAAGAGGCAATAAAAAGTCTAAGTGAGTTCTAACTAAAGAAATACCCATTTGAAAGATCACACACGATGGAAATTGACAACAGAACTGTCTATAAATTCTGAAAAGGGCATCTTAAGAACCGCTGGCTGAAACAAAAAGCACCAACTTATTCCACCACACATTCACTCCACTTAGGCTAAATGCGCATTTAAAAGATAACTGAATGCTATTTTGGACGCCAGGAGAAAGAAATGTGACCCTCCGAACAGAACGACATTCGTTTCCATGATCCAAACACTTTACGAAGGCTTTATCAAACCCTATGCATGTTGGAAACATTTTGTGCTAGATCATAAAAAGTGCCTAAATATAGAACAAGCATTGGCAAAGCCAATGTTCCCCCCTCTCCCCCCAGTTAAAGTACATGGAAACTGTAACTCTTTGTGTATGTGTTTGCTTATGTATTTGCGTGGGGCTGTTGAAAAGGATGTGTCGATGAATGTGCGGGTTATGAGAGAAATGAATAAGGATTGATGAATGGGTGCGTAAGTGGGTGCAGAGCTGAATGAATGAATAGGTGCATGGGTGGGTGAAATCCATTCATCTCTCAGAGAATTCACTCATCCATCCATTTATCTTTACAGTCATAATGTAACTGGTGCTTAGGCGCTACGATAGTCTAGCTATATAAAACTGCCCCAAAAAAGATAAACAGGTTAATGCATTCCAGTGCCGCACAACAGCTCAAAACTCTTGTAACTCCTGAATAGTGTACCCTCACCTACTTGGGAACAGATTGATTACTGCAGAGTGAAATGTTGAATTTGCAGCATAGCTGACTGCCTAATGAAAATGTCCATAAAGTTTTAAAAAGCTGCCATATGTGTAACTAATTAGTACTTAGTACAAAAAACAGGTTGATTTAAGTAATGTCCTCACCGTGGGAATTCTATACTGCAACACAAATATGCAAACTAATCAGTTATTTGTACTCTGCTGACATTAACAGGAAACTGAAATGGTACTTTGTTTGATATCCATATTTAAAGGGAATAATGTCTGTGCATTTGCAGCCGGTATTGCAGTGTAAACTTGGGCAACTTGAAAGAGATGCGCGCTTTGCACATCCCTTCACCAAATACTAAACTAACAAAAGTTTCACCTTGATTATCTGTGCAAATTATGCAGATGCCCACATTGTCAGGGACCTTTCATAAATGTCCAAGCCAGTTTATCTGTTCCACATCAGCCTAATGTCGGGACCAGGCATGGACTAGACGTTCCCAAAAGTAAAGCAGGGTAATGGATATCTCCAAGCACCATAAAATCACTCCAATATCAAGGTTTCACCACAAGATGCAACCCCGCAATACAAAAGCGAAAAACGCATTTTGAACACTTTGTCCAACTTCATACATTAAAGGCTTTCTATGTCGAGCAGAATGACAGGCGTAGGTCAGTTCTGAAGCATTGTGGGTATGTATATTTTTATCGTGCATAGGCTTGTGGAAAGTAGCTACAATACAAACGATAGTGAGTATGACACAAAGTTCTAATAATGAACAACACTGGCACATTCCATACAAGCTGGTAAGAGAGCTTCATGGGAAATGCGTCTAGGGATCTGTGTATAAACTGGAGGTCACTAGTTTAATCCCAGTGGGTCCACTCAGTCATACATCCTTCTAAATTTTATAGGATTAGTGTAATTAAGGATTCCACTTTTACGTTTTTACTGATTTTTATATATCGATACAGACCGAGCACTGTGTATGTCAGGTCTGTATTTATTTTGAAAAGCGGAAAAAATGAAGAACAGTGGGATACTTTTCTTTGATTCTGCATGCTGTCATTATTGAATTCAATGCCAATAGCAGTGCAGATTGCCAGCATGGGAGTCACAAACGGTATGAGACTTCCTTAAACAACTGTATATCACAAAATGTGTTTGAGGTGTAGTGCCCATGTTTTAAAGTGCATGTAATTTTTTATTATACTTGGCTGCGTAATATGCTAAAACCCGATAGGCAGCAAAGTATTAATGCTCCACGCTATGGTGGAAGAGCGTCTCCCCACTGCTTTTAAGCAGTGCAAAGTACGAAACATAAAATTATAATACCTTTGAGTTATCATTTAATGCTTCGTGCTGCTTGGTGGGTGGGTGGGGCTGCTCTGCTCTTGGAACAGGGCAAGGAAGGAGTGGTTTGCCCACTCCTAAGTGCGCAATGACTGTTTGGTCAGCAGTCTCGGGCCACCCAAATCAGTCATGCGCACTTTCCCTCTTCTCAATGCAGGCTGCATGGAGAACATGCCCACCCCACCAGCCCCTGGCTGAGCGTCGTGTCAAGGCACTCAGACCAATCACAACACTAACACTGCATTACAGAGTTGTGAATAGTCAGTGGGGCCTGGCTGTGCTTCCTGTTCCAAGATGAGGAGAGCAGGAGCAGAGATGCAGGACCCGGCGACAAGGTAAGTTTTTTTTTTTAATATGGCGTGCATCCCCAATCCCCTTGCGTGACACCCCCCATGGAACCCTACACAACACCCCCCTCGTACCCTGCCACCCACAAGCCATGCCGGCCACCACTACACATTTATTGGTTCAAGTGGAAATATATGAATCCTAACTTAATTTTTCTGCTAAACACAAAAAATAAGGATAAATACTAGCTAAGATGGCCAAAGAATAAATATGGATACCTACAGATTGAAATGTTAAAGAAAAATACCAAAAAACTGGAAGCACTAGTAATAATTAACACATATTTTCAGGACCTAGAGTCCGGCAATGGTAGAGTGTACTCAGTTCTGGATTACCAAATAGGCAAAGTAGGCCTATGGGCCCCATGACAATGGATCAAAGTACAACGTAAAGTACATAAACCAGAGACATCAGATTTGCACAACATTTTGTCTCTTAAAAGCTCATCTTCTGGCAGCTGTCAGTTTGTAAACAAATCCGGTGCATTGGGTATTAGGAGATAATTTGTGAGGGGGAGGCCAGAAATTTCGACTGCCAAGGTGCGGGTTTTAATCCGGCACTGGGTGTACTATACTTCAGTTAAAATCATGGTGTGAATGCTCCTTGTGAGGATACAAGAATGGGCAGCCAGAGGGTGGGAACTCCCTTGAAGGTTCAATTGGGCATTTGTGTGGACCTTGGAACTAAAGAACGGTGACTTAAGTTATAACTGCCGACTGTAAAGGCGGTCAAGATCCAATGGGGGAGGGGAGCATTTATGCATTTGATCTTATTGGCAGGCACACATTTTGCCAATACTATCCAGGAAGGGGTGGAGATGGGACTACTAACGCCAGTACTAAGTCTGCATTTCTCTTCAAGGTCTACTTTCCGTTCAGGACTGTCAGGAGGAATGCTCTACCCCAGTGATTCACAACCTATTTAGATCCATTACCCAATTTTTAGAACAACAAACATTGATGACCCACCAAGCTTTACTCGACATGAGTCTGTCGATTTGTAATATAACAGAAGCATTTGGTGGAAGCGCACGGTCATTTACAGACAGCACATTTTCAATGGAAATGGCTACTAAAGTTGCACAGACATACATTTTTATACATAAAAAGATACTGCACACAAATGTTAATATGTGGAAATCGGGCTTCAGTGACTATTTATCATTATGAAGTAAAGTGTCTTGATTTGTTCAAATCTTTTCAAAATCTTTGTTTCCGTGTACAGTTAATCTACATGTATTTACATTTTGTTGTGTTCCAAAAAAATTATAACCAAACGCCTTTCATTTCATACTCCCTTTACCTCGTAAAAGTTAATCACATCATTGATGTTACTTTTCTTTCTTTGACTGCACAGTGAGAGGAGTTTGTAAGCACCAACCCCCAGAAGACATAGCCTGACATTCGATCTCTGCATTTGAACAGCAGTGAATGTGTCAAGATAAAAACAGAATGAAAGACCTCTTTAATTATTTATTGCAGCCCACCAAAAATCAAATCTGCTCACGATCCACCCCCATTTGGGAAACATTGCTCTACCCTATTTGAGTAAGTATAAGGGGGCTGCCAAGTATGCGTACATGCCCGTTTTCTTTTTTTCTACCACATTAATGTCTTGGAGGGATAGCTTATCTCTGTTCATGCAGACACCCCTACAGCTGCTG
The DNA here is from genome assembly GCF_964261635.1 of Lissotriton helveticus. Classification (NCBI taxonomy): domain Eukaryota; kingdom Metazoa; phylum Chordata; class Amphibia; order Caudata; family Salamandridae; genus Lissotriton; species Lissotriton helveticus. Next base: position 942,679,645 of record NC_136072.1, on the reverse strand, counting down.
ATATGAATTGTCCTCTTCTGTTATGGCATATTTAGGATTACGCTTGGTCTAGATTGTTCTCTTAGATTGAAAATAAATGTTGCAAAATACAAGATTATGTCAATTGCCCTTAAAAAAAATTTTTTGTTTAATTTGTTTATTGAAATGTTGTAAATATATAAAAACATGATAGACATGCATAAAAGCAACGAGTACCAGTTGGAACAACAGTTCACATTATTGAGGAGTACATAAAATCCTTACACAGACAGAAAAAAGCCTCAGCATCTTGTCTCAGAAGTATAGACACTTAACGATTATACTTCGTACTTCCAACATTTTGTATCAACCATTACAGCCTGTCATTAAAGCAATATCCAAGCACCATACAAGAGCACAAATTGCTCTCCACAACATTAGAACTGCACATTTCCAGCAACTCCTTTCGGCTGAGCCATAGAGTCACGACCATTATCTGAGTAGACAGATTCATTATAATAAAACTATATTAAACCACTCAGAAAAATCAACTAAGAAAACCAGTGAGGGTAATAAAGACGCGAAGGAAAGTTGGTCCATGGGAACGATCCGTTTTATAAGGCCACATCATCCCACACTCAGTCCCGGACATATCAGACTGGGTGGCACATTTCAAGAAACTATATCCTCTGAAGTCAAGAAATGTACTAGGATCAAAACTCGTTAATGAGTAGGATTACCATGCCTAGTATGTGGAGTAACCTGATAGGAGTCGGATGCAGTAGAGGAGTCTTCTGGAGTCGATGCTACTTATAATGCCGTCAGCATCACTCCCCATGATGCCGAATTGGCAATAAAGTTGCCTCTGCTTTAGCCCAATATAACATCGAGTGAACTCAGGCTGTGAGTGAAGGGGGTCAATAACTTCCAGCGGCGGGTGACAAATCGCTTGGCCACCGCCAGCCCCAAATCAAGAAAGCGAGAGGTGGCCCTGTATTTTCTATCTCTAGGAAATATACCTGTGATGCAAGCACCCCATGTATTCGGTAGAGCTCTGTCAACTACCCTTAAAAATGTTGTAAGAAAGTTATTCGTTTTGGTGGATGGTAGTCCATGTAGAGTAATAATATCCCTATTCTTAGGTCCAGTAAAGGTTTCAGTGATTTAAACCCAAGCTTAACCCTAGATAGCTATAGCAAGGAGAAGACAAATTTAGCTTAATAAAATGTGTAAAGCTTTTAGTAGTACTAAAATGTAAAAAATTCAGAAACACAACACATTGCATTGCCCAAATACAAATGTTCTAGTGCACTGTGGGAACTGAAGTCCTGCCTTTCACAAAGTTACAAGCAGCTACCACATTCCATTACTTTCTGATCTACTTACCGCTGCCATGACTTGTTGGTCACCAGTCGGGCAACCAACCCCTGCATTCGACGCTGCACCTAGAGAGGACTCCATCCGATGTTCATCTGACATCAGCAGCAGCCCCATTGTGTTTTTGCATCTTTTCCCCAGAGTCACCTTTTAAGCTGTAAAAGCAGCTCTCCTTCAGCACCAGTGACAGCCAGGACAACTCCACAAACAGATTCCACGGACCAGGTAAAATTTAACTGGCTGTCTTGGCTTGGTCCTGGCACTCGCATCATGTTTACACTGCAAGGGTACAACCCAGCCCGACCTGCAAGTGACAGATTGTCACTAGTGGTTTTTCCAATTGACTTTAATGTTACATTTTTTACCGTCTTTTTTGCACTACTTTTATATTGCTTAAACAATCTATAACTCTGTTAATATGTATGCAATTCCATCCATTTTGGTGTCTAAATGAAGATAAAAATACGCTCCATGTTTAGGTCTCGCCTGCGTGGGCTGCGCACATGCGCAGTCTCGCTGGGTGAGATTTTACGTTTTTAGGTAGCTTTCAGTAACAGGCTTTAAGCCCGCCCCTCTTTCCCATTGGTCGGCGTCACCGTTTATACTAAACGGTGGCCAGCCTTTGGGAAAGAGTTTTGTCTGACGTAGACTCTTCTCTTTTTCTGCCGTCCCACTTGGACCGCCTCACCTGCTTTCCTTCTGAAGTAAAAGGTTTCGTATCTTTACGGGGCCAAACACATGGCCCCATAAAGATAAGAAACCGTTTACTTCAGAAGGAAAGCAGGCTCGGCCGTCCAAGTGGGACGGCAGAAAAAGAGAAAAGTCTACGTCAGCTGCTTGGCGAGCGCTTGTTTCCATTTGCAGTACTGAGGCGAGGTATGTGAAGCGTGGTTTATTGTTATAATGAATATGAAAACAAAGAGTGGTTACATAGGCGTGCACGATGCGGTGGCATTTTTTGCTGAACAATAAGGGTATCACTACCTGCACCAAAAGAAAAGCAGTCGGAACACGAGACAGCTGCACACCAACCAATCGACTGCGTAATGTTAATTTCTGTGTATTTTATGGGATTTCAGTTGCAAACTGTTGCAATGAAACATTCCACAGGTCGTCGGATTTCACTTCAAGTTTTTTCTGGAAGCCTCCGTTGATATGCACTTTTTTCTGCCAGCGATAACTCGGCTCCAACAACAGCGCGAGCCGTCTGCCACATGACCGTGCCCTGATGTAATGCAGCAGGTACCGTCCACAGAGCAGCCAGTGAACCACTGCAGTCTGCGGAGGCAGGTGCTGGGGAAGCCGCCGCGAGGGTACGAGGGGGGAGACAGGCCCCGTCTCCCAGCGACGGCTGCAGAGCTGTCCACACCTAACCTCCTCCTGCAGGAGGGGGTACCCAGCCTGAAGAGGAGCACAGAGTCTGCGGGAGGGGGCTCCTATATTCCACACCAGGCGCGGAGGCTCCGCATCACTTCCCTGGACCCTTTTGTGTGCAGTGCTTGCTTCCTGGCCGGGGAGGCGTCTGTGCGCAGGAGGTGAGGTAAGGGGCTCTTTGAGAAGGTGGGTGGGAGTGTGCTCCGAGACGCGGCTGCGCGCTTGGTGTCGGGGAGGGGGGTGACAAGTAGAGTGTCCCCGGGCAGAGCCTATGCCCTCACCACTTGTTGAGTTGTGCCTGTTGGTCGCGACTGAGCCTCAGGTGGCATTGCCTCACAGTAGCGCCAGCGTCGCCCCTCATCTAGCCGGCGGCTGTAAGACAGACAGCCCTATGCAAACACAACGGCTACTGCTCTGCCTAAGCAGAACCTTCTGTGTTAGGAAATGTCACTTACAGACATCTATTCCCACGATCGTCTCGCTAGACATTTTTAAACTGCCTTCAATTTAGAACGTTTCTCCCATTGAAACTTTCAGATGGCTGGCGGCAGGTACAGCATGGAAGGAAGGCTTAGATGTTGGAGAGGTTGAGGTAGTGATTGGTTATCAATTTACACTTGATGGTTGATATACTGTAATGAAAAGATCACAAAAAAGTGTATTCTTTACATTATTGTCTGTTATAACTGTGAAACACTTACAGACTGCCCTTCTTTGCCTTTGTATGTATGTCATATGGTTTCTCATATGTGATAGCTGGACACAGGTTGTGTCCCGCTTGGTAAATTGCTCTACTATTTTGATACATATTACTATTTATGATCTGAAAATCTGTCCGGCTGGACAGCAAAATATAGATTTCAATTTTGGTCTATATTCACTTGGATTGTCCTATCCTTGCTAATGTTTGGGACCACTGTTTTTTGAAACTCTATGTACTCCCAAAGGTCCCAGACCGATTGCTACTTTTGGGTTCCCTTCTTTTCTGTAATGGTACGTATCTCCAAGGTAATTAAATATTTTTGAGAATGAACAACGATTCTGTGCGTTGCGAAATATAAGTGAATATTCCATGTCGCAGTATCCTCGAAATGATGTTTCCAGAACTGCGCGTATTTATTTATTTATATATACAGTTTTATATAGCACGAACATGATCCCGAAGGATACAGTTTCCAGGTTTGTGGTTTTCCAGTGATGGTTATTGTTTTATGATCTTCAGTTTATGTTGTGCTTCTTGTTCCTAGGTTTGATTAAAAAAAGGTATTTACTCGGTATATAGCTCAATGAACGTAAATTAATCTGCAAGACAATGCAGTCTAATTGTTGAATAATGCAATGTCATTTGTGCCATGGTAATATTGTTTCAGTTCCCAGGGTCCAACGCCTTCAGTTAAGTGATTCTAGGTTTTTGGGTGGATCAGCCTTGTCCGATTCAGAGCTCCAGTTCACTCAGGAACTGCCAGAGACACTGAAGTTCTGGGGGAAAACCGTTGCAGTATAAATCGGGCTCGCTCTTTTTTAGGTTTCGGCTGGAGAAAGCAGCACGTAATAACAACACACAGTATAATGCTTCCTTAGCGCTCTTCTTTTAGTTTATCAGTCTCCCAAAAAATATATATCTGACTGTAAACGAACGAGAATGTTGTGCATCCTCCAACCCACCGCACATCCCACCCGCGTCTCTCCAACTCTGCTCTATGGCCCACTGCGTTTTCTAGGAGGTCTCAGACCCTGCGAGATCTCACCCCATCTCCTGCCCTGATAGCTCATTATGCAATGTGCACCATTCAGAAATTACCCCTCCTTGGCGTCTGCCATCTTGTAAGGGGGTCCTTGGAACCCCGGTTCATGGCATGGACGTGAGTGAGGGCTGCTGCACCTCCAGTCTTCTCAAGGATCCTTTCTATGGGCTGCACTTCTGCTGTTACCACTAGTAGTACCCTAGTCACAATGGAAAGAATGTGAATGTCCCCATTAAATCATTACCCAACTGTATGCTTTTACGTTGATGTACGTATTAATGTATTTGGGGTTTTTGATTCATGAGCAGCACTTGTAGAGTGCAACAACTCCATCTAAGTGGCATTGTGGCACTTTATTCATTTTTGTTAATTTAAAAAAAAAAAGGAATTTCCCTTAAAAGGATGTTAGTCTCAGCCCTTGCAGGTGAGATACCATACCTGAGCTCTCTGCACCAACTTTGTGAGCGCTCTTCGGTTATTATAGCAACCAGCCACCGCTTGTCTGACGGCATCCGTTTGCTAAACCGAAGAGCAATCGAGTGTCAAAAGGCTGAAAATTTGCGCGCCGTTGTTTGTGCGCGTGATTTAACCCTTTCTATGCTGATGACGGAACCGCTCCGTCATCAGCTGCGGTGGCGCTTTGCTGATGACGGAGCGGTTCCGTCATGGCCCGGCCGCCTGCGGATTCCGCGCCTGCGCTGAGCGTTTTATTGAGCGGGCGGGGCCATGACGGGGCCATGACGGAACCGCTCCGTCATGAGCACAGCCCAACCGCGGCTGATGACGGAGCGGTTCCGTCACCAGCATGCGGTCGCCCCGCCCCCTTAGCGCTACGGCGGAATAGCCGCCGCAGCGATGTGGTTAAATTATCGTTAAGTTGATTTTTTGTAACGTCCACACAACATACAGTATCTTGAATCTCGAAAGACAGAAGCTGTTACCAATAGGAATTGGACGCACACTACGTGTTTTGTGAGCCTTGCAGGGAAGGCTAAAAGGCTAAGTTTGCCCTACATGTGCAGGTGACAATCAGGGATGTGTTTTTCTCAGTCCCGTCTAAGAGGCATACGAGAAGAACCTTGATCGGAGCCCTCCACAGGGGCGGAAAGCCGAAGTTGGCCTGCTGCTAATTAACTTACCAATGCCCTCACCACTCAGAATGTTCATTGCTCGGTTTTGTTCAGTGGTTGTGGTGGAGCACGGGGAGAGGGTTGGTTTGTTGTTACTATATAGAAACCTAAATTTACCATATTGTCTTAAATGCCAATAAAAATGTATACATAAAAAAAATCTTACCGATGCACGCTGCTTGTGTGGCCTGGGCAAGGTTTAAAGCAGCACAACAACATCGGCAATATCCTGGATCTATCAGGCTCTGGGGTTTGCTTTGCGACCTTAGTGTACTTAAAGCTGCAGCATTGTGCGTTTGTTTTATTGAGCGTTGACTGAAAGTTGCTTTCAGTAAGACTAATTATGTAAGCAAGCTGCCAATAAGTCGGTAAATAGCCGTGTTTGGCATCGTATTCCAGCGAGAAGCACCAACATGCCCTAGACCACAGGGTTTGTGTGCCCGTTGTGCCTGTGCCATTTTCCCCAAGCCTCTGTTGCTGTAGCCAGGGGACATCACCTTCTCGTTATTAACTTCATCCATCTCCCTGCAGGGCGAGAGGAGGAGGGTGTCTTCCATGAAGCGCACAGTGCTCGCCGCTCCGGGAACTGCTGTCGCCGCCCCCTCCGCCCCCCCCACCCCCCACTGCTGCAGAGACGGTCCAGGAGGCGCGTCCACATCCGGGCGGCCCACTGTGAGGGCGCAAGGCCAGCAGGGTGTCGTGCGGGGGGCACAGTCTTACCTGTCCCCCTATCCCCTACTTCGGGGGTCTGAGACGCTTCTGGAGCCCGGGGCTACGGCGGGAGGGTTTGATCAGTTATCATTTTTTGCAAAGAAGGCAGGGGCGCGAAGTTCAAAGAAAGCCAGATAAAGATGCCCTTATCTTCACCCTAGCCTTTCCCCAGGGCCCCCCTGCGCACATATGAGCCCCCGAACACTGCTTTGCACCACTAACACATTGCAATTTGCTCATTGGTCTGCTGTTTATCGGGCTCTGCCATTGGAGCAGTGCTCAGCTTAGAGATTAACGCAGGGCTAATGCATTGCACGACCAGTGGCTATACTTGTGCAATGTGTGTGCTGGTGCTTCTTATCTCAGTGCATTGCACAGTGCGATGAAAAAGGTGCCAGCACAAGTCTTTACCCTACCCAGTGTTTTGGATCCACCTCTCCGAGCGTCCACATCTCCCAATACCATAGAACACCCCTACAGAGCCACTCGCCTTCTCCCACATGCAGCTGCCCATGTATCTTGTGGTAAATAGTTATATGTAATTTCCCTCTGCTTTTCAAATTATCTCTTTTACTAGCTCTGAAGTCTACAGTCTCCTCTGAATCCTTCTGCTCCGTCTTGACTTCTTTCTTGCTGCTGTTTGTTAACGGAAGAGGATGTGTGGTAAATAGTTATATGTAATTTCCCTCTCTACCACTGCTTCAGAATGTCCTGTGACATCATGGAATGTTAAGTGCATGACTCTAGCTAGAGAGTCAGTTGGTCATCTCAGGCTGAGGAGCTGGAAGCTCTCTCCTGGTGGGGTTTTCTACTTGTATCTTACTATCCTGTAACCTGCCACCTAACTACCTGCTAATAAAGAGGGATCTACTACTACAACTGGACTACGCATCATTCATTGTGTACCACATATCTGTACCACGCAGGGGCGTACCTTGCATTGCTGCAGCATGTGGAAGCGTTTCACCTTAATTCATCCGATAATATCAATGTATTGAGAGGTATTTATTTAAAGCGATAGTTTTCAAACTTGAACTTAGAAACATTTATGCGTTTCTCCACCCGCATGAGGATGCCATTAGTGAACTAAGAGGCACGTCAGTTGTCATGTGCATCCTGCGTGGCCTAGATTATTAACGCGTTTGGAGAAACATTAATATTCTATTAAATTATGTATGCAAGAGGTATTGGTACAGAGCACATTCTGGACTCATGTATTTGAAGGTGCTATCCTATGCAATAATAAAGTACAAGCATTGAAAATGCAATAGGTCTCACCTTTGATTAGGTTAAAGCCATTTGCTTTGCTAATGGTATTCTATTGCAAAGCAAATTGCTTTAACTTAATCAAAGGCGAGACCTATTGCATTTTTAATGCTTGTTATAAATTGGTGTCGGATTCCTCTCAAATTGTGTCAGTTACTTATCCTCCATGCTGGTACTCTGAAATGCTTAACACATGTTCTTCTAGTAAAGCCTGACTGCTTTTTGCCACACTTTCAGGACTGAGCTAAGGATTTGTTAGTGTGAAACCAAAGGACCATCTTTGGGGTACCATGATAGTTTTACATGGCGAGGTCTAACCACCATACCACATAATACTCCACTTTCCTACATTTACCTTCTGACAATCTCTGAAATGGAAGTCAAAAATCCTCAGTGGAAGTAGGTAGCAGGCTGTGGGGGAGATAGGCTCCAAGAGGCCATATAGTCGTTGGACAAGGTTCAGGTGAAGAAGTTGACTTTTGGTGGGAAAACTCCAAGCAGGAGAAATTCAAAATTCGCACCACATGAAGGGCACTAACTGGTTGGATACTTTTGGTGCCTTCACCCGCGGAAGATTTCTTCCTTTTTCACTTTTTTGGAGCTTACATTTCTCCAGTGGGGAAGGCTGAAAGCCATAGCTGAACTGGGCTCAGGAGGTTGGATATGTTTTTTGCGAAGTTCTGCTGAAACTGATTTGCTACTGTAGAAAAATCCAGATTGTGCAACCTGAATCTTTGGCACAGCAGTAAAGCACCATCTTCAGGTTGAATTGGCACATTTGTCCCAGTTTTCTGTCAGTTCTCCAGGCAAAAAGTCTTGAAAAAAATTATACGGCCCGCGCTTTAGGGTTGGGCAGGAGTAGTATACTCTGACACCAGGCAGGGGTTCCAGGATCTCAGGAACAACACTTGGGTGGGTGTGGGGGGGGGGTCAGGACTCATTCTAACAGAAGCTACTAGCAGAGTCCAGGGCAGCAACTGGTCAGCTAGGCTCTTCCAGGAAAGTGGGCTTCTAGCATCTTTTGTGACCCTGTAGCTTAACACGAGGTCAGTCAACTGACCCTTGGAGGCTACTTCTTAGTCCTTGGTAAAAGTAGGATCTGGTCCAGCCCTTAGGATTTTCCTCTATGTTAAAACAGCAGGTGCAGTCCTCCTATCTTCCAGAGGTCAAGCAGTGTTCTGAAAGTACCCAGGGGTGCCACCTTTATGCCTGCCCTGTGGGTATTGGGGACCCCTGGCCCCTCCCTAACAAATGGGATAACCCTACCCACCTTTGCAGTAGTTCCTATGTACCATTTTGCAAACCATCGCAGAGTGCCCCTGTATACTTAAATTCAACATGGCAGATCCTTTCTTCCCTAGTACAGAGCTCCTGTGCCCACCCTAGAAGTGTGCTCAGATAAATTAGAAACCTTCTCCCTGTTGTCACTCATAACCAGTTCTGAAGGCATCTCCTCTCCCACTGGGATTGGTGCCTGGCTGGCTAGGATGACAATAGAGGCGGAAAGCCCAAGTGTGAGCTATATCTGCCAGTGACAGGGTAGGCATCTATTGAAGATATGCAAGTGGCTGGGCATAGCACTCAGTCCATTCTGTTAGTGAAAGGAAACTCTTCCCCACACCCAAGGCCTTTGTCTCCACTCTGAATGCCAATTCACACCTCATCAATGAACTATTCAGCTCCTGGGAGACAGTTGGAAGTTTAGGCAAATGGCTTCTATTGGCGTTAGGCAGTTAAAGTTAACTTTTTAAATGCACCTTTTGTAAAATATTGGTTACAAATCCAAGTATACCAATGAATTGGATTTGCAATAAATAATTTAAAAAGTCCATAAATGAAAGTTCTATTGGTTTTCTAGGCAGATATAACTTTATTAAATGCAATACTACTTCCCAAAGCTTTCCTATGTAACAGCTAGCCCTGCTACAGTAAAAAAAAGCTTTTTTATCAATGTAAGTACATTTTTAACATTATCCTTTTACATGGCCTACCTTGCACCTGCATTAATGATTTATTAATGTTTCAAAGGAGGGTAATGGCTTGTTAAAAGGTGTTATTTTGACAAATCAACATTGCAGTTTAAACCTGCAGTCAGGTTATTGGTGATAAGCCTGCAATCGTGCTTTGCATAGTCACTTTAGTGGAGGCACAATGTGTTGCGGTTCCCTTGTGACATTCAACTTAGAGGCCCTCAGCACATATTGTACAGTATACGTAGGACTCTTAGATAAGGTAAATATGAGAGTTAGGTGTGTACTAATTTGAAATGGTTTAGGGGGTAACTGCACATACACTGGCCACTGGACAGCACTGTCTGTCCCAGTGTGCAACGTAAAAAAAAAACAAGCAGACAAATCTAATAAAAACAAGCATTTGCAGTGCAATAGGTCTCGCATTATGAATGTTTGAGCTATTGGTCTTGTAAATGACAATTTTTTTTATTTATGTGTTGGTTTGATAAAATAGCTAAATTAATAGCTTTGTCATTTACAATGCCAATAGTTATAACTTTCGCAAATGTGCCACCTATAGCATTTGTAATGCAACATGTTTTGTATTTACGAGACTTAGAAGTATTGATATTACAAATAACAATGGCTCTTAATTTTTTTAAATAATTAATACTTAAACAAAAGTGCAATTTATAATGGCAATAGCTTACACTTTTGTAAATAACTTTTGTGAAGATTATGTTCAGTGTATTTTATTGTGATGAAAATCCAAGAACAGAAGTGAAATATTAACATCTTTTTGTGACATTTGTAATAAAGCTTGAAACATTGAGAGAACATATTTGAACCAGTTGTTGTTGAATGGTTGCACAGATTGATGCTGTGATGGCGCGGATTGATGCTGTGGTGGTGTTGAGTGATGCTAGGGTTGCGCTGAGTGATGCTGGGGTTGCGCTGAGTGATGCTGTGGTGGTGCTGAGTGGTGCTGTGGTGGTGCTGTGGTGGTGCTGAGTGGTGCTGTGGTGGTGCTGTGGTGGTGCTGTGGTGGTGCTGAGTGATAATGTGGTGGTGCTGAGTGATAATGTGGTGGTGCTGAGTGATAATGTGGTGGTGCTGAGTGATAATGTGGTGGTGCTGAGTGATAATGTGGTGGGGCTGTGGTGGGGCTGTGGTGGTGCTGAGTGGTGCTGTGGTGGTGCTGAGTGGTGCTGTGGTGGTGCTGAGTGGTGCTGTGGTGGTGCTGAGTGATGCTGTGGTGGTGCTGAGTGATGCTGTGGTGGCGCTGAGTGATGCTGTGGTGGCGCTGAGTGATGCTGTGGTGGCGCTGAGTGAAGTCTCGAGAGTGAGGAAGGCCCGAACAGGAGGCCGCCGCTTTTCTATAAATGCGGCAAAAAACTGGAACGCTCTCCCCAGGGATATCCGGAATTATTTTCTTATCTTAAATTTCGAAAATCACTTAAAACGTTTCTTTTTCCTAAAACCCCTTAAAAATTTGAGATCCTTAGAGTTTTCTGTTATCAGTCAGGTAGCGCTGGGACGCTCTAGGGCAGCCATGCGCTTTACAAATCGAATTTCATTTCATTTCATTTCATGATGTGGTGGCGCCGAGTGATGCTGTGGTGACGCTGAGTGATGCTGTGGTGGCGCTGAGTGATGCTGTGGTGGCGCTGAGTGATGCTGTGGTGGCGCTGAGTGATGCTGTGGTGGCGCTGAGTGATGCTGGGGTGGCGCTGAGTGATGCTGGGGTGGCGCTGAGTGGTGCTGTGGTGGCGCTGAGTGGTGCTGTGTGGTGCTGAGTGGTGCTGTGGTGGTGCTGAGTGATGATGTGAGTAGCTTCAGATGGGGGAGATCCACCCATCTAGGCTGAGTCAAGCGGCAAATGACAAAGTCTTCTGACAATGGCTAAAAGGGGCTGCTGAAAAAAAGGCATTGGTTGAAAGGGGCACGCCTAACACCTTCTCTAAGTGTGCTGTAAACAACAGGTTATTTTGACAGCTGTGCTGAAAAATCCTGTACCTAAAGATGAGAACAAAGTAGGTCCATGGAAGGAGAAAACTGAATAAAATTAGCGAGCAGAAGAAAAAGATTAACCCAATGAAAAACAGTGTAAGAAAAAAGGTGAATGAACGAGAGTTAGAAGCCAAGAGAACAAAAAGAATGCAAACACTAATATGAAAGGAAAAAATAAAAACATAAAAGAAAGAAATACAAAAGGAGAGACAGAAAGAACAAGCGAGAGCAGAAAAGAGTGAGACATAGAGACAAGAGGAAAGAGCTGAGTTGGGAGTGAGAATGGTGGAGTGGAGGAGAACGAGGAGAGAGGGGTAAAGGAGGGAAGTGGGCTGACTGATGGGCGAGAGAAGGGTAGTGGGTGGGAAGGAGATGAAGAGGAATAGATGAAGAGGATGGCTGAAGGCAGTGGTGGTGAAAGGGGATATGAAAATATTGGATCTTCCCGAAAAGGGTACAGCAGGGGAGGAAACATAATTTGGTGCCCCTCTGCCACATAATTGCAGTGGCCCTGCTTACAATCTGGAGAAGTCGTGCCATAATCAGTACAAACATCACAAAGGAATTAGCATGGAATCTTAATACTGCAAAATACACACACCAGTGACTTGGGGGTGAGGACATGTGGAGCTTACAAGGAGAGTTCCACTGAGGAAGGTCATGAGCCCTTGATAAACTCTAACAATCAAGACACAAATGTCATTGATAACATTTGTGGTCTTGTTCTTCTGTCGGCATGAAACTTGCCCTTATCCCTCAAACACTCTGCGACTACTGTATGGTGTGAAGTACCATTTTAATCCGCACCCAAATACAATATTTACTACATGTCTCTTTAAGAAGATAAGAAATGTACTTTGGCTACCATTTAATATCCTTCCCAAACAAATCAGTCTGTCATTGCAACTTACATCAGATTAGTAAAGAGCAACTTCCGAATCCTCCTTGACGTTTTCCCTTCAAGCTTTATATATTTACTTTCTACTTTAGAATTGTTCCTACACACTCATAGTTCTTTTTTTTTTTATTTCAGTAAAAAAATTTATTGAAAATTACAAACGTGCGAGAGACTATTGAAAGGACATCATGGAGGGGCGGAGGGCAAACTAAGAATATTGTTACGAGGGCATGAACTAAAGGAACACTCATAGTTCTTTTGAAACTTTAAAATAGGTTAGTTGTCTGCTATTTAAAGATTCCATTTTTCAAAAATAGTGTTTAAGATAGAACATTTTAGCAATATTTATTGGACGCCAATGCAGTTATTTTAGTCTTCGCTCCTCATTTCCAGTGTATATAAAAATCATAAATACTAGGACTTAGTTAATTAGTATGTTGCTTTACCATATATATTCGTAGTGATGTAATTTATTCAGATTGTGTTTAACTTTGATGTGTACACTCTAGATATCATTCATTGACAACATGCTTATAATTATAATGTTAAAAATACCAATAACACTTTTAAACTTATAATTACAAGCACCTGACTATTTGGCAAACCCTAAGAATCAAGAACACTGCAGCCACAAACAAAGTCCACAAAAGTTTACCATGCAGTCCCCGCCTTTTTAATTTATAGAGACCTTCGGCAGTTCTTTTCTTTAAGAGGAAAAGACCCCTGCAGGTTCCTGCATTCCGAATGCAGTTAGATTTAATCTCACTCACAGCGAAACGGTCTGAGGCTGCCAGATACCCTATTAAAAATCAGACTGGCATCTGGTAAAGTCAGGGAATATCCACTTGATGCGGAGTCTCACCGATCAGAAGAATTGCATTAGAGTCAATCAAATGTCAGGAATCCAGGACATGTGACTGACCCTGCCTCCGGCCAGCAAACACCGCCTGTAGGGAACTCGCTAAAATTTCTGACAAGCTGCTTTATCCAAGTCTGATATGTGTGCAAACGTCCGGGTCCTCGATCCTACACCAAGCAAGGCGGTCTGCAGCACCAATTAGATTTTATCGGAATACTTTGAGACAAAGCCCAAGGTTGCACCAGATTCATATATTGTATGCACAGTGTATGGTACGGATTTTTTGTAGCGCACATATTTACCAATATTGGCTTCTTAGCGCTAGAATTCATGATAACTTTTAGCCAAAGTTAAGGAACAACTTCAAAGTCATTAATAAATAATGCACCGATCACACACGCTAGTCAAGTGATTCACCAATGGGCACTTCCTTTACTAGAATCCCCCGGGCAACCTATACCAAAAAAATTTATAGGTCCAAATGTTATCTATATTTTCGAAAAGCAACCTAGAGTCCCACTACTTGTAGTCAATGTCAAACTGAAAATGCGCGCATGTTAAAGGATAAAATAACGGGCAACTTCCCTTACGCGGAAGCCCTGCACCGCAAATGCGTGGCACATGCATCACATCACAGGTCCAGGGATGCTGAGGCTTACAAGGGCACCGCCCGTCCCAGGTACCAGCTGGACTAATCCGTTCACCCCAAAGAGACGCAGACCTCCTGCCCCGCCCCCGGCACCAACACAAGGGCGGCTGCAGAACAGCAATATCAAATATCAAGACAGGTTATCTTAAAAAAAAAAGCCAAGAAACGCACCAGTTTGATTGGTCGCGCTTTGCAGTCATGTCGGTCACAGACGTAAATACTGTTGCGCTTTACCAGTCAACCAACTGGAAATTTAACACACGAAACAGAGGTTCTGGTGGAACGCTAGAGTCAGGATTTCCATATGAAAAGTTACATACTTGCAATAAAATAAAAAAATAACATCCGAAAAAACAGTCTGCTGGTTTCTCTTTCGCGCCTTGTATCCAAGTTATGAATGTTTAATTTTTTCACGTTTATCAACACTTTAGACAGTTTTGTGACAGACTGCCTTAAAAAATGTCAACATGAGGAAAAAAACACCAAAACGAAACTTCTGCCCACTTACTCCATCTTTCCTTTTGCCAGCTTTCTGCTCCATCTCCTCTCCTTTGTGCAGTTGTCTAGCCCGGGCGCTGCATGCAACGACACTCCGTGGCAGACTGGGGGCGCCAGTGCATTGCCCCGGGAGCTGCAGGGTCTTGGGTAAACTCCAGAGGACGCCTCTCCCACTCGCACCTAACACATCCCCCTGCCTGCATCCCTAGCAGCACAGTTCGCCATGTTTTCAGCTCCTAACTTTCCAGTTTCTCCAAGTCCAGCTTCTCTCCGGAGACTGACAGGGGAGGAGGAGGCGGGGGCGCTGCGGAGGGGGGGAGCAGGTTTCACTCTGCTATGAAACAAAACAATGAGATCAGCTCCGCTGGAGTTGAGTTACATGAACTGAGCGCGCACACGGCCAGCGACAGACACCACAATTGCTTGCAGCACAAAGCTCAAACTATAATTTAAGAGTTTTATCTGGAATTAAGATGTAAACAAGTTTGGGATTGGTCACTCCAGAATTCCCTCAATTGGTCACTGCAAACTTTCTTCGGATTGGCCCATAAATCCTGGCTATATACACACTGAACTTAAGGATCAAATTAGTGGAAATCCACTTTTGCACAGCATATAATTTTTGGAATAGCCAGATACTTTCTGAAGATTACAGCCTTTGCACACCACTAAAAACGTCTTCAGAGCTGATGGTGCTGATGTCAGGGAGCAGTCTCTAGTCTTTTCAGATTCTAGCATCCTTTTAATAATGGTGTTTATGTGGAGTATTAATGCAGTGCTTAATTTGTAAAAGAATGAGTGCTGGTGCCCTAAATTATGCTCAGAAGCACATGGCCAATGTAATTACATGGCAGTGTGCCCAATACCAAGGCTTCGCAGTCTTAAAGTCACTGCAATTATTTTAATTCATTGCCAGGCACTCCCTGCCCCTTCATCTCACTCTTGCAGGTTCCTGCTTTCTCCCGTTATGACCGTTTTTCCATCTTTCTCTTCCTCCATCTGCCTGTTGTTTGTGTTATTTCCTTGCATGCCTCAGTAAAAGTCTCATGCGGATATATAAGTGATTTTCCCAAAAAATGAATACTAGTGGCACACACCTGCTCAAATTAAGTATTACATTTATGTAGTGCTTCCTTGTCCTCACAAGGCACCAACGCGCATTTGCGCTACTCTGTGGGAGTGCTTTGGATGGAACATTGTTCATCTATTATGTGGCCTCTATGGGCAGCGTTTCGATGTATGTGAGGGTCAGAGGTGTGCTTTTGCTTACTTTTGTTGCTGCGCCTTGGATAGTGTGCATTGGGCGCATCATATGATTATGTAACAAGGTGACCAGCTTCAGTTTGCGCCAGGGTAACTATGGGTGGTTGAAATTAAGGAAAGTTTTCCACCTATCATCTTTTTGTTTTTCTCATTTTTCAGTTAGCCAGATACCAGAGGGCCGTGGTAAAATAGTTGGGCATCATTCACTGCTATGTAGTAAGACGAAACAAGTACTGGCAAAGCCAATAGAGATGCCTTGCATTTTGAGCCTGGACTAAACTATTTAAAACAAAAACACCTGCAGTGTAAAGTAACCACAAAACAAAAAGACTGATTCATGTATGCAATGCATAAGGAAACTTAAGATGTAAAGTAGTCCCGAGGCAAGATGGCCGCTGAGGGATGCAGTGAGTAAGTCGCATCTACCACTACTCCCCACCGCCGATACCTGATGGCTCAATGGTGGAGCCTCGGCTGAAGAGTGCTGTCTTCGGATATTCTGTGCCTTGCCAGAGTGACATTAACGGCTTTAAGGATATTTTCAGAGAGCAGAGTAGCTCAGCAAAACGAGCAGCTTGGCTATTTTGGAAGAGACTAACGGAAACCACCAGGCTGATTTTAAGATCCTGGTTTAGGATGCCTCCTCGATTGCAGCGGGTTAACGAGGTGAAGGACGGCAAGGACGGCAAAGGCAGTAAAACCTCAGAGACAGATGCCACAAGAGGTCAAACAAGTAAAGATAAAAGCAAGATTGACACAAAAATCCCATTAACTGCGCCAGCTCAAAAGAGCGTATTGAGTTCTAAGAAATTACTAATTACTAAAAAAACGGGCCCGGACAGCGTGGCTATTGTGAAGGAGTTGGGAAATGCCGTCAAACCAAAAGTAAAGGAAAATACGCTGCGCCAGCCCTCAGTCTCGGAGAGCTTCGCAAACGTACCTGGAAATGCCGGTGGCAGCAAGTCTACGAGTAAAACTGGCGGCCTCTCGACCCCCGATGTTCTGGATGCTGCCGGAGGAGCAGGGGTTGATGTCGGCGTCCTCAGCGCAGAACTTGGAACGGGAGCCAGCGCTGGTGTTGGGGTTGCTAGGCAACCTGAAGGGCCCGATACAGAGAAGCCGGCCGGGGCATTGCCTGCTGTTCTTGTTGCTGCAGGGAGGTCTGCCGGGGGGCTGCGTGCTGGTTCAGAGGGGCCGCCTGTACACAAGCGGGAGGTTCGTGAGGTGCAGCGACCAAAAGTGAGTAATGACCCTGTGATAGACAGCCGTGCCCCGAGCACCCAACTGCCGGATGAAGAGGGTAGTTTTGACATATCAGCTCCAGCTCCAGGATTGGAGATAGAACTGAGCTCACACGCACAAGTAGATTATAAAGAAGGGGAGGAAGCCTCAGAAAGAAAGAGACCTGATTCTTTAACCTGGGCAGAGGATATGGAACTAAACGTGGAAAGTGGGGGGCTTAAATCAGGAGGTGAATCCTCTGCCTCTAACTCTGCGGATTTGGTTATTACTAACGAGGCCGCCTCTGCTGAAAGGTTTTATTCAGTCGATGAAGACTCCCAGTCACAGTCATTACCCTCAGGCGAGATTAGCTCTGACGTGTCAACTGGGATAGATTCTGCCAGTAGCTCTCCTGCTCAGAAAATAACACAGAAAAAACGACTATCTAAAAGGAAGCCCTCCTCAACAAGTAGTACTACAGATCCTACTAAAAAGTTGGCCTGGGACTACTCTACCACTACTTTTTCTTTTCTGGAACAGGACAGTCCAGCTACAATGATCGGGGATCAAGGGTCATCGCAGCCCTCGCAACCCCCAGTTACATTGGATTTATTGTTTAATACTCTGAAGTTAATGCAATCTGAGGCTAGAGGGGAAAGTAGGAGGGCAAGGCAGGAATCAAGGAAGGTACAGAACAAACTCAGGAAAATAAGTCAAAGACAAGATGAGATGGTCGAAAGGGTTGCCCACGTGGAGGAAAGAGCTGGGAAGGTAGAGGATGACTTGAGAGAGTTAAAAACGTACAAAGAAGAACATCAGAAGGTGTATGAAGACGTAAATTGGAAACTGGAGGACTTTGAGAATAGGCAGCGTCGTAATAACATCAGATTGCTAGGAGTAGAAGGTCTTGAAGGGGAGGACCCTAGAATGTTTGTTGTAAATTTGTTAAAAGGGGCTTTCCCAGAACTAACAACATGGCACTGGGAGCATGAAATTCAAAGAGCCCACCGCTTTCCATTTTACAAAAGGGGCCAGACTGGAGCTCAGGGGGGGAAACCAAGGGCATTGTTAATCTTTGTTGGGAATTTTCTCCTGCGGCAGTTAATACTGGATAAGGCTAAACCTGAGACTAGACGTACATTTAATAATGTCACGTTCTTTGCAAGGCCTGACTTCTGTCATGCCACAGTTGAGCGTAGATGGAGGTTGAGGCAGATGATACCGCTTATACAGGCTCTGGGCTCAGAAGCTTATCTGTTATACCCCGCTAAGCTGAAAATAGTAACTAAAGGACAGTTTAAATTTTTCTTTTCTGAGATTAAAGTAAAGGCTTACATGACGGAAGTGTTGGGGTATAAGGAGAAATAAATAAGCGGGGTTTTGTTGATATTTGGTGGCAGTGGGGAGGAGTGGCGACTGCTGCTTCCCTGGCGATCACACATAGGTCATGAGTGACCTATTTGCTTGTAGGGGAGGGTGGGGGAGTGGTTGCTCGGGGGGGGGGGGACAGGGGAGGGGGTGGGGGGCAGAAGGGGGGGAGAAAATGGCACGCATCATATACACAGAAATATAGTTTTTGGCAATTTCAGATCCTAAGTAAATGGGGGAAGAAGGGGAAGATGGGAATAAAGGAAGAAAAAGAAAGTTGGAAAGGGAAGATGGTATCAATTTTTGATGTTTTTTAATGACTTGTCGAATTATCTCAATGAATGTTTGTGGTCTTAATGATCTTCAGAAGAGATTACGTGTTTCAGCTTTTTGTAAGTCATTATATCCAGACTTGATTTGCCTTCAGGAAACTCATGTAGAGGGAGGTAAGGGTTATTTGTTGGAGCAATTGGGTTTTAAAGTATTGGCATTTACTAAACAAGCCTCAAAAACACGCGGGGTAGCAATTTTGGGTAGGGGGAGAGATTGTACTGTGGTTAGGAGCAAGGAAGACACATGGGGAAGATGGGTTATCGCTGAAGTAGATTTTAGAGGAACTAGATTTACACTGGTTTCAGTTTATGGTTCAACGTGTGACGAGCCAGATATATTTCAATTTTTGGATCAGGAACTATCGACCTGGGCGGAACCCATTGTTTGTTGTGGGGATTTTAACATTAACCGTCCTGCCAGTGTTGAGTTACAATTTGGCCATTGCTATTCTGGGCGTAAGAAAAGGGTTTATAGGGCTATAGTAGATATGGCTGCACATAATGCTCTATCAGATGTTTGGGCCAATCTACATCCGATGATTGATGGTGATACTTTCTATTCTGCACCACATAAATTCACGGTTAGGCTAGATTATTTTCTAATTTCTAATGTATTGCTTTCAAATGCACAGATTAGGAAACTACCCCGCCTGGTGTCAGACCATAATCCTCTGTTACTAACAATTAGTTTAAGTGGTATCGCAAGGAAAATATATAAATGGACATTTGAGAGAGCCTTGCTAAAGGATGAGAGCTATTGTAAGCATATGGCAAAATGGATAAGCGATTTCTGTCTTAACAATAAGGGGAGTGCTAGTAGTGGCAACATTTGGGATGCCTTTAAAGCAGGAATAAGAGGCGAGACAATTAGTTTTACAACCTTTAGACAGAAAAGTGAAAGAGAGAGGATGGATCAACAAATTAATTCGCTCCTGACTGCAGAGGTAGAACTGAGCAGACTAATTAATAGTGGGAGATCATTGGATCAAAAAATTCTGGAAATTATGATGTTAAAGAGTGAAATAGCTGAAAGGATCACTTGTAAAACGGCAGCGAATTATCTTGCAAAGAAGGAGCAGGTGTTTGAGTATAGCGAAAGAGTGGGACATATTCTCGCTGTTAGAACTAGACAGAAGGTTACTGCAGGGGATATTAAAAAATATGGTAGATAATTCTGGTAATTTGATCTCAGACTCTGCAGGTATAAGGAATGAATTTTGGAAATATTATACAGGGCTGTATGATTCTGAAGCTGAGGTGGGTAGGGATAAAATTAGAGATTATTTGGGAAATATTCAACTTAATGAATTGGAATTGGAAGATCAGATTAAATTAGACTCTGCTATAACCTTAGAAGAAGTGACGGTAGCTTTATCAGAACTCCCGTCCTCAAAGGCTGCAGGTCCGGATCTTATTCCGATTGAGTTTTATAAAACATTCTTCTCAACTATAAAATTGGATTTATTGGATACTCTTACACAAGCTCAGAGGGAAGTTTCGGTCCCAAATTCATGGGGGGTACTGAAATTATAGTTATTTTGAAAAAAGGTAAACCGTCTACTGTCGCTGGGTCATATAGACCAATCGCCTTAATGAATGCGGATGTGAAACTGTTTTCCAAAATATTGGCAACAAGGTTGGCTACTGTTATAGATAAATTAGTATCTCCAGTCCAACATGGATTTATCCCCGGGAAGGGTACTACAACACATGTTAGAACAGTGATTACCTGTTTCGACGCCATGGAGATTGCCGGTGGCCCTGTAGCAGCCCTATTCCTAGATGCCGAGAAGGCTTTTGACAGGGTCGCATGGGAATATTTGTGGGAGATAATGAAAATATATGGTTTTGGTGATAATTATATTAGGGCAATTCAGGTACTATATAAGGCACCAACAGCTAGAATTAAGGTTAATCGAGACCTAACCGAGGTCGTACAGATAAAAAGAGGCACTAGGCAGGGTTGCCCCAGCTCCCCTCTCCTCTTTGCATTGCATATGGATCCGTATTTGCGCTGTCTTAACTTTAACCCCAGTATCCCCCCTCTTTGGTCAAATGGGTTAGAAGTTAATGTGTTAGCGTATGCAGACGACGTAGCTATAATTACCACAGATCCAGCTAAAGCAATGGTTGAGATTGAGTTAGAGGCCCGTAAATTTGGCATAATATCTGGATATAAATTAAATAGCGCAAAAACGCAGATCATAAAAAATGCAATGGTTCAATGCAATGACATACGGGTGGTTTCTGCAGCAGTTTATTTAGGAGTTGAGATTTCGCCAAATCTTGATACTGTGGTAGAACGTAATATCTCCCCGTTAATGAGGAAAGTAAGTTTAGAATTGGCCAGAATAAATAATCTTAGACTTACGTTAGTGGGCCGCACAAATGTAATTAAAATGCTTATACTTCCCAAATTCCTTTATTTTTTCCGCACGATACCTCTTATATTTGAATCAATCTGGTTTAATAAGCTGGAGTCAATTCTAAATAAATTTATATGGTCATATGGAAAGACCAGAAGGGCTTATAAGTTTATGACTTTACCAAGGGCTAGTGGAGGTTGGGGGGTTCCGGACTTTAGGTTATATTATTGGGCCTCTGTACTTCAATATACCCAGGGCTTGCTGGGAGCAAGTGAATTAGATTTGAATGTTAAATCCTTTTCAACTATTGTATATTCTCTGGTAATGGGTTCAGACTCCGCAAATGCTTTCTTAAACTGTGCTGATTTTTCTTATTATAAACGCACACGCTTTAAGACAGTTATGGCTGCGTATAAATCATGGTCAGCAGTAGCAAAAAGATGTGGATTGGGTAGATACAATAGATATACCAGATTATATAGGAATAAAACACTACCATCTTCAATCTTTTCCGATGCTATAATGGCAGAATGGGATATGAAAGGAATTAAAAAGATAGGAGATTTGTTGGGATTAGATGAAAATCTATTACAATTCTCAGATTTGATGTCAAAATATAATATAACAAGACATAGCTTTTTTAAGTATTTGCAGATTAGGAGCTTTTTCAGTAAGAAAAAAGGAGGAGAAAGTGGATTTGGAAAAGTTAATCTTATGGAATCTATAGAGCAGGGCGGGGGGGGCTCTATCCGTTATTTCTATGCCAGTTTAGTAGAACTAAAAAAAGATGACACTGGAAAATTTGGTGATAAATGGGCAGGGAAATTAGGGATACAGAGCCAGTGTTTCCTGGACTCGCTGGAATTAGGATGTTCTGTTTTGTGCTCTGCCCCGCTCCAATCTCAACATTTCAAAACCTTATATCAACTCTACCACACATTGCGCAATGGGGTGCGACCACAGGTATTACCTGCTTTCGCTGCAGTGCACCGGCAGCAGATAGTATTCACATTTTTGCGCAATGCCCACAATTAGGTATTTTACTGAAGGGAATTGAAGGATTTTTGGGTCATACATTAGGTTTGAATGTGACGTTAACACCAGCTATAATTATGTTAGGGGTTTTGATGGTGATCATCCTGAATTTCTATTTTTAGCAATGGCGGTGTATAGGTTATTAATTGCTAGAGCCTGGCGGGATCCTTTACCTCCGACAACACAACAATGGATTGCTTTATTATTGGGGACTTTTAACCTTGAAAGGGGCATATATGCTAGGAAAGGTAAAAGGGTAAGAAGATTGGGTCTGAAAATATGGGAACCAGTCTACCATTGGAAAGAGAGAATAAATGTAAATTCTGGATGAATTAACAATATTTTGTTTTTTTCCCTTCTTATAGTTTTTTTTTTTTTTTTGGGCTGTATAAAGGAAAAAAGTTTTGATTAGTGATATACAGTATTTTTTTTTTGACAGTCATTTTTTGTTTTACTTAATTTCTGTATATATATTATGTATTTTGTGTATGTCGTATATGCTGTGTGCCAAGAAAAATTTTGTTTTATCTTACAATAAAAATATAAAAAAAAAAAAAAAAGATGTAAAGTAGTCCCTCATTCAGTCTAACTCAAGCACGCCATAGAAGGCGGAATGATATACCAAACAGTCAATAGCACAAAGAGAAAGTACAGTTCATGTGGATAGGTCCAATGCCCACTCTGTATATTTTAAAGCATTGGTTACAATAGCTCTGCAGATAGCTGTGTTGTCAATGGAGACCTTAACATCAGCTATTAATGCCCAATTAGTTTAACTTTAGCTTTGGAATGGAGACAGGAACCAGGCATGCGTAGCAGTCGTGTTTGGTAACCTGTACAAACTCAGGCACACTGACCCACATAGTACACTGGACATAGATCACACTAGTCAGAGTCAGAGTCAGAGTCAGAGTCAAAAAACACTTTATTCGATTAAATTAAAATCACAAAAGTATGCTATACATTCATAGTTGATTATTGGAGTATATAAGAGAAAAAAAACAAAAAAATAGCTTTAAAAACAAGACATATTATATATAAATACAAAATTTCCTATTTACAAATTTCATTTTACAAAAGTTATAAAAAAATTAAGATATTTATCCTCGTACTGCACTGTCTGTGGTTTGCTACTCAATTTCATTTATACATTATGTGGGATGGAGTTTGTTCAATAATATATTTACAATAATATTTACAAACCTATAATACAATCTTATTAACAGTGCTGCCCCTACTGGGCCTACAATTTTTAACAAAGGCTAGGACAATTGATCGATGCCTTCGCTCTGTTTCGATCACACTAGTCAATGTCATCAACAGGGGCGTAGCTTGGTGGGGGGAGTGGCAGTGTTCGGGGTGAGACACACCATATAAATGCACTCTTGGGTCTTGGTGGGTTGGGTTTGCTATGTCTTTATGAAATGAAATTAGGTATTTATACAGTGCGCGAATACTTTCAGGGAGTCGCGCCGGGACACTCTTTGTAACAGTCACATAGAGAGCCTTATTCCAGTCGCCCGAGTTTTATTGTTATTTATTGGTTTTTCTTGTAGTCCTCATTTAACTAAGAGGTTTTAACTTATTAAATGTATATAAGTTACCTAGTGACAGTCAACACTAGGTAGTTATAGTTAGGTCTGTTTTTCCATGGTCCGAGCTTTTCTTGGTTTGCTAATAACTTTGACCTCATTTGGCAAATCTTCATGAAACTTTCCCTCAAAAAGTTCAGCCACGTCAGCTCCTTCCTGGAAATTTTCAGGGTGATCTGTTAAGCGGGGGTGGGTGGACGAGAAAAAAGGGAGGTGCGAAAATGCAAAATCCACCTACATTTTTCATAGACTTCTTTAGGCAAGGCTAC
This sequence comes from Lissotriton helveticus, assembly GCF_964261635.1. Taxonomy (NCBI): domain Eukaryota; kingdom Metazoa; phylum Chordata; class Amphibia; order Caudata; family Salamandridae; genus Lissotriton; species Lissotriton helveticus. The sequence continues at coordinate 942,655,772 of NC_136072.1, read as the reverse complement.
AGCAAAAACTGCTGACCAGAATTACATCAAATTAGTCAGGAAGCTAGATCTTAGTTCGCAGATTATGCTTTTTGTGTAAATCAATTCAGTAGGTTTTGAGATATTTAGGGTAAAAAAACTATAGATATTTGGACTGTGGGGCTCGTCTGACTCTTGCGAGCGTCCTGCAAGAGCACAAATAAAATAATGGAGCCCGGTGATTGCACAAAAGGCCCATTTTTCCCTGTGAACCTGCACGCTCTCGTGGAAAAGTAAGGGCTCCTGCGAGTTTCAAGTTTGCTCTGGCTGGCTCGCTGGCTGTTAGAGTTTTAGAAATTAAATGGCTGGCCTTACTGTTTTCTGTGAAAAATTAAAGGGCTGGTGGAAATGAATTAAAAAAGTTGAATAAGTGGGCAGCAGAAAGGCATCCTGCCCCCTTAGATTTGTAGAGCCGATCTCTAAGGCATAACTGCTGTGATGAAAATTTACAATCTCGCGAATAGTAAAAAGGAGTAGGTGAATATATTCTACCAGTAGAAATGCATATTGCGACCTTTGTTATTGAGAGGCAGTATGTACTGCTCAAAAATCGTTCAAACTGGCTATTAGAAAAGATAAACGATCACACGATAACCAATTCTGGTGTACGCTGGTGTGGGAGAGCAAGAGCAGAAACTCTAGAAAATTTTGGGCCCTAATTAATCGCTCAAATGGTAGCACATTGATGTTTGGATCCGCAAATATTCTTGAATCAGACTGGGTTTCATTTCTAACGGACCATTTTAAGTCTCCTGAACATCTAGGGCTCACCGGAAGCAGTACCCCAATTGAGACCGACACGGGCCTTGGTACCAAGCGGAGTACATCCACCGAGTGCACACACCCCGCCTATGAGGTCCTTGAGGTGAGACAAAAAGGGGTTGCCAAAGCTATAACAAAAGCAAGAGCTGACTGCGCGCCAGGCCCTAATGGATTGCCACAGAGCCGGTTTAAATCAGACATCGCCTTTTGGTCTGGAACGCTAACAAACCTCTTCAACTATGCTTTGCGAACAGCCACAATCCCGTACTCATGGCGGGGTGCTATCATCCACCCAATTTATAAATCAGGATCACGCCTCACCCAATAACTATAGACTCATCACTCTTTTGGACATCGAGGCCAAGCACTATGCAGGCCTACTTTTGGAGGACTTGAGGCTATGGGCAAAAGACCACAACCTGATGCCGATGAATCAAACAGGGTTTACTGCTAATTCAGGGACCAGGACTAATTTGTTAGCAGTATCAACCATTGTAGACAAAGCTTTTTCAACATCCAGGTCAGTGTTCTGCTGCTTTGTTGATTTCAAAGCAGCATATGATAGAGTCCCCAGGGCGGCCTTATGGGTAAAACTAAGGAAGTGGGGGATTCCAGAGTCCTTGTTAGAGGCTATTATCCAACTACACTCCCGCACCTGGGTCCGGGTGAAGCTGGGGTCCGGCACACATCTCTCGCGGAAAATTATGACAACTAGGGGCGTGAAGCAGGGATGTGTGCTGGCCCCCCTTCTCTTCAATCTGCTCATTGCAGATCTGCCGACGACCCTGGATGACACAAATAGTCACCCCCCAAAGGTGGGAGGCCTGGCATTAAGCAACCTAGTGTACGCTGACGATCTGGTTCTCTTCAGTCTTACAATGGTTGGGCTACAAAGGCTCCTCGACAAACTGCTCAGCTACACGATCATAAACCAGCTAGAGGTCAATTTAAAGAAAACACACGTTGTCTCCTTTGGTAAGAAACGTTATACTGGTGTTGGGTGGTTATTCAACAACGTACGCCTTGTCACAGGTCAGTCGTACAAATACCTAGGTGTTCATCTGGATTCTAGACGTAATCTTTCAAAACAGCGCCGTGAGATCACAGTTAACGCTACGACTCTTGCGGTGTCACTAGGCAAGCTCTCTAAAAAACTCTCAGATCCAACACTATTGCCTCTTTTAGAAGTAATGAGAGCTAAAATTGGCCCCACTTTATCATATGGCATGGAGACATTCAGGGGTAAATTGAACACCGCCCTGAATAGGCACAAGACAAAAATTTATAAAAAGGTTCTCCAGCTATCAAAGTCCGCATCTGCTGCACAGATAAGACTAGAGATGGGGCTATCAAACTATGATGCCTCTGATATCGGGGTATACCTGAACCTCTGTCATAAACTGAGGCAGGCGGACCCTGGCACACTAGAATCCCTAGTCTGGTCAGAAATCTCCCAGATAAATTCAGGTGGAACGTTCGGCCGCCTCTTTAAGGACGCAGTTCAGCAAAAGTCAGCGAGTGATTTATGGGCCCTTAACCCCAGTCAGACAGCTTTTAAAATGGGGATTAAAAAATGTGTGAGAATGAAATCCCTCATCATGGATAAAGCACTTTTTTCGAAACGCAGCCATGCTTGGGCTCTTTTAAAATCATACAGTCGGCTAGCCCCTGCCACTTACTTGGCCAGCACATACACTTTGTATCTTAAACGTAGTTTTACCACCATTAGAATGGGTGATTGGCGTTTCTTGCAAGATTTACCCACATGGCGACGCACGGCAGAGGACCTAACTTGCAGAGGATGTGGCAAAGCAGCTGAAACTCTGCTGCATGTGGTCTGCCTCTGCCCAGCCCTCAACTCCGAACGCAGGTCCAAACTTAAAGCCGAATGGAATAAGCAGGGTGTCCGGTCCTGTAGGCAAGCGATTATGGTGGCTTTGAATCCCGAAAACACTGTTTTAAATGTAAAACTCACAAAATTCATTCAGCTGGCATACCGCAAGTTTAACCAAAATGGGTCCTGCTAATGCGCCCCCCCTACACTCTTTTAATCTTGATGTACCCCACAATAGTTTTTAATTTAGAGGGGGGACAAAATGAAACATTAACATAGTGATTTAGGACTGTTGGTTGTCTTACACATGTACGGTACCACTGACAACGGGTTCCTCACAAAAGGGTTGACGGGAAAAGTATCTTGCACAATATGTTTTAACCTATCCTTTCTCTCATCATTATCACCCTGTGTTTTTCTTTTTCTTTTAAACTGTCATGGAATAAGGAGGTCCAAGAGTGGATAATCTCTACTTTTATTACGGCTGGCTAATTGTCTGTTACATGTTTCTCTTCGCTTTTTTACAGTAGCTACACAATGTGAATTTTGTAACTTCTTTTAAAGATATAGGTTTATATCTAAATAAAGATATTTTGATTTGATTTGAGAGGGAGTATGTAAGACATAAGTGGTGCAAGGAGTAGAAGGGTAATTGTTTTAAAAAAAAGGCTCTTGTGGGATCATGAAAAATAGGGAGGAGTAGGTGTTATTTTAATATACTCTGGTATGCACACTTGTTACTGTAGGAAGAAGCCTTAGTGGAGATGGTGTTTTTTAGAGTCTACCATTTATCAGCTTGGGAAGAGTTGTAAGTATAGTTAAGGCTCTTCCCACACTCTACTATGCACACACATCATCCAAGAGAGGAGTCTCAGCAGAGAGTCGAGTCCCTCCACACACCCTACTATGCACACCCGTCATCTGAGGGAAAGGTCTTATCAAAGAGGCCAGTCCCTCCTCACACACACCCATCAATCAAGACAGAAGCCTAAGCAGACAGGCAGTCCCTCCTCACACGCTGCTATGCACCGTTGTCATTCCAGAGAGGGGTGTCAATGGAGGGGCCCGTCCCTGCCCACACCCTACTATGCACAGCCATTAGCCCAGACAGAGACGTCTGCAGAGGCTAGTCCCTTCACACCATACTACGCACATCTGTCATCCAAGTGAGAGGTCTCAGCAGACAGGCCAGTCCCTCTCCACAACCCTCATTACAGGATGTGGTCTCAGCAGAGAGATCAGTCGCTCCACACCCGTCACGAGAGAGAGATCTGAAAGGAGAGGTCAGTCCCTCACAACACCCTACTACGCACAACTGCCGAGAGAGGGGTGTGAAAGGAGAGGCCAGTTCCCCCCCCACACATCCTACTACACACACCGTTATCTGAGAGAGGGGTCTGAAATGAGAGACAAGTCCCTCCACATGCCCTACTATGCACACTCAATATCTTAGAGAGGGGCCTGAAAGGAGAGGCCAGTCCCTATCCGCACTCTACTACTCACACCTGTCATCTGGGAGAGGGGTCTGAAAGCAGAGACCAATAGCTTTCCATACACACTACTTTGCACACCCGTCATGAGAGAAAAAGGTCTTAAGGAGTGGCCAGTTATTCCACACACCCTACTATGCACACTTGTCATCTGAGAGAGGTCTTGAAGAGTAAAGTCCATCCACACACCCTACCATGAAAAAAACATCAGTCATCTGAGTGAAAGGTCTCAAAGGAGAGGCCAGTGCATGGCAGGAGGTTGGATTTACAAATCATAATTAAATATCACTTTATGTTAACAAAATCCTCGAAATCCACTGGAAAAAACAAAGGTTAGAGTAACGTTATAGTCAGGTCTGGAAAAAAGATCTGTGTTTTAATTTTTTGTAAAAACGTTAGAAATTCACTAAAGAAAACCAAAGGTTAAAGTAATGTTATAGTTAGGGGAATTTCTCAATGACAACATTAACATTTTAAACAAAACAAACCCACAGAAATAAATCAGTTATAGTTAGCCACAAGAACTATAATTGGTGTCCCTGCCATGCACTGCATATGACCTCACATAGTACAGAATTCATGACATGTTCTATGAAATAATTTATGACCTCACTGATGGCATTTCACATAACATAATTGATGTTATCATCCAATGAGTGTTAGTTTGTTTTATAGTTTACCTAGTGGCACGTTAACTACCAAAGTACTTCTTTATCTAATTTTGTTTCAACCGCAAGACTTGCTTTGGCGCATGCAACAAAATTTGCCTGCCGCTGTCAAGCGCATATGAGATTTGGTGCCCGCTAGTGCGCCTTCCTGGCACCACCGAGCATTCAGACGGCATTTTCATTACGCCATTGAGCGTGAGCAGCAGAGCTGCTACTCAAGCAGATTCTCTATCTGAGAAGCAGCTAAATATACTCGAAAAGATGTGTTGGAGTTAATATTTTTCTCCAATGGACCATTCAAGTTGTTTTATAGTGCGAGAAGGAATTTCTTTTGTTTTCTTGTTTCTTTCGGCAACAAGAAGGAAGTGCCCCAGAGACTCCAACTTCCTCTTCCTGTCCAGCAGGCTCCTCCCAGTGCTTTTCCCATCTCCCAGTCACTTTTCATTTGAATTTTGATGTGGAAGGAACACAAGTACGTTACAAAACTTTTGTATTGGGTTGTTGCTGGGAACAGTAGCCTTATTGGTCAAACGGACAACCCACCTCACTGAATGTGAGGAGATACTTGGCCCAGCCAAAACCGTATCCCCCTCATCTTTGCCTACCTAAGACCCACCTTAGATCCCTAACTTAAACAAAGACATATCTCAGGGAAGTTTAATAAACTATCCCCTGTTCCCAAACCCATTTCTCCAGGAAACCCCCACATGACATGATCTTTTCTCCGCTGGCTCATCAAGCTACTCTTCATTTAGAGATCCTCTCCTTTGTAGCAATCCCTTTGCACCCTTGTCAGGCCTTCCAGATAAGCAGGTTCTACCTGATGCACATCCCAACACTGATCCTGCATCTACTCTGCCTGTTCCTTCTTGTGTCGATCAGGCACAATATATATCTCACTCATAACAGATTCAAAGGTACAGGTTGGGGAGTTGAAAGCAATGATACATTGTATGTCAATCTCGTTGAACCAACTCATAGCATCAAGGGGGCCTAGCTGCAAACTGCTACCTGCCATGCTGCTTCCCGCCCACATGCCCCACTTTCCTCCGCTCCCCCACAAGCTCACTGCTGAGACCAGACTATCTGCGGCGTCAGCCAGTCCCAGGAAGAGATTCTCCTGGTGACCCGGGTACATGCAAACTAAGCTCTGTTCTTTTTCCCAACTCTAGATCTAATAGTTTAGCAGGTAAATCTATTAGTAATTTTACCTACTGATATTCATCCTGATCAGGCTACAGCAGACAGGCCCTCCACACAAAGGGCCTATGGTGGCCATGGACCCAAGATTCTCCTATCCTCTAGCAACAGTCAGCAATGTACTCCAAACCAACTCTGATGATCAAAGTGCCTAAGTTTTCCTCCTGCTCTAGTTTGGAAGGGGAGGACTCTCAAAAACAAAGTGACACACTGGATTAGAGATGTTAGGGGCTGCGGCTCAGTAAGCCGCAATTATATTAGCACCAAGAGGAAACCACCAACCAATCTAAAGTTTAATAAGATTGAATTGATTTTTAGAGATAAGATCATGGGTGATGACCTGGTGGCTCTTGCCCTCCCGGCAACTAAAACATTCAGTTTACATATCCTAATTTTCTGTCCTACTCAAAAGTAGCTTTTTATTCCAGTATATCTGTTCCCCCAAGCTAATCATGATGGGGTGATATTGATTGACTCTTGGAACCACCTCACTTGAATTGCCCTATGCCATCTATTGACCACGGTTCGCCTGATATTCCAATTATTACCCTTGGTACTGCATCTTCTGTGATTGCCACTAATCAGCCAATAAATACTGATGAAATGTCTATCGTTAAACAGCCCCCCATGTTAAATCTTGTGTCATGGAATGTAGCTAGTCTCAAGCCAAAGTCGTTTTTGACCGACTGGAAAACATTTGTAGAAGGACAAGGCATTTGCCTGTTTCAGGAGACTTGGTAATTTGACCCCTTGTCCAAACCTGGATACCTTAACTTCCACGTCCCAGCTAAACCTATCTCCCATGCGGGAGCCTCCGGAGGTTTAACCACTTAGGTGTGCGCCTCTCTAAACTGAAAAGAGAACTTGTTATACAGTGACTACTCGGACATTCTGGGCATACTACTGACGAATACCAAAGGCTTTAGGATTGCCACCTTTTACATCTATGCCAGAGGAGTGACAGGCAGTTTGGCTTGAAGACTATTTGGAGGAGAAGTTCTCATTTCAATATTACCTTATTCTCTGAAGTGACTTCAATACCACCTTTGAATCCTTAGATAGGGACGGCACACAGTCTATAAAGAGGACACAATCTGGGCTATTCCCCATTTGGATATCCCCCCCTCCCCCCGCCCCCCCCACACAAAAAGGTGGATCCAGGCTGTTCCTCAGCTGAATGCCTTAACTGTTGAACACAGGCTTAGGTCTCCCAACGATCGTGCCAGCTCAGATTTGCAAGGGGCACACACATTCAACAAACCAAACTACAACAGTGGTGTCAACTACATTCTAGTGGATTTGAGGTTGTGGTCAATGGTTGATGACATGGCTGTCATAGAAATGACAGAGCGTGAACATAACCTTCTCTCCCCGACTATGTTAAGATTTTGCGATACCCACCATTTGGTTTATCGTCCCACTTCTTATACCAGGGATGCAGAGCTTTCAGTCAACATGCTGCACCTTAAATGGTGCCAAGTAGCTGCCAGCCTTGATATTCTATCAGCTATTAGCCTGGGTCTCCAACTTGCCTCAGCGAAATCGAGAGGAGCCCTCCTCCAGATGTAGCTATGGTACCCTTCAGCGATCTACACATAGCTTTTGTCGAGCATATCTTTTATTACTTTACTATTTTTGGAAACCACCACAAGAAAAATAATTCTAAATCTAGCCCCTGGTTTAACAAGGGTTGCTGTGTTCTTAAACACTCCCTCATTCAGTCCATAAAAGCTAGGGATGTAACATCAACTCCTGCCATTAGAAAAGCTTACAAACTGGCCTTAACCAAAACAAAACAACAAAAAAGACAGAATGGCGAGAGCAAAGATGTTTAGACCTTAAAGATGCCAGTACGGCCAAAGATTCTACTATATGATGTCCAACCGTAGGAGTTTCACTAGAGAAGGTGGATTCATTTGCATATTTAGGCATCCCTCTCTCGTCCCAAATGTCATGGAAGTCACACATTACCGAGGAAACCCTTGAGACATAGACAGATTGCAGGCACAATTATAAAAGAGCATTGTGTCTTTTACCAAATCTCTAGCTCCCACACTTCAGGTTTATGAAGCAAAGGCCTCGGGCTCTTCCCTATACAGGGCGTACTCTGGGGCTTTTTTTTTAAACACTAAGGAGCTGGCTGCATCTGAAAACAAATTCATGCAAACTATCTATCTTCTGCCCTCTAGCACCTCCGTGTTCCCCTTATCTCAGACTTGGGCATGAAAAGGATAATGGGCAAAGCCAGGTTACGCCCCCTTTTGTATTTGCATAGAATTTGGACCACACCTAACCAGCTCACTATGCCACTGCTCTACAAGATGTCATTGACGTAGATCGCTTTCACAACATTTCCTGGCTTCCCCACATTAAAGGGCTGCTCCTTCTACATGGTAAGACATCCCTGTGAGAAACTCACGCATCTGGCCGTTTTCCTCCTAAAGCATCCATGAAGCAGACAGTACTGGCTATGCATATTGGCATCTGTAATTTGCAAGGCTGCCAGTTCCACCTTGTTAAATGAAATTCTTGATTTTAAGTCTTCCAATGGTTTTGAGCCTTTCTCTGTTTTTATCTCAAGTCAAGTCAAAATACTTTATTTCCAAGAAATATATTCTTATAGAAATATTGCACATTACCCAATTCATTAGTATAAACAATCACAAAATTAATAAAATCAGTAGTGCACAGCATACATTTTGGATCAAATCAACCAACACATGACTTCGGCTAGTAGCAATATAAGCATTAAAAATTTCCCAGCACTAAAACTCGGAAGGTCCACAGCCCAATCCCACATATATTTAAAATACATCACAAAGGAAAAAGTGACAAATTAACCAGCAGCATGCAACTCGTTTTGCTCAATTAAAACATTAAGTGCAGTATGCATAGCAGCTTATCACAACCACATAGGGCTCTCTCAACCAACCTTATTGATAGGGTCAAATTTCCCATCACCAGGCACAACCTTGTCAGTTCATCCACTTAATGCGGTCCACATCTGCTTACCAATTGAAGACATCACACTACCAACCTAGATCTTGAAACAATAAGAGGAAGTCTAACATGGGATATTGTGATTTTACACAGGTATTGACCAGTGGGAATAGCTACATCCTGATATCTGAGGCCACAGGCCACATATCAAGTTTACACCCATTTCTTATCCCTGTAAGCCATACTTTTTAAAAACAGGCCAGATAATCTTCTTTCTTTCCTCTAGGAAGAATACACAGTCCAATAGGTAGCTCACTGAATATTTCCTACCCTGCTTACAGGGGCATTCGGTCTTGTATCTCGAAAAATAATGCCACAGCAATTTAACGGTCAAAGACCCACATCGAGCTGTCAACCACAGGGGCCTAATAGCCAAAACCAATTAGGGAATTGAGATTCTTACAGAATGAAAATCAGGTTTTCAGTAATGTTCTTAGGGGAAAAAAATAAAATTTTGATTTCCTTTGGCACCATGGTTCGCCCCGAGGAATGATGAAACCTCAATTCTATACATCTTTTTCACACATGATCTCCCTGAGTTTATGTCTGAAGCGAATGCTAATATGCCAACAATGAAATAGATTTCAGAACCTTTTCTTTTAACGTCCAGTACTTTCCACCCTTTTGGAACGTGCATTAATGTTACTCCAGGGTCTCAGATTATTGCGCAAAACAGGACATCAGTGTGTAATACTCCCAAAATGGAAGTACTAAATTCAGGTTCTAATATCTAGTACGCAGAGTGTGTGAAATTAATTTGCCAAAATGGAAACAATACACCTCTGGAACTATGAGATTTTCTGAAGATGGCTGCTAACATCCTAAAAAAGTGAGTCTCTATCCTAACCATTATGCATAAGCATGAGGTTTCCTCTTTGTTTTGGTAACGTTGTGGTCGGTGTGCCCTTAAGAGCTTATCACGCTACTCATAATGGGAGAATTCATGAGGATTAGACGTGGGTCTTTACAAACCTAATTTGTGTGCATAATCACTTTTTTTTAGGAAGGTTATTTTGTATTTCTCTGAAAAGTCAACTGGCCCTAAAGTGTGGAGAACTGATAGTGGTTCTAAAAATCTAAAAAAATTCTCTCACTGGGTACATCTATGGTCTACCCTACATCTAGAAGTGTCCTGGAGATAACTGATTTTACTTTCTTATTTAAGTTAAACTGGTTTCCGAAGAACATCTAATAACCGACATCTGGAAGTCTCAAGGCTACCTTGAACACCTTCTGGTAAAAGGTAAAGTTGGAATTGTGTTGAAAAGCTATATAAAAACCCCATAGCTCTTAGTATTTACAGGTCAAGCTCTAGTTTAGCTTTCCATTCTCAAAATCCTCGGCCTCTTTCCCAATGACAAATAAAGACTGGAAACTGCAAATACCTCCCTGGTCTGAAAATGTCATGGTCTAAGTCACAAGAATATTTGTTATGTTTTAACTTTCTCTCACCTACATCCTTGTCTGTGGATGAACAGTGCATTATTCACATCTTTAAGAAAAAAGCCAGAACCTCAAGTCTAGTGGTTCACTATATTACCAATTGGATGAGCTAGGCTGCAATTGCAGAGTATATCTGACTGACCAAGATACAACGGAAAAACGCTAAAAGCTATAATTAAGATTGATGTATTTTCATAATTTTTCTATGCTACAAACTAATAAACCTCACATATTTTTATGTTCATGATTGTGCACGAAAAGCACAAGTTACTACTTGTGTAATGGTATATCTGAAAGAGACATTAGTTAGTGATAGATTCCATACCTTAGAATATCCCCAGGTGTCAGACTGGATCCGGAAAGTTTTTCGTAAGCAGTACCCCTGCGTGTCGGAAGGTGGCGTTGTGCGGCTCCACGTCCGTCGCTGGCGCCGAGATGACGTCACAGAGACTACTTAGGCACTACCCATGCGCGCTGTCAGTTCTGTACACGACTTTCCGTGCCTGGAAAGCAGAGCCATGCAAGAAACTGACCGCTGGTGCCATGAAACTAGGGCCCTGAAAAGGGATGCCCTTAACCAGTGAAATCAGTTCGCAGAACGGGAAGGATGGGTGGGGCGGTAAGGACTATCACTAAATAATGTCTCTTTCAGATATATCGTTACACAAGTATTAACTTGTGCATTTGAAAAAAACATGTTAGTGATAGATTCCTTACCTCCCCGCCCTGTTTGCTGCAATATCACATGGGGGTGGTGTTGTCCGTGAACACCTGCACTACACTTCCCCAGACAAAAGGAAGGAATGCCTTCAGTGCAAGTCAGATCGCCCGAAGTTCCAAAAGATTGATATGGAGCCGGGAATCCGCCGGAGACCAGAGGCCTCAGATCTCTGCCTCTCCCAAGTGGCCGCCCCATCCCAGGAGGGACGCATCAGTCACCACTGTGTGTTCCAGTTGGGGAAGGGAAAGGAATCTGTCTTTGACCCAATCGCAATTCATGAGCCACCACTGCAATTGTCGTGCAGTGCCCTCGGAGATCTGTACATGATCGGACAGGTTGCCTTGATGCTGTGCCCACTGGAACTTCAGGTCCCACTGCAGAGCCCGTATATGCCATCTGGCATGTTGCACTAGCAGGTTGCAGGAGGTCATCAGGCCCAGGAGCCGGAGGGTCATCCGGACTTAAACCCGGGATAGAGGCTGAAAGACCAGAATCATTGCCTGAATATCCCCGACTCCCTGCTCGGGAGAATAAACCTGAAACTGCATCAAATCCAGAACCGCTCCGATGAAGTGGAGCTTCTGAGAGGGACTCAGGTGAGACTTTGGCACGTTGATGGAGAACCCCAGCAAATGCAGGAGGTAAGCCGTAATCTGGAGGTGGGAAACGACCGCCTGGGGCGAGCCCTCATCACTTTCATGAACACCCGAGGGGCACTGAGGTAAGGCCGAAGGGGAGAACGGCAAACTGAAAGTGCTCTTGGCCTACCGTGAACCGCAGGTAACGCCGGTGGGCTGGCAGGACGGGGATCTGAAAATAAGCGTCCTGCAAGTCCAACCAGTCTCCAGGGTCGAGGGCAGCCAAGACCTGAGCTAGAGTCAACATCTTGCACTTCTCCTTCCAGAGGGAGCGATTGACGTTCCTGAGGTCCAAGATGGTGCGCAGGCCCCCATTCTCCTTCTTGGGGACCATAAAGTAGTGGGAACAACAACCATGTCCTAGGTGACAGAACGCTAGTGGGGGAGGTGATGGCGAATCCTGCCGCCCACCGGCATGGGGTGCACCCCAAAGCTCAGACTAGGAAGGCTTTGAGGCGGAAGCTGCGGGAGCGGAGGTGGACTGACCCGCACGCTGGCACCTTGTCCCGCGGTGGCGGGAACCACATCCGCGCTGAGGTTGGTTCTGCGCAGGCTTCTGGCTGAACGAACGTGTTGGGCACCCCTTCCGTGGCCACGAAAGGAACGAAAATCAGATGTGGCCGGGCTCGTGGCAGGGAGACCCAAGTACTTGGCCGTAGCCCGGGAGTCCTAAAAACACTCCAGTGCACTGTCTGCCTTATCGCCAAACAGGCGGGTACCATCAAAAGGCATGTCCATAAGAGAACTCTGAACATCCTGTGAAAACCCAGTGGACTGCAACCAGGCGTGGCGACGGAGGGTTACTGTTGTACCAATCGCCCTAGGCAGTGAGTCCGCGGTGTCCAGTCCACACCGGATTGCGAACTTTGCTGCATCTTTCACCTCAGCAACAGCTTGAGAAAGCACTGCCCGAACTTCCTCCGGACACTGAGGCAGCGTCTGCGCAACAGTGTCCCACGCAGCGTGAGAGGAGTGGTCCAAGAGGCATGCGGTGTTCACCGACAGCAGCCATAAGCTGGCAGAGGAAAACAGTTTCTTGCCTAACTGTTCTAGCATCTTACATTTCTTATCCGGAGGGGCGGTAGGGAATGCGCTCTGGGAAGTGGAGGCTTGGATGACCAGGCTCTCCGGAGTTGGGTGGGTTGTTAAAAAGGCAGGGTCACACAGGGCCGGGCGATGACGCCGGGCCACGTTCTTATCCACAGGAACTCCATGGCTGGTCTAGACCAGGTGCTCATCGACACATTGAATGGTAGCAGAGGCTCCATAGAGCTTGCCGCTGGCTGAAGGACTTCAGTGAGGTTAGTTTTAAGGGTCACCGTAGACAGGTCATGGGCCTCAGCTGCTCTACAGAACACCACAGTGTATGTGGTGCCCTCCTCCAAGGCCACAGCAGGAGGAGAAAGAAAACCAAGTTCAGAGGAGAGGTCAAGGCCAACTGCATCCTCCGACTCTTCTGCCCACTCCTGTTCCGACACGCACTGCCGTGCAAGAGGGTCTTGAGACCCCTCCCAGTCATCCCCTTCCTCCACTGCCCCTGGCACAGGCTGCGGCGGTGGGGGAGGGACAGGGGAATATAAATAGTCCAACGGAACCAGGAACGGCGCAGATCCGGCTCCATGTCCCAATAAGGGTCTCAACCTGGAGCAAAATTATCGGAAAACCCGGGCAAGGGCGGAGATGGAACGAACGGAACCAATGGCAGCGCCAGGAATGAAACCGCGGGCGGCGCTGGGCCGGAGCCGCCGGCGAAGGACCTTGCAGTGCCGGGGCCAAGGGAGTGCCCTCAGCTGGGACCGCAGGGCCTTAAGGCGCGCTGGTGGGAGCACGAGGCCTGAAAAGGCGGTCATTGGCAGCAAGAAAATCTTGCACCTGGGCCGGAGTCGCCGATGGACCCGGATAAGGTGGGTAGGCCGCGGGACTCACACGGCAAACAGAGCCGCGGGGGAGGTACCCCCGGCCCTCTCGTCCGAGTCCAGGGACCGACGGGGAAACGTCGGAGAGCATAAGCGCTTCTTCGACTTCTTATGACTTCTCTTACCCGATTCAGAGTGTGAAGACGTCGATGCCGAGGAGCGATCATGATGGCTCTGAGGTCAGTCCCTCGATTGACCCCTGGACCTCGAACGGCGTGGCATGACTGCGGGGCCTCCAGCAACTTACGGAACCGCTCCCACAAGGCCTTCGGAGCCATAGCCAGACAGTCGGAACATGACCAGGAGTCATGGTCGCGCTCCAGATAGTAGAGACAGACGCCATGGGGGTCGGCCACCGGCATCGTAGGGCAACAGGCCCCGCAGGACATAAACCCAGGCATCCCTATGTGGCACCAGGAGTCAAAGACTCAAAAAAGTGGAGACAAAAGTTTCAAAAAGGGACTAGGTACATGCTCTAACCGGATCTGTGCTTGCTGGCTCGGAAATAGAAAGAACTGACGTAAACGCGCATGGGTGCCGCCTAAGTAGTCTCCGTGACGTCATCTTAGCGTCTACAAAACCAACGACGGACACTGAGCCGCACAGGGGTACTGCTGACGAAAAACTTTCCGGATCCAGTCTGACGCCTGGGGATATTCTAAGGTAGGGAATCGATCACTAACGTGTCTTTCAGATATTTTTTTTTAACAGACGTACCTATGTTTATTTATAGGTTCAGGTTCACTTTTATGGTCATCAATATACCCAGATACTTAAAAATTTATAGAAATTAATGATCACTAAAACTGAAGAACTTCTCAGATTAGAAAACAAGTCATTTTCATCTTAAATAATAAAAGTCTGACACACAGTATAAGTACTTTATTTGTGTGAGAGCATATCATGACTAAAACAGCAGTCTCTTAAAACACTCTTCTTGGACGCCAGTGGATCAACCACATGGACAAAAGATATGTACATCAAGCTTTTCCAAACCATTACTAGCATCAGCTCGACAGATCTGGACGTTTGGAAGTGCTGGCTTCATCTCTTCCCTCATGTGGCCGCTTTCTACTCAGTGGCTGAAAACAAGAAATTAAGAGAGCACACGAGAAATTAGTGTTCTTTCATAGTTAAAAGTTAACAACATTTCAGCACGTCTTTTCTGCTGCATACTAAGCATGCTCTAGAAAGGAATAAACTTGGAACACACCTTGACCAAATGGCTGTTCTATTATCAAGCACCAAGGGCCAGATGTACGTACCTTTAGAATAACTATTTCCAAATAGCAATGTTTGAAAAGTTTATTTCTTAAATTTGTGATTCCTAGTGGGTAGCAAATCGACCTACCTCATGAATATTAATGATGTAGGTCGCAATATGGGACCCATTAGGAATTACAGCAATGGTGGCCTGCTGATGACAGCAGACAACCATGCCTGTGATTGCTTTTTTAATAGAGGATTTTTTTTTATGCTGACATTTTTTCTTAAAAGAAAACTGGGTGCATTGAAAAAGATTTTTTTTTAACTTTGTTATTTCATTTTTTAAGAACAGGCAGTGGTCCATGTTCTTAAAATATATTTTTTCAACACTCACAGGGGAAGGAGTGCCAAGGGGACCCCTTCCCATTTGCGAAAACAGTGGTAAAGTATTACAGTAATACATACCAATTCGGTATTTCAAAAATACACCCAAAACACACCCGTTCTAAATAAGGAATCACAAATGTAAATGTAAATGTGTGTATACTTGTAAAGCACACTGCCGCCCCATCTCGGGGCATCCTGGCGCTGTATACCGCTGTGGAACCCATCCTGGCTTTCCCTGTGAGATGCCCCCTCCAGGTGAAGCCAGGCATCCCAGCGCTGTTGGGGCCATTGTGGAGATTAAGCAAGCTATTGCCCAGCGTTGCAGAGTGGGGCCCATGATTAGAGTAGGCACCGAGGCGAGAATTATCGAGTCCGCGGACATTGAGCCCAAGACTCTGCCGCGTCGGGAATTGAACCCTGGTCCCGGGCCTGACCTCTGCTTCAGGGTCTGCCGCTTCTAACTAGTGAGCCACACTTCTCCACTCAAATTGTGATTCAGTAACAAGTTACCAAATACCATTTTACACATTTGAAAAAGCATTTTTTCGGTAGTACATGGCCCAATTTGGTGTTCAGGTCATTTGTGATCAGAAAAATGCTTTGCACATCTGGCCCCAAGTCATTTAATTGCAATCCGTGTCAATCTCTGACCTCCTCTGCTGTTGTAAATGCACAACTATACATATAGATACTGCAAAAGCTTGAGTCTGGACCTAATCCAGGCAACATGAAATAACTCTGAGTACAAAACACGTTGCTTACCATAGATTACTTTTATCTAGCAGATTCCCCACGTTGTATGATGCCAATCTGCATGCTGGCAACAGTTCAATTGACTTTTCAACACCCAAAAGAGGTAGGAATAAGCAAGAACGCTATACTGACAATCCAGTTTCTTAACACTTGTGCTGAAACTTTTCTAATACCAAAACCATCAACCCCAATCCTGAGAACAAGAGTTGGGCAGTCAGTGATACATCGGCAGGAAGACAAAGTATCCACCACAAAAAACATTGTTGAAGGTCAAGTAAATTGTTTTTCTAATGGATACTGAATCCTGACGATTCCTTTCCAATGAATCCCCTCGCAAAGCCACCTCGTAACACCAGATCAGGAGAGGAGTCCGAAGGAAAGCAATGTTAGACCAAAAATAAAATGACCTGGAAAAATGTTACAATCTAAAAAATAGTGCTTTGTTAATGTATGGATATAAGCTCAAACAGCAGCTTGACAAACACCATCAACTGGAAGGTCACTGACTAGTACAAAGGATTGTGATATAGCTACAGATGGATCCTTCTATCCTAGAGCACAACAGATCTTACTGCAAAGTTAATCCAGTGTAAGATCCCATGCTTGAGAACAAATTTCCCCTCCTGCTACCCTGCAAAGCCAAAAGATAATTGCCCTTAGTACAAACTGCTCTCCTTAGTTCTGGTCAGACACCATCTAGGAGCCTTCTTGAGTTAAACTGCTGAATTATCTCCTTATCTACAGCAAAGCGATGAGGTAGAAAGAAAAATGACAAAGAATTGAACCCTGTGGAAAGAAGTAATCATACTGGGTAGAAAAAAAGAGGACAAATGCACAAAAACTACTTCTCTTTATCACATCGAGGCCTAACCAACAAAACACCTCACAGAGGAGATATGCTAGGTTCAAACAGCGACACAATCAAAAACATCAATACTATATTCAGATACCGGAAACGTGAAGTTGGAAGATAGAAGCTTTGGAATTACAAATCACTAAAAACTACCTGAACAGAGAAGGACTGTTAGCCAAACACAAACATGCCAATATAATTGCTCATTAACCTATAACTGTGCCCATAGTAAAACAATTCATGAGCCAGCGATAAACCTAACATCAGAAAGCTGGGTCTTAAAAACACTCAGCCATAAAGCTAGCACTGTGACCAGCATACACAGCCATAACGGACGGCCACCAAGCAGCAGGATAAAATCTCAGATTCAAGGAACTTAAATTTACCTGACCTATCTACTTATGACTGCAACAACTCAGATGAAAAACCTGTCCAATCTGCTGACAAAAGAGGTCCTTCTTGCATGGCAATGGATTTGGAGGACAGGCACATTTCTCTCAAGCAGGACAGGGACAAAGCTTTCATTGGTGCAGCGGTACCAGGACCAAGAGGCATGAGGGGCCTACTGAACCGTGATTATTGCTGTATTTCACAGCTCAAACAGTATCAGGGGGCCCGTTTTCTTACTTGCACTAGGGCCCATGACACACTAGCAACTCTGAAGCAGAGTACAGGACTCTATTCACACAGATGTGCAGTAGAAAACGGAAGTACTATGGTCTCTAGTGGGAGAGGAGTTCAGCGGACTTTCAGCTCAAGAGATGGAGTTTGGGAAGTGTTTGCGATGCGGTGTAAACAGGGTGTCAGGCATGTGCATGTTATAAAGTGTGTGACTCTAACTTGACGACGGAGAAAGATTCAAGGACGTTTATCTATGAAAGACCAAATACTGAACAATTTGTGAGCTAAATTTCTCTTGCAAAAAATCTTTCAATGGACTTGTCAATCAAACTTTATTAATGATTTTTAACCCAATATTAATTAATATTGGGCTGCATTGGCAGCTTGAACTTCAGATGATGGAGATGTGTAAAACAAGATCTATACACATCCCCAACACTGCTAAGAGCAATTCAGTATACAAAGATGGCGCAAGCAACATTAATAGTTGATTTCGGGTTCTGGACAATCTTACCCACTACCTCTATTTTTGATTATACTTCACTGGTGTCTTTTAGCCTTCAGGTTCACTTTTATCTGTGCTCTGTCAAATTAAAGCTGGTTTGAGGATACACAAACTGTGCATTCTGTAAGGATGCGTTTGATCTCCAGGTGCTCCATGGTTACTCTCAGTAAATTGTGTGTCTATAAACACCAAGTATTGCAGCCACCCAAATTGCTCAGCTGGGCTCTCAGGGCCAACACCCGTCCCCATTAAAACCATTAGTGGTGTCCATTTTGCTTCATTTCCCCGATCCTTTTTGCTCAGCAGAGCCATTAAAGTATCTTTTGGCCACTTTCCTAAGCTGTGTGTTTGTTCTAATTGAGCTATAGTGGATAAAGGAAGCCATAAAAGATTTCTTTTAACGGATACGGATATAGGAGAAACATTGCTTGTGTCCAGTCTATGATGAAAGCAAACAGCATTCCACCAAACTCCAAAGGTAACTTTGTCAGCTTGTTTCCAATTGGAAGTTATTAAATGAAGGGCTATTACTAATAACAAGTCAATTAATGAGGGGTTGGGAGTTGGGTGTGACCAAGAAGGTCATAAGGATCCTAAAAAGATGTTAGAAAAGGAAAAAGATTTAGGTATTGAAAATTTGATTAATTTGGGACCAAACTAGAAACCAAAAACGGGAGAGGGAAGGGCATTCAAAGAGCATATGTTTAAAATCAGCTGAAGTTGCTTCGCACGACCAAAAGGACGAAGAATAGTCTGCAGAAAAAGAGGCTAACTTTAAAGGGGTTAGCAAAAGGCGTTTGTAGATAAAATAAAGAGTCTGGGAAGTGTTCGCTGCTCTTGATGTTTTATGAATTTTTAGCCATAATTTGTCCCAAAATGGGATAGACCAACATTCAGCAAGATCCTTTTCCCAAGCCAATTCAGCCTTCCCTTTAACCCCAAAAGAAGAGAAAAACAAATTTCTATATAAAGAGGAAGCTGAAGAGTTAGTAGATATTAAAGGAAAAAAATGGAGCATCTGGTAGGAATGATAGGTTTAGGCGGTAAGGAAATAAGACATTGTATAAGAGGTGGAATGAGTGAGTCATATTGAGACTTGCATGAAGAGGGTAAAGAATATTTTAATTGAAGATCGGAAAAGGGTAGCGGAATATTATTTAAATACTAATTGAGAAATCCAAAATAAACCTTTGAGACTCCAAGATTTCCAATAAATAGTACGGCCTTTGATGCGTAATAGATTATTATGCCAGATAGGTTGCTGATCTAACGAGGAAGATGAAGGATAAGAGAACGGAAGAAGTGGTGTTAATAATTTGCGCGCATGGGAGATAACTTGAGAGCGAAAAGAAGAAATAGTATTAGTAAAAGCAAGAGATTCATTAAAATGAAAAGGAGCTATAATGAATTTTTCAATATTTAACCAAATAGGAGGATGAACACCTTGATCAGAAGAAAGCCAACGTGAGGATTGTCTGAGAGAGAAGGCATAATGCTAAGATTTAAAATCCGGAAACTTAAGACCACCAGGATTCTTGTCAGCCTTAAAATGGTTGAGAGCTATTCTAGGAATTTTGTTATTCCAAAGGAATTTATTTAACAGAGAATCAATTTTTTTAAAGTAAAAACCTGGGATATGTACTGGGATCATAGATAAAAGGTAGAGAATTAACGGAGAAAGCATCATCTTAATAGAGTCCATGCGACCCCACCAGGAGAGAAAAAGTGGATGCCATCTGTCAATAGAAGCAGATAGATTTTTAGTAAGAATATCAAAGTTTTCTTTTAAGGTTTCAGGGATAGTAGGAGAGAACCATAAACCTAAGTATTTTATTTTAGAGGTTTTCCAAGAGAAGCCAGTGGAAGTAAAATCTTGCTTTAGACAAAGAATATTTAATGGAAAAACCTCACATTTATCCGAATTAAGGCGATAACCGAATAATTGAGAAAAAAAGTGTCAACTTGAGAAAGAAAGGCTGGAAGAGAATTAGAGGGATTGGAGCAGTATAGAAGGATGTCATCGGCATAAACAGACATTTTAATCTATTGTTTAGTTTTAACTACATTTGTACAGCATACACAATCCCAGGACTGTTCTATACAAAGGGTGGAAATAAGCGAAATACACAAAAATGATCTGGGAGCTAAGAACTAGCAAGATCTATTATATGTGCCACATGACTTTCTAGAATGACAAAGGCATCTATAAATCACCCTGCTACCATCGGTTCTTTCCTACCCCATGTTGCTCGCACACCTGTAGCCTCGGGATGACATATGCAAGGCAAACAGACCTCCAAGAGACCAAATTAGCGTTTGTGACCTAGGAAAAAATTACCTGATAAGAAAATTGTTTCCTTAAACGATAAATAAAAGAATAAAATACAAGTTACGGAGAAGCTTGTGACAATAGAAGACATTTTGTAAGATTCTGCACCCAGAGCATAGAATCCGGAAACTGGAAGTATAGGATTACATGAGCAAGACACAACCTACTACTGTTCATACATGGTTCGTTTCCCTCCGCTAAATATGATCACCCACACTTTAGTTAAGTATCAGAAGTCACCCATCTATTGTAACACTGGTACTCTTAGTTGATAAGGCTCTTAGTCATGTTCTTTAGGCTAGTCCCGATACCCCCTTTTAAATACATTTGTCTCATCCACAACAATAACAGTTCTGAACAGGTGACCTTTTACCTAGTAGCTTACTCCAGGCTCTCGGTATTTGATCATAATCCCTGTACCTGAAGTATATAAACATGTCCTTGGCCAATAGCCACCAGTGCATGATCGCATTTGTTTGGAAAAAATGTATGATTGTTTTCAAAACAGTTGTGACTGTTTTCAAAACATATCGATTCTATAAGAAACCCTGGAGTGACCACTCTGGTATATAAGACCCATATTCTCCCCTGCAAATTAGAGGAGAATTCCTTTCAAGCTGACCCATGGTCCTGCATGCTGAATCTTCGGCACGCAGCCTGACATCCTTTGCGGGGTGTCATCCTCGAAGCAGAGACGGGGTCCTTCATTCTCAACCACCAGGTGAGGGGGCTGGTTCTTCCCTAGGGGTTTCTTGGCTACATACACATAAACATGCTACACATACATATCTAGGCTAGGTACATTTAGGCAAATTACTTAGGGCGCACATTTTGGGAAATATGCAAGTGCTACTGTTTTTATCTGAACTGCTTATGTTCTTATTAGCACTATGGTAGAAAGGTTTCTACTATTTACTACATTGGTACTAGCAATCTCTTTCGTATGCTTCTGTCTCCTGATTGTAAAAGCAAATAGGTTTTACACAAGACTGACGCTGGACCAATAAATACCAACTGAAACATACTAATCGCCATCCTGTGTATTTTCTGAGAGTAAGTGAGCACGAGTGACTGAGCGAGAAGTACTGTACTGTTTTCCACGATCCCTGAGGAATCAGGGTTGTCATGTTCAGTGGTTGCTGCAGACTACCTACATCACTGTAAGATACAGGGGGTGGTAGTGGCACTGTAGAGTTAGCTGACATATCCTGTGGAGGTGTGCGGAAGCGGTCGGGACACCAAGCCCTCAGTTTAGGTCATCTAAAACGTGCTGGTCCTGGGACTCCTAGGAACTACACAACATTAGCAGATCTTCACAATACTTCTGCGACCTAGTAGCAATGCCAAGACCTGAACCTTTCTTCTTATAAAGTGAGACTAAAGAAAGCATGCAGTATCCCTGCAATGCACCAAAAGTACTAACACCCTGAAGTCTTCTACATCACCATAAATGGGAGAAAACATTTTGTGAAACTAAGTCCATACTTGTAAGCACTGGCTAAAACACCTTTTCTGGTCCCAACTTATTGAAAATAGGTATCCAGGAGACAACAATGGGAGGGTAAAAACTACTGTATAACAAGGATATTCAAGAAAGCAGATTCAAGAGACAGTTTGTTCCCTACTTGAACTAGTTAAACTTGAGTCTAATAGGAGAAAAACCCTAGTCTACATCGGACCCGACATAATTGCTTTACATACAAAGAAATGTACAAAGGTGTTGAATATGAAGACCAGACCCCATGGCGTTGTAGAGCCAAACAAGTGGCAAGAGATAGGGTGTGCCTCAAACACCTGCATTAATTAGCTCCATGAGGATATTGTTGAAAGAATAGATTGCTGAAAGCCAATATTGCTAGAACTTTTGATCAATAATTCAGATAAAATTGTGGATCAGGGGTTGATCATGACTCTGGAAAGTGGAGCATGAAACGGGTTTTGCAATTTAGGTAATCCTGCAGCATCCACTCACCTGCCATATGTATGGAAACAATTAGGTGAGAGGATTGAAGGAGGAATTCCCAAATACCGATGCATGCATGCCAGGAGGACAGCTCCCTTTTTTTTTTTTTTAGAAGAAAATAGAACAAAATGCCTGGCTCAATAACCAAAAAAGTTAGATTTGCCCTAACTCCAGAGCAATTTATAGAAATTGAACTTCTCCTTCTTTCATCATTTCGTACTAAGAAGGAGACTAACAACCAGCTTCAAAGGTAGGTTTGTGTTACTTGATTACAAGGGGAAGTAGCCCTATCAGGAAGGGATGATGTCCCCAAGCGCGAACTCTAAAAGATGGTCAGTTTTATCCCACTCGACTCAAGTAAATGCCCACTCCCAACATCATCATTTTTTTTTTTTAAATAATGAACAGAACAAGGTGGACTTATCTGAACCTAAACATATCAGAGTTCATTAGGAAGTTAATGGCGCTAAATTGATGTCATTAGTATTAACTATAACCCTCAAAGAAAACTGTACCACCGAAAAGCACTGTTCTGTTAGCAAAGCCAACATAAACAATGGATGTTTATATAGATATTTAACTTTTGTAACACATTTAAAAACCTGGGATGTTTGCAACAATATTTTTTCAATAAGTAGGATTTTACAGAGCAGAAATGGCTAAGCAGAAAGGTCCTTAAAAACCCTTGCATGCTATAAAGTAAAGTGCAGGCGCCAACCTTATATAGACTGGGGACATCTTTCCACTTAAACCTTTATAAATAGATGTGCCTCAGCCCCTTACCAGGCCACTAATTGAACACCAGACCTCATCATAGTTCCTGTAAAATACGAGGTACAAACACACAAAGCAAAACGAATTCGTGGCAGATACCTGAGCCTGTGGCGGTGGCATGGAGGCGGGTTTTTCATTCATTACCATTCCAGCAAGGGTTTTCATACTTTCATCCTGGTATAGAAAATACAAAGTGATGCATGCCTCAGTACACATTAAATGAACATTTACAAAAGAGCGCTCACAGAACAGTGCTTAAAAGATTAAACTATATCACAGTGTTGCTTGTTTTTTTGATGTTTAATAGACGTCAGAATAATAAAACACCAAACCAACATTTATTTTTAAACGTAGAGCGGCTGCGGGATGGTACTTCAACAATTAATGCACTTCCTGATAATGCTTGAAGCAGCCAATGATACTTTAAATGCATTGCATGGCACCTGGAGGCGCGTGGAGACCACGCCCATGAATGTAGGCAGCCCTGTAGTCTTTCAGCAGTGCTCGTATTTCTGCAGGCTCGGCCCCTTCTTACAATGGATTCTGCAGTATTTACAAACACACTTCCTCCAGGAAAGGTCTAGCTTTCCTGTCCCGCTGTCTCTGACTGTATCCCAGTGGCATGTTCTTAAATATGTAACCGGGTAGGCACAACATTAATCTATCGTTTTTTATCTGAAATTATCTTTTTGTCCTTTACGTCAACATTGTTTTAAGAGAGCAACTGCGTTTAGAATGTTAGCCACGTGTTCATTTGAACCTTATTTAAAAAGCAAGAGAAGACAAAACAATGAAAGGAAGCAATTCTAACAGAATACAAAAAAGCAATGTAATGTATAACACAGTAATGAACATCATCCAAGTGTAGGAACCAAGTGCTGCAGACCTGCTTTCTGTACCGCTGAGGAATGTAAACTATATTGAATTTTAGCTAGGACATTACAACACTCCAAGTAGCCCCGTGCATCTGCAGGGATTCAAAAGGCTCTGGTGAATAAATTCGACCAAGAGACGCACCCCAATGTTTCGTGCATTTATAATGGACTATGAGCACAATTAATCTCTTCTTCTGCTTAGTAGCACTGTGGTGGACTATGGGCTCTAAACAATAACACAGCATGAGAATGCACTGCTGCATATGCCATGTACTTCACTTTACAAGAGAATTTGAGACACTAGATTTCCTGGCTTTCTATTAACCAGCAGAACAAAGTCACAATGCCACCAACTGTAAAACTTGAACACATAACTGTAGTTAGTTAGTCACAGCATCCTAAACGTAGATTTAAAGTTGGAATTGGAAGACACCATTCCACCGATTTTTCTCAGATTTTCCAGGATTCTTCTCTCCAATCTTGGGAGCCTCTCCATACCGATCTTCTGGAGGAAGCCCGTGAACGTCACAGAAGTGCACAAGATTGTACTACGCCCTCTTCGCCCACCAACAGCAAAAAAAAAAAAAAAAAAAAAAAATAAAAATACTAAAATTCCGTACCCAACCACTAGATGGCGGAATAATGCACAGCATAGTGAATTCAGAAAAGTTCACGCTGCAAAAACTATATTTCACAGATATTCATTGCACATTGAACTGAATAGGGACTCTTGAAAGAGTTTGAGGCCCCCTGAAGGGCTGGGACTCTTGCGTCTCAGGGGCCACAAAGAAAAGCAGAGTATCCCCCTCCCTGACCCCCCCCCACACTCCACTGGGTTGGTTGCTTCATGGGTACATTGAAATGCTGTGGTCTTTGCTCTGCTTTGTACTGTCCTCTAGCTGCAGTTAACTTTCTTCGTTCTTGGCACTTGGCCCACCACAATTGTGCTTTTTTTAGAACATGGAAATTTATAGACCTTGCAATTAGCCATTTATCTTGGTCTTCTAGCGTTCTTACCTAAATCGTGTAGGCATCTAGATAAGTAAAAGAACGTGTTTTAATTTCTGCACCCATGGGCCAGTTTTTCCAACTCCTGTTTTACTCGATTTTACAGTAAATATTTTAACTATTCAGAAATAAATAAATTACTTACTGGAGTTCATGTCTGCTCTTTCTGCCAAACCTCCCACGGGAAAGTAATCTAGGATTAAACAGGCAAAGCTTACCTACAAATAGCCCCAAAATGAACCCAACAAAATCATGAATCTTTGGGACCGATAGGAAATTTAGCTCCACTTAAATGAAATGATACCACAACCTGTTCGATGGTCTGTTAGAAATTTTCTATCCTGAAATATTTCAAGATAGTGAGAGGGCGACTGGGGATTATGCTTTGGCACAGGTCTCCCATATGGGTCACCATGACAATATGCAGTGATGCTGTACAGAGGTTTTCAATGGTTAAGTCTGCACTTTCATTTCAAAAGACCAGACGTAACAGCAGAGGAATGGATATATACTACTAGCACCTCAGCTGAAAAAACACTGACACAAAGGAACCTTAATTCCCAAGACCTAAATTAAGGTGACAAGCCCGCTTGGGAACAAATTGCAGGAACGGAAACAGAGTAGGAAGCAACATCTCGAGACCGACATACAATTCGATCAGCATCTTGGGTAGGGATGGCTCAGGGTGCAAATGACCACCTAGTGTCTGAGTAAAACTGAAACATGGTGTAAGGCTTTGAACAAGAAAGAGCCTGTAACTTTGACTCGAAAAATCGACCCACTCAAGTGCCCCTCAAAGATCCAGAGATAAAAAATATAATGGTAATGCACTACCATTTTATTTTTCATCATCCCATCCTGAACCATGTGTCAGGATGGAGTGAGGCCTGCTGAGTGGCTGCAGGGAGGAGTGGTAGGCAGAGGGCTGCCTGTGCACTGTTTAAAATGTGCATGTCTCTTTGGCCAGCCGTCTTGCGATGACCAGCCAGACATGCACACTTTAAACCTCTCAACATAGCTGTCTTAAGATAGCTGGGTTGAGAGCAAGTGCAGACCTCCAGTACGCTGGGGAGCGCTGACATAGTATGCTTCCTCCAATCAGGGCACTACTCTCATGGTGGTTAACAGCATGTGAGCAGCACCAGGATAGGTTAAGAGAGTTTGCTGGGGCCCGCACTGCAGTCTCAGCAGAAGAGCGAGGAGGATGTTGTGTCGTCTGGATCTGGTAAGCGTTTTGATTTTAATGAATTTGTTTCATTTTATTTATGCTCGCACCCACCCATTTGCTTCCCCTCCTCTCAGTAGATGTCAGCCGCTACTCTTAAAAGGCAAGATAAGTACAAACTAGAAAAACAACCTTCCAAGTTTAATGCCACTGGTGGACAAGGGTCTGAAAGGCTTATGAGCCACAATAGAAAGGGCAACATTGTGGCTTTGTAGAGGATGTGATCCTGCTAAAGAGGAACAAATATGATGCTCCATCACAGTATTTTGCAAAATTGGCCCTGCAGTATTCAATTTGAGTTTTTCAGTCTAGTTTGGTAGAAAATAAATTCCACATAATGCTAAGTGCAAAAGAGGGAACACATTGTTTGCAAGGGTCTTTTAGCAGGACCTTATGCTGTGGTCTTCATGTCCTCCAGCTAGTATACAAGGCTGCTGATAACTGAAGGGGAATGGGGCCCCCCACTCCAATCATTAAGTCTAAAGCCAAAGATGACTGACCTAAACAAACAAGCATTGGCCTAGCCAATATGTCTAGCTTTTGGGACCTTATAAGTGTTTAGCCATGCAACAGTTGATGTTGTTGAACCAAGGATATTGTGCTGGATAACTAAACACTTATAAGGTCCCAAAGGCGAGACCTATTGGCTATGCCAATGCTTGTTGCACTGAGCCACTGCGAACCAACACACTTTCTGTAAATGTTAGGATACTAGATAGAAACTTACATATCACTAAAGTTGAGACCACTCAATTTAGGCGATACGTTAGACAAAGTTAAATGAGATCCAAATGACACACATCACATAAAGATAATAAATAGGCATGCCCATAGGCTCAGCCCCTGTGCGTACCAATACGACCAGCCCCAGACAAAAGCTGCAACTTGAACTCAGAAGCAACAGAATATCTAGAGAAGGATGTACCCACGGCATGAAACCTTGGTGTTAGGAATTGGGCGGTGCAATGCAGCTCACTGGAGAGTGAAGCCTCTTATACCAGATGTAGATATCGACGCCTGTATCGGCCCCTGAGGGATAGAGTACTGTTCACACCTCCGCCGATTCCCCACGGCAGTTTGGTGGTCCAGTCTCTGTGAAAGACCGCCTGCCAAGAACCGACCACAACGGTCCCTCTTCATCTGAGGTGGCTCCAAGACACCCCCATATCCAAAAAAGTCCTTAACAGCCGATACCGGAGATTGAAACTAGTTGTCCTTTATTCTTACTTAGACCGATATGCTTGCTTCCGGTACTTTGAGCTGCTAGGTAATATGGCACATAACCGTGGTCTTCAGGTGCTCACAAGCAGGTAAACATTAACACACTAGTGGTGGAAAAGTGTTGAGACCCTGAATTGGCTGTGGAAAAACTCACAATTCAATTGGCTGGTGATTCTGTGTACCGTAGTTTATGATTGGCTATTGAAATCCATGCTAGTTTCCCATTAGCTTGGCCTTCCGGCAAGTGCAGGGTATTGTACAATGTTAATTGATTCCTGTCTTCGCCTTATGTCAGTGGGCTACTATAGTATTATGCAATGATGTTGACTTTTTCTGGGTGACCGCGTCCACTAGTCTGTTTTGTGACCCAGTATAACTAGAGTCTATGTAATCATTAACAATTGATTACATTTGCACAGTTTACAGTTTTGCCAGTATATTTATTTCCTTTTTGCCCTTCTTCGGTTTCTGACAACTAGGTTTGAGTGGACGGAAGTACAAATTACCCGCAGCGTTCCTAAAGGAAGTGCCGGTGGCCAGCAGTACGTCAATGTTTGTGTACCGCTTGAGCTCGAGTAGGCTATCATTTCCCGTCTCGGAGATGGCAGTTGCTTCCTCCGGTGAGGGGACTCTGAAGCCGCTGCAGAAGGCCATGAGGCTGGCTAATGGCGCTGTCGAGCTGGACGCCAGCTCCCGAGACAAGGTGACAACCCGAAAACCCAACAGTGGGAGACCGGGTGGAGGGCAGGTGCGCAGGACCAAAGATTGTTGTATTATTGGGAGCATGGCATATCGACATGCAAAGGTGCGCTCTGAGAGGCTTGTTTTATATAGCGCGGTCATTACCCGACGGCTATAGAGTACTTTACAAAAGAAATATAAAGCACCACATAAGGCACATAGATGACAGTCATACATGATGAGTAACATAACCAGCATTGGCTGTGCGGCAGTAAAAGTAACGCTGCGCGGCAGTGAAATCGAAAGTAATCGCGATCACTCTGAAAGCGAAAGTGATCGCGATGATGCGCTAAAGCACGCTAGGGATGCACGCGCAGCAGCGCGTGCTTGTGCGCGTGACAGTAAGCTGGTGGCCGCTTTGGTAGCACTTTTAAAAGAAGCTACTAAATGTCTCGGCCAGACCAGCGTATGCCCTGGATCAGACGAGACCTAAGAAGGGCCCACGAGGTTCATAGATATTCATCGAGCATCTCAACTTGGAGAGATCTCTGAGGAGTTGTGGAAGAGACAAGCCAGATCTTTCACTTCAGTCCCTAGTGAAAATCACCAGTACCTATTCAGCATGCGCAGAGCCAGTAGTTACAGTTCTGACTAGAAGTGATTGATCCATTTCTAAGGCTCCTAATAGGTGAAATGGTACGAAAGCCACAGATATGTCTTGCTACCATAAATAACTAGCAGGTGTAAGCCTGCACAGAAAGTCTGACTGGTTGATGGCTAACAGCTCTAGATGGATCATCAACAGCTTCAGGTGCTGGAGTCCAGTGCAAGCGATCATTTTCACAGATCTATGGAAGGAGAGTGTGTAGAAAATAGACATTGCGTTGTCTGTAGGAATCAGCATTTAATACATGATATGTAGGAATGCTCTTATGGACCAAAATGCCACTCTCAATGCCTCTTTGTGGAGGGAGGACTTAAGTTTGGAAGAAACAGTGCACACTTCAAGATCAGCCCACTCACCAATGTCACATTCTTCACATACTCATCTAACCAGGATCAGACGCAGTGCTACAAACAAAGACTTAGTCAGGCAACTGCGTGACAACTAGAGCTAATCATGTGAAAGAGCATCTCTTAAAAGGGACAGACCAGAACTGCCACAACACTTTCAAAAAGGAGTTGTGGGAAGAGGAGGGTGTGCCTGATGTTATCCAGGAAGGAGGCGGCGATAGGAGCATGAAAGAAAAAGAGGGGTGTCAGGACTTCAAGCCACCCCCAGGACTTGATGAAGAGTATAAACAGTCCCTACTCCCCATGGCAGCTATTGAAATAAAGCAAGAGAACGAAAAGCTAAGCACTGAGACAAATCGGTCTGCGGTCTTGAGAATGGTTCACAGAATTAGGCAAGTGCTTGTTGGCTACTAGATACACATCTGTGCAATGTGGTGGGGAGAAAGAGGGCACCATGCATGCTTTCTGTGAATTTAGGGAACAGTATCTATAGGGGGATGGTTTGAGGGCAACACTTCTAACCACAAATCTGATACCAAAAAAGTTTTATAAATGGAAACATGCTCGATATGCTCAACAGAAAATGTGCCTATTGGAAACCAGGAAGGTTCTTGTAGATGTGCTGATAATCCCGAACTGTATTGACAATAATCAATACTTCCCAGTCTGACAAGAACTAATATTTCCCAGTCTCTTATTTTTGAAAGAGACATTCCACAGTTTTCGGAGGTGCTAAGAATACCACTTACAGTGTGAAAGACCAAAGACTCCATCACAAGTTCCAGTCTAAGGAACCTAATGTGACTTAAGGATTAAGAGTCTGGGTGTTCATTCAGGGAATTAAAACACATCAAATCCAGTAAAAGGTATCTTAGTTCTTCCACTGCCTACAGTGTTCAACCAAACCCATAATAAAAGGAACCATCTGGTTAGGAATCTGGTGACATTACATAGCCACTTAAAAGTCTGACTTGGGGGAGGGGGGGCATTTGGGTTAAAGGAGGTGATGAAGTCAGTCTCCCAACTGGAGAAACAGATGATCTCTGTCCATGGAGATTTGTATAGACACAGGCTGTGTTTTAGTCTCAGGAGGAGTCTGGTGGTGGACTTGGATGTCCTGGTCAGATAAGCTACCTTGGTGTGGCTAAACAAATGTGTATTCTGGTATTAACTGATCTGATGATCTGCAAAAAGTGTACATTTTGTTTCCGAACCCAGTCAAAATCCACCACCTAATACCCAAAACATTGGTCAAGACAACCAAAGCAAGGTAACACTGGCACCTAGCAAACAAGCAGGCATGACTCCGCATCTTTTGACATATATTTCAGTCTATGCGGGTGCTATTCATGTCTTCAAGCTGGAATCACCAGCAGAATATACAACCCACAAGAGATGGTCAGTTCCTAGGTCATGGAGGCGCTAACAATATGGTCAAGATCTAAAAAACTGATTCTACTACACACACCACATGTTGTCAATAACATAGTTGGAAAATGATACGATGGTGTAGATGCACTTGTCGCAAAAAAGTGAGAAAATAACTGATATATGAAAGGACCATAGAAACTTAAGGGGCACCCGTTTGTTAAAAGCAGAACAAAGGATAGGGTGTGAAAAATCCCGGCGGAGAGGGGTAGGACACAGGCTAACTACACAGGAGACTCGAGCCTTATATACAGAGGCCTCATCCCTGATGTACAACCCGCCGGGCATTGATGCTGCATATAAATCTTGACCATTAGGCAAGGAAAAGTGCAACAGAGGTACAACATTTCCACAACCGGTAATGAGCATATGATCCTGACATAAGCATAATTGTGTGTAGACTATCATATAGGTCCTGATGAATCGCGTGTCAATGCACCATAGCGAGAAACATGTTGACCAATCTTTTAACACTTCCTAGTCTAGTCTAGTCTAGAGCCAGGAATCATTACATTCCAGCACACCCAGACTAGCCTTCACTTTTAATTGAAGCAAGGGACCGCCCGAATAAAGTTGTCTCTGGTACCCTTTGCTCCATTTTAATTCACCGCTCTGTCTACAACCTCCTGGCCCCACACCGGCACTTCACCCATAGGCAGTTGGATAAAAAGATCTCCATCAAAGAGCCCCTCTTTGAGGTGAGCCCGTCGGGGATTGCACCGCCTACCCGACGAGGAGCACTGCCTATGATGAAGCATGACACCTGCAAAGGTGTGTGAGGCAACTATATCCAACAATATGGATACCCAGTGATTGGCTTACACACACCAATCACAACGCTCCCCCTTCCTTGTGACCAGTACACTAACCCTTACTAGGAACAGCCTTGTCCATCTTTTTTGACAAATGCATATAAAGGGGTCATAGCCTGTGGCGTGAGTATACTGTGTGGTTACCACACCTCCCCAAAAAGAGATGCAGAAGGAACCTCGTCTCACAAGCCCTAGTGAATCTACTGGAAGCAACGGTAGACCTACTGGCACACCTAACTGCTTAATAAAATTGTTTGTGCTTATATCTGCTATTGTACTAGCATAAATGATAAAGTATCTTTCAAATGCAACTGTAAATTGAGTTTTGAGCAACAAGAGAGAATGAAATCTTGCCTCAGTGCCACACATATTTGTTGTTTAAAAATGAAGATCTAGAGAGCTACTGATGGGTCTAGCAATCATGCTAACTCTCCTGGTGTGGGGTCTTGTTCTGTGATCTCAAAACTTGCCCTTCAAATAGTCAGTCAGCTACATTACACATTGCATTACACATTACATTATACATAGCAATATATTAGTAAACTACTACTTTACAAATTATTCTATTATTTATGTGGGTTCAGATAAAAATGAGGTAACACATGCTGTAGAAATGCTTCAATTTTATATCTGTTGTCAATGGAGCCATGGAAGCTTTTTCTCTCTTTTTTGTCTTCAACTCAGACATACTCGTTTGCTTCTAGACTATGGAACTAATTTATATATGATTAGTTACATTTCGAGCACTAAAGTCTCTTAATATAGACGTGGCTCGCACTTAAAGTCTTACCTGAAGCCAAGGATGGTTCAAAGCTTCTTTCGTTGTATATCGCTTCTTTGGATCAACCACCAGAAGTTTCTTCACAAGATCTAAGGCTGAATATCAAAAATCTTTACTTTGAAACTTAGAAACGTTCTGATAATTACTTAAAATTTCAGTTAAGTGAAAACGTTGTGTATAATCCTTATTCGTAGGAGCTGCAAATAGAGCATCTAAAAGTCCCAGAGCATTGGTTTTATCATTAGAAGAAACAAAAATGTCCAGGGGGATATTTTCCCAGCATATGGGGGATAGTTGAACAAGTTACTTAAATTCAGTAATACTCAAACTGCAACTTCCTCACCTTTAGAATATCTCTGCTACAATCAGTGTCACCAGAGTGCAGATTTCTAGACTAAGACCTTTTTTAGATTCGAAAGGAGAATAGGGTGGCGGGAGGGCAGTGAGGAATATGTGGTTGGATAGAATATTCACCAGACAAAGCGTTGCTGAAAGTAAGTAGCTTGTTCTTCTGATGAATATGTTTAACCACAGAATGGACTCTAAAAGAGCTTTGAGTTGCTAATCAATTGCACCAGTCAATGGAGTCTCTCCTCCTCTTTAGAGGGATGAGAGGATGAGAGAGGGCAAAGAACATTGGAAGAGTGGACTGTCCAACGTGAAAACCGTAACAACTTAGGCCACCTTGGACAGCAGTACCACTTTTTCTGGAAAAAAGATGGTATTAGGTGGCTGCACAGAGAGAGAGCGCATAGAGAGGGAAAGAGCAAAGAGTGCATAATGAGAGCAGAGAGAGCGTAGAGCAGAAAGAGCAGAGAGAAGAGAGTAGAAGGAGAGAGCAGAGAGTGAGTTAGCGAAAGAACAGAGAGAGAAAGAGCAGAGAGAGGGCAGATGGGATTGGAGTTTGCTCACGTGATGAGCAATGCTCACCATGACTAGAAACAGTCTTCAAAATCAGGTGTTGTAATGGATAGCTGTGCTTGGGTTGAAAGGCATACATATGAAGAAAGTGATGACCAAATTAAGATCCCATTGTAGCATCAACAAAGTGTTTGGGAGGAAACAAATGAGTCAAATCTTTTATAAATCTAATCACAGCTATTGATGTTAACAAGGACGCTGGTTTGGTAAACCTAAAAAGGCAGAAACGTAGGACTAATAATATTTATTGATGCCCACAGCAAGTCCTTGCTGGGCCACGGATAAAATAAATAACAATACATCTAACAGCTTGTAACTCGTGGGTATTTCAGGTGCTAGAGCAGGCTACACACGTGTCCCAGGGCCCAGTCTAAACAGACTTTGAAGAGGGCATCAAGAATGACATCCATAACCTAAGGGGGAAGATCAAGTGCAGGAAACTGCAGTGCTTAATCTCCACGTATGGAGGTGCAGGTTACACAAGCTGCTGCAACAAGATATCCTCCTGAAACAGTAGCCTAATTGGAGGACACATGACCATGCCCAGAAGCTTTAGCCATCACACTCTGCTTGCCCAATTTGGTACCACTAAGTTGACTTGGACCTGGTCTTTCATATTCTTCAGAACCTAGAGCATTAGAGACAGCACCTGAAAGGCATACAGGAGTCACATGCACCATTTTATAAGAAATGTATTTCCGAGACAGCCTTCTGGGAAACCCCAGCATGTAAAAGTCTTGACATTGCACATGTTCAGCAGTGATGAAAAGATCTAATCAGGGTTCCTACCACTGTTGAGAGATATCCCGTGCCACCTCAGGATGTAATGGCCACTTGTGATCCGCCAGGCCCTGGACTGCTCAAGTCATCTACACTGTTGTTCAAAGCTCCCACCAGGTGGCTCACTACCAGGGAAACATGCTCCTTGCAATCTAGCCAGTTCTCCTGTCACAGGACCCAGGACCCCACCCCGCCCTGCTTATTCCAGTACCACAATGAAGTGGCTGAGTCTGGGAACACCTCAACCAACCCCCTCTGATGTACGGTAGGAAAGCCTTCAGCACCAGGGAATTTGAACACAACGCCCACAGGTTGATGTGGAGGAGGGTTTTCACTGGAGACCAGAGTACTCTGATCTCCACCTCTCACAGATGACCTCCCCATCATAGCAGTGACACATCTGTCACCACCATCAGCTCTGGATGTGGTAGTTAGAGGGTCTTCTGCTAGTCCAATTGTGTTGAGCCACCAATGCAGATCTTTTGCTGTCTCCTCCAACACCTGGGTGGAGTTCGATGAGATTCCCTGATGCTGGACCCAATGAGACTTCAGGTTCCACTGCAAAGTTTGTATATGCCACCTGACATATTCAACAACCAGGATGCAGTCTGTCAAGAGTACCCGAAACATCAGAGTCAGTCTCATCGAGACCAAGGAATGAGGCTGAGACATCAGGATCATAGCATGAATGTCCTGACCTGATTGTGGTTGAGGGAAACTAAACCGAATCCAGGATGACTCCAACAAGAGGAATGGCTCCAATAAAGGGGAGTCTCTGGCAAGGAGTGGGATGCTATTATGAACCCAAGGTTCTCAGCCTTCTGCAAGCAATCTAGGATGGTCAATGGCGAGCCTGCCTTTAATAGAGATTCCACAACGTAGGGGAAAACTGGGACCAACAACCTACAAAGGTGTGCCCTGACCACCGCCATCACTTTAGTGAACACCCCTGGGGCACTGGTGAGGCCAAAGGGGAGCACAGCAAACTGAAAATGCTCCTGGATCACTTTGACACGAAAGTAGCACTTGTGGAACTGCAAAACCGGTGCATGAAAGTAAGTGTCCTGCAGGTCCACAGCCACCAACCAGTCGCCTGGATCTAGGGCAGACATAACCTGGGTCAGTCGTGAGCATCTTGAATTTGTCCTTCCACAAGAAGGCATTCAGAGGGTGGAGCATAAGAAAATAACAAGAATAACAGTCTCTGTCTATTTCCTGGGCACCCCCCTCTATGCCTCCTGTGGCCAAAAGAGCGAGCACTTCTTGGAGCAAGATGGACAAGTGCTCCTCTGAGAAACATTCTGATGGGGACTGAAAGTTTAGTGGGTCGGAAAGGAACAGTAGGGCCAGACTCGTTGGAAAATCTGGAAGACTCACCTGTCGAATGTTATCTATTGCTACCGTTAGAAAAAGTATCTCATCCTCTCCCCTACAGGGTAATCATGTGCCACTAACAGCAAATTAAAGAGGCTTGGAGTGAATATTGGGCGGGTTGAGGACTGGAAGGTTCACTGTCCCTGATGGCCGGGGAACTGTCTGCTAGATTCCCACCCTCACCTGAAAGGACTGGATACCTATAGCAGGGGCGGAGGGCCGTGGTGTGGGATGTATGCCAACCCTCTGGAGTTTCCAAGAAAGTGAGACCCTGGGTTACATTGGGACCTGGGGTAACTAATGTTTCGAAGAGAGAGGGGTCCATACGTGTTTAGAAACTAAGACTCCAGTAACACTCATGCATTTAAAGCAAGAAACATTTATTTGTATTAATAATAAAATATCACACCAACTAGCCAATGTTTAGAATACAAAACCTGGAAGATAGAGAATACAGGAAAAAGAAATCCATTTTAAACCTAACTACACATATATTGTCATCAAACACAATCTCTCTACTCAGTAAAGGCCTTTCTTTTGTGCCAAATGAACAGCCAAATTTCCTTGAACTCCAGACTGAATTGCTGAGATTCTTGAGAAAAATTAGGTTCCCAAATTTTTTTCTCTGAATATCCAGCCACTCCTAAATCTGGAAGCACTGGCTTTGCCCATCATTCACCTTTTCTCCTTTCAGTAGCACTGTCCTCTAAGAGATGCATACTTGAAAGAAATCTCTAGTATGGAACAACAGCAGTTGGGGAGCCGCTGCGCATTTCTGCACGCCTGGAGGAGTAATAGGACGTTGGAAGCTGAGGGACTGCATGGCCCAGGGGGCTCATCTACCGCCCGCACCTGTGCTGATCTTCGACGCGGTGGGCGCTACTTAACTTCTTGCTGCTCCCGCTTCGCGAGAGCCGCTGCGCATTTCTGCCCGCCTGGAGGAGTAAGAGGACGTTGGAAGCAGAGGGACTGCAAGTCCCAAGGGGCTCATCTACCGCCCGCACCTGTGCTGATCTTCCACGTTGTGGGCGCTACTTAACTTCTTGCCGCTCCCGCTTCGCAGGAGCCGCTGCACATTTCTGCCCACCTGGAGGAGTTAGAGGACGTTGGAAGCAGAGGGACTGCAAGTCCTAGGGGGCTCATCTAACGCCCGCACCTGTGCTGATCTTCCACGCGGTGGACACCCATCTATTTAATTCACCGCCACACCTGCTGCGCGGAAAGCGAGCCGTGCGGGCCCGTCTGAGCCCGTCCGAGACCGGAGGAGGCCGGGCTGAACCCCCTTTTAAGCCAGCTTATCAATCAAGGTTAGTCTTTCTCCTTGTTAGTCTTTGGGAGACATTTCTATTTCTATTTGATATATTTTAACTGGGATTAGTCCGATACCTATACTAAGATGAGCAGACGGGAAGGGAAGAGGCTAGGCCCCGTTCAGGGCGGCAGTGTGACGGGGAAGCTCGATCAGTTTATATTAAGGGCCACCTCTGTCCTGAAAAAGGAGATCCAGTTAACAGAGCGTCGGCTATCCTTATATCTGCAGTTTAATAAAAGATCGTCCCTATGTTCACTAGCCACAGTCTCCTCCCCGTCCATTCAACTGAAAACCTGATAGCACTGACGACTCAGAATGTGGTGAGCAACGATGTATCTTCCCTCTGTTTTAAATGAAGATCCTGCAATTTCACCATCAACCCAAATGGACGTTGTAACCAGCATGTCCACACGAGAAAAGGCTAGGTCTCTGGATAGAAACATCAGTAATAATCAACTAAACAAAAATCTGGCAGTTAAAAGGAAGCGGGAGGAGGATCCCAAAAGCCTTGTACGGCAAAAGTCCCGAGGTCAAGTAAAACCTGTGGCCGTGCCATAGTCGAAGAGGGCACTAAATCGGAATCTGCTCAGGTCGTCTTGGATTTCAATTTCATCTCCATGGGTGGAAGCAATTTGAACTGCCAACGGGAAATATGGATGAGACTTGGGAATTCATTAAAAATCATGTTAACTCCCATCACGCACAGACAGACCAGGATAGAGGAGCGACTGACTAACTATGAAACCCTGGTCAAGACAGGTTTTGCTGAATGTATGCGATTGACAACGACCACCTACCCCGATACAGGTACCTTGTTGTTCTTATCCCCCCCCTGATGACCTAGAAGCAGAAAGTGGAACTTTTTTTAGGGAGGCCAAGAATCAGCCTGTGACTGTGCGATCAGTTCAGGCTGATTCTGGGACCCCGAATCTTTCAGCAATTTCTGTGATTCCCTGGAATATAGCAAGCTTACTTAGCAAAGTGATGGCCTCGGATTGGTCTTGTTTTGTAGAGGGGTTTGACTTTATTATCTTTCAGGAGACCTGGTTATTAGATACAATTTGCCGCCCCGGATACCTGACATATGCTAAAGCAGCAATTGCAAACAAGAAGGGGAGACCCAGTGAGGGTTTGACAATATGGGTAAAGCAACAGTCTTCCTATCAAACTATGGAATTACCTACAGATAGTCCAGACATCCTTCCCATTAAAATCTGCTCTAAGGGCAAGTTAGATCTGATATTAATCAATGTCTATTCGAGAGGAATATCGGGTAAGAAAGCTTCACCAACCATCGCTCTGCTAGACACGTTTCTGGATGGACTATCTGGCTCGGGTGTTGTGGTTATAGCGGGTGACTTTAACTGCACCTTCGAGCCTCTGGGATTGGATGATGGCAGCCTCAGCACGGAGGAGGATCAAAACTGGGGAATACCGTCCCTCTCGTTGGCTTCAGTTAACAAATGGTCTGAGGCAGCGCTCCAATTGAAAAGCCTATCTCTAGGTCGGGAGATTAGAGCTACCAATGGGAGAATTCCCTCAGATTTGGAAGGTTGCCCCACATTTTCAAATGGGATTAGGAGCAGTAGGATTGATTATATATTTATAAGTTTAGAGCTCTGGTCTAGATTAGTGGATATGGTGGTATTCAACAGACCGGAGAGTGATCATGACCCCTTACTACTGACTCTAAATAGGACTGGTTTAGATCCCCCAACTGCTGACATTGCCTCTATGATAGAAGAAGTTACTATGTCCCAAGACCGTCGCCGGTTAAAATGGGCAGTGGTCTTAGAGGACGAAGATCTTCTAAAGCAGATTAGGTCAACCACGGAAGAGACTGTAGCACTGATGGTGTTGCAGGTAATAAAAGGTAACTGTTCCAAGGACCTTATGAAGGCCCATAAGTACCACTATGCTAAACTAAAGCTTTTACTCACAAAAGCCAGGAAGCCGTGTAAGCCCCCTCCAAAAGAATCGGCAAAGTGGTACATTGAGGAATGTGGAGCTGCGTTCCGACAGCTCTCAAACACAATCAGGCTGGGAGTCCCCTTAGATGTGAAAATAGCAAGGGAAAATTATAAGAAAGCCCAAACAAAGGCAAAAAAAGATTTTGACGAGGACAGATGGGCTAGCCTAGTTAATGCTAGTAATGGGAAGGACTGGACTGGATTTTGGCAATTGGTTAAATGGGGATATAGTACAACAGGAACCTCACCAATTAATAATGTCCCACCAGAACTTTGGGTCCAGTATTTCCAAGGCCAATTTGCGAGTCCACATAGCATATTCACTAAGTACCCCGAGGTTACTACAGAGGTAGCTTTACTCTTTAGTGAAGTAGAGATCGATAAGAGTGCTAGATAGGGTCCCTGCAGGGAGAGCTCCCGGCCCAGATTGCATCCCGGCAGACCTCTATAAAAAGGACAGGAAGATATGGATTGAATATATTTTTATTATCGTAAATGCTATAGCCAATGGTGCGCGAGTACCAGAAACTTGGCGAGGGGCGGAAATTATTCCCAGATATAAAAAGGGAGACCGTGCCAGTCCCAGCAATTATAGGGCGATAAGCCTAATAGATACTTTACAAAAAATAGCTGCGAGACTTGTGCTTGGTAGAGTTATTGAATGGATTAGAGATCAGGATGTTTTAACTACCTATCAAGCGGGTTTTCGACCCCATGTCAGCACCATTGATAACGTTTTTAGATTCACGATGATTTATTGGTCCACAGTGATTTTAGCAGGGGGAACACTTTATGCAGCATTTGTTGACTTAAAATCAGCATTTGATTTAGTACCCCGCCACAAGCTGTGGGATTCGTTAAAGGAGGCCGGGATGCCTAAGGAAATTCTAGGCTGCATTATTAAATTGCATGAGGCAAATTATGCTCAAGTCAGGTGGGGGCAGCATGGTGAATTAACTGATTCCTTCCCAGTTAATTAGGGAGTGCGGCAAGGGTGCGTCCTTGCCCCCACGCTATTTTCCCTATTTATAAACAAGGTGATTACATATTATTTCGGTTTTCCAACTGATGCACCATCTCTTGCCGGTTCAAGGGTACCTTTACTAATCTTTGCAGACGACACGTTCATTTATCCAAAACTCAGTCGGGTCTGCAACGTGCCCTTGACCGATTTGTAGTTTTTTGCAATGACCATGAGCTCGTGGTAAACGTTGACAAAACAAAGTTCATGGGCCCACATGCATCAATATCGGCTTTTGCGAGTTCTAAATTGCGAAAAATAACGATTCGCAATTTAGAAATCGCAAAAGCCTATGCATGAATATTTTAGCTTTTTTTTTGCAATTCGGTAAAAATCGCTATTTTTACCGAATTGCATAAAAAATGCAAATTTTCAATTGCGAATTCACAATTCCCATTCATTCCTATGGGCCAAAATGCCCATAGGAATGAATGGGAATTGCGCAATTTGAAATAGAAATTCATCAATGCGTTTCAAGGGTGGAGAGGGGGGTACATATGACCCCCCCCCCTGCACCCATGAAATGTACTTTTCAGTATAAGTTACATACACACATGTCCTAAGGACATGTGTGTCTGTAACTTAACAGTTTAAAAAATGCATTTTTGTACATATTTGAACAATTTCGCAAATTACCACGAGGTTGAACTTCGTGGTAATTTGCACTTCCAATTTGTAAAATTGCACATTTTTCAGAAATGATGCATAGCATTTTAGAAATCGCACAATTGCGATTTCTTATGTGCTATCGCAATTTTAGAATTTGCAAAAAAATTGCAATTTCTAAAATAGCATGATGCATCCCAAACAGCACTTTTGCATTCACAAACGGCCGATTTTAAGGAATCGCACCGTTTGCGACTCCAAAAATGCTTGATGCATGTGGGCCATGGTGTTGCACAGGCACAAATGTGTCAAGGGTAGGGTAGTATTGGATAATGTACCACTGGAACAGACCGATACATTCACCTATTTAAGGGTAACTATGGGTAGGCAGATGAACTGGGCTTCCCATCTAGATGTCATAGTTTTAAGGCATAATCAGCTGGCTGGTGCCCAACTAAAGGAACATCGATTGTCCCATACAAAACCTATAGGGCCAGCAGTAGATATCTATAATGGGAAAATTAAAGCCTCCATCATTGATGGTGCTGAACTTTGTACTAGGGGTAAAAGATTTTCAAACCCCAAATCACAAAATAAGTTCTTGAGATCCCTGACTGCCCTTCCACAATCAACACCTATGAAGC
Source organism: Lissotriton helveticus (assembly GCF_964261635.1). NCBI lineage: Eukaryota > Metazoa > Chordata > Amphibia > Caudata > Salamandridae > Lissotriton > Lissotriton helveticus. Next base: position 942,615,018 of record NC_136072.1, on the reverse strand, counting down.
CTTTACTTTAAGATTTGGGCTGTATTCCTTTAGATAAGGTTGCAGATTTTGGACCCATAGCCTATTGGAGGAGGCTTTGGACCACCCCAGAATTGGCATCGTATGCGAGCGCATTAATGCACATGAGGAGTTCTGATCTATCTTCAAAACTTAAATGGTTGCAGAAGATCAACCACAACTTAAAGGAATTGGGGCTTGGTCAATTGTGGGATGATCCAATAGGAAACATTTTTCCCAATAAAAATGATTTTAAAATCCTCTATTGGGATATGATCACTACAAAGACCCTGTCAGCGGTGGATAGTACCTCGCTCACAGGTATCTTCTTGGATCATAAGTTTGCATCGAAAGTAGAACCATACTGAAATTTGATCACAAAGCAAAGTGATAGAAAATGGTATCATCAATTTCGAGTGGGTTCCCTTCCTCTAAGATCTTTCGTTGCGAAATGGAAAAAGCCCATGAATGTCAATTCCCCTTTTTACCACATTGAGGACGAGACAATAATTCATGCACTCTTTGTGTGTCCGGCTTATAAAGGCCCAGGATCTAGGTGCCTAAAGCCATTATGTTCCAACCTTGGCACTAGATCCTGTATGACGGCTATGCGTATCCTGACAACGAACACGCGCGCAGATATTGTTATTGCTGTAGCGAAATTTTGGAGTTGGTCCTGGGCACTGAGGAGGACAAAATTGGTGGCTGTTGAGGAATCAAATTTAGTGCCTGAGTGTCCTAATCCAAATCGGCTCCCTTCCAGAGATTGAATGTAGGAAATACTAGATCTGATAAATTCTATTTTAACTATTGTTGTTTAGTTAGGATTTCGATACAGTGGGTTTAATTTTGTATTAATTGTATGCTTTTAGGGTTTTAACTGTTTTTACAACACTTTTATGTATGTATTGTGTCTTTTATGATTGTAAACTATCGAATAAAGACTAACTGAACTGAACAGCAGCAGTTCATAATCCCGTACAATATCTCCTCTGGTGAGAACATCTCTCCACACACTTAACAAGGGTTTAATCATTATGTCTGCTGACAGGAGAGGTGGGATAGTACTCCAAGAAATGAAGGATTACAAAAACTGTCAAATTCAGAACATTATGTCAAGTTCTTGTTAGATCCAACAAAGGAACTACAACTTAAAGGCCCCTCTGGTGCAGAGGGAGACCTTTACTTATTTATTTTACACCAGGGTGCTCATGCAGAGCTTCCCAAACAGCTTCATTGCTTTTGTTTTCTTTTCTGCCTCGTGTGCCAAAGTTATTGCAGTAAAAGTGAAAGTAAAATGATCAGATAGGCTGGTTTAACTTTCACTGAATCATTGATCAGGGGCATATCTCAGCACAAAGGATTCTCATGTGCGAAGTATTACTGGAATTTGGAGAATCTCTCCTTTTCAATACCAACTCCTCCCAGTGGATTCCCGCTTGGGGATCACCACAGGAGAGCAATCCACAAGCAGAGATCCATCCCAGAAATAGGGGGAGCAGCCCCTAAGGGAAGGGCATATACTCCCCCTTGGCAATGTATGTACTTAAGACTTTCTGCCTCCCACCGGGAATAGTAGGGGCAATTGGGATTTAAAAATAAAATAGGGGTGGGGGTTGCCCAGCATAGGCATGGGTATATCCCCATCCTAAATATAATGGGCAACAGTATTTCTGCCCCTTGGGAGGGAAGATTGGAATACTTTCCCCATATCTGCCCCCCAGGGGAGCAGAAAGCTCACTAGAAGCCAGAGAATATGTATGTGTGTGTATATATATATATATATATATATATACTGCCCAGCATGACCATGACCCCACCCCAAGTAAATGGGGCAACTTTTGTTCTGCCCACAAAGGACATATGGGGTTATTTATCCGCGATTCGCCACCCAGTTAGACAGCAAGACCAATAAACTCCAGAAAAAAAATAATATATATATATATATATATATATATATATATATATATATATATATATATATATATATATATATCATCCAAACCTTCGTTTCAGGAATGCAAAAAAAGGCGCTGACTCCGTGGGATTTTCATCAGAGAGGAGTTTTTATTCAACCAACGATGATGGCTTTACGCGTTTCGGCGGGACAACCGCCTTGCTCACAACAACTTCAAAGTGAAAATGACACGAATATATACACACACAAAAGAGAGTTTGTCGGAGCCTCCTGATGACGTACATTGGTTGGTAAGGTTACCCTCCCCATTATCAGACAGGGAGGAGGTAAGTTGCATTTTTCAAAGACAGAGACATTTGCATTACGAGTAATTTTTCGTCTGAGATTCAGTGTTTTGCGAACTGCGGTTTTTCAGTGTACATAAAGTTAACATAGTTCATTCTATTTAAAAGACCCTAGCAGTTCGTACATTCATATTTGCAATTGCCATCATTGCTATTAGTGCACTCTAATGCCTCTGTACTAATATACCAATGCATCAACAATACCTCTATACGCAACCATACCAAAAAATTGTGCCAAAAGAATTTCTGTGTTTTTAACAGTGAAACAACTCAATCAAACTATGCAGTGAAATTTGAAAAATTAAAAACCCACCGTGATTTCTCACAGTACTGGATTACATTGCAACCTTCATTGTGCAACCGTATGGTAGTTTAAATAAACCATTTGACATCAATTCTACATCACCTTTATATGAAGTATTATGCCCCAGTGGGCTTTTTCGACAATTATGGAATATTTGTTGTACTTTCATATGTACAAAATGGTGATGTTGACCTCCAATATCTTTCATTAAACTCATATTGGATGACTCAGTACTGTGATTTATGAATTGCCTTATGTGAATTTACTGAAAACATTTTTTTAGATTACCCTGTGTGCTCAAAATAACGAACTATCTCGCTGTGAAATTTGATTAAATTCAAAAAGTGTTAATACTGTGGTTTTTTCCATATCCCTATCACGAAGTTTCAGAGGAGTGGGATACGAGGCTTTGCATGAAGCCAATTGTTAGTAAAATTACAGAAAAGATTTATATAGAAGCAGGGCTAGTCTATTATATATTGTGTTACAGGTGCACACTTAACGCTTCGTCAGAGTTTAAGCCGTTAGGAGCCTTGGTGTCGAGCAGGATAATGTATCTGGATTCCAATCTCCTAAGTGCCAGGAGTCTGTTTCCTCCTCTTATACTCTTGTTGATACTGTCAATAACGAAGTATTGCAGATCCACTACTCTCCCTCCGTGAAAAGCGTTGATGTGGCGCGCCACGGGGTAACTTTGGTCGTTGTTGGCCACAGCTCTCAAATGCTGTAAGATCCTTACATGTACTGGATGTAATGTACTCCCAACGTAACGCTTCTTGCAAGTACATTGTAAAACATAGATGGCATAATCTGTTTTGCAGTTAAAATTCCCTCTCAACTGAGTGGGAGGTGTACTTGCTAAGGTTGATACCATGCGGGCATGCTTTGCACTTTGTGCACTTGAAAAATCCCTTCTTACTCTTAAGCCAATCAGTATTACTCGTTTGGCTCGGAATGTTAGATACCAGTTCCTGCTTCATTGACTTCGCCCTTCTGTATGTAATCTGCGTCAACTTGGCGCTGATGCCTACTTCATGGACCACAATGCTTTGGGGCAACACGCTGGTAGGACAAGCAGTGTGCGACCAATTGGACTTTCTTTTATATTCAAGCTCCCTTGAGCTGGTGGGGCTGACGAGCCCGGGTTACTCACCTGCATGCCACGAGCGGTACTGGACCTGAGAATATTTTTTGGCAGCCTACGCAGCACCCCTACATATATGCCTATTCCCTGCTGACGAGAGGTAACAACCTCGAAACACGTGTCCAGGGATGGGCAACGCGACAGTGATTTTTTTGCTCAAGACTCTGGCAGAGGCGCACCCGCTGATGCTTACTTCATGAACCACAATGCTTTGGGGCAACACGCTGGTAGGACAAGCAGTGTGCGACCAATTGGACTTTCTTTTATATTCAAGCTCCCTTGAGCTGGTGGGGCTGACGAGCCCGGGTTATGCACCTGCGTGCCACGAGCGGTACTGGACCTGAGAATATTTTTTGGCAGCCTACGCAGCACCCCTACATATATGCCTATTCCCTGCTGACGAGAGGTAACAACCTCGAAACACGTGTCCAGGGATGGCAGAGGCGCACCCGCTGATGCTTACTTCATGGACCACAATGCTTTGAGGCAACACGCTGGTAGGACAAGCAGTGTGCGATCAATTGGACTTACATGATGTTCCTAATGTGAGGTCACTACGCACTATGGGCCAGTGCCTGTACAATATTCTGCGTACATGGGTGTGATAGGCATTGTACCCTGTGATGATTCGTGGTGTCTCAGACTTTTTGTTCGATGCTACTGGTGCAACATCTCTGAGTACAAGATTCTCTCTACTCTTAGTCATGCATTTGTTCTCTGCGGTTTTTAGAATTTTCTCAGAATAGCCTCGGGAGCGCAATCTTTTGAACAACTGCTCTTTTGATGTTTCAAAACTGTCTTGCGTACTACAGTTGCACTTCATCCTGAGGCACTCAGCATAGGGGATGCTGGTGATCAGGCTGTGAGGATGAAAACTTCCGGCATGCAAGATGGTATTGCCGGAAGTTGGTTTTCTGTGGGTCCTCATTTGAATCTTGTTTTCGGAAACAAATAATTCCAAGTCTAAGAAAACAATCGAGGTTTTGCTGGTATTACATGTAAATTTCAAGTTCAAAGAGTTCTCATTCAATTCTTCAGCAAACTCCCTGGCACTCTCCTCACTTCCCTTCCATAACAGGAAAATGTTGTCTATGTAACGACTGTAATGCATCACATTAGTCGACATTTGTGTGCTGTGTTCTGCCATGAGCACTTGCTCCTCCCACCAGCCCATATGCAGATTAGCATAACTGGGGGCAAAGCAAGTGCCCATGGCAGTCCCCTGAATTTGCCGGTAGAGAAGTTTATTGTACATGAATGTGTTATTTTCGAGACACCATTCTGTCATCTGTAGTAGCATGGCAGTGTGCTGATGTAATGCTATGTCCCTGGTATTAAGATAGTGTTTGATTGCATGTAGCCCGTCATATATATATGGGTGGGGGCTGCTTCCCATTGTTATGGCTAAAATGGACTGATCATCTTTGGGGCAAATATATTTTGCTTTAACTACTGATAACAGGACTATCTTAAGTAAATAATGTTAAAAACAAAAAAAAAGACCAAGAAAATATAAATAAAAATAAAAAACCTGTGCACAAACTAGAAGTTTCTGTTCTGTGGGAACTGATGTCTTTACTTCATCTCTGACTGGCATGATCACTTGCCCAATAGGTTTGGCAGTCTGGTAAGACACCCCCTCGACATCTATTTTGCATACCTTGCAGTTGCTATAGTTTGAAATACTACTCATGTACAGAAAAATGTATTTATGTACTCTGCAGTCTGTTCATACTGATTCGGTCTTTGATTTTTGTGACTTATGATTTTACTGTTTTTTGCCTTATGATTGTAAAAATCATAAGGCAGCTACCGACGACATCAGGGCCCTGCTCGACAACGGGGAAACTGCTGCCCTCATCCTCCTAGACCTCTCAGCAGCCTTCGACACCGTATGCCACCGCACGTTGATTCAGCGCCTCAGCAACACCGGAATCCAAGGAGCAGCACTGGAGTGGATCATCTCGTTCCTCACCGGAAGGACCCAGAGAGTCCGCCTCCCCCGTTCTGCTCCGCGGCCACCGAAGTCATCTGCGTCTACATGAGCCCTCTCGCAACTACCGCTCGCCAACACAACCTCAACATCATCTCCTATGCCGACGACACCCAGCTGATCCTCTCCCTCACCAACGACCCCACCACCGTCAAAGCGGGTGGTGGGATAGCAGTTGTGATCAAGGCATGCTACCCATGCTCATGGAAGGCCATCGCGATCGCTGGCTGCGAAAGCGCCCATTTTGCCATTTCTATAAACCCTCATCTTACTATCTCCGGACTCCTTATTTATAGACCCCCAGGCCCTGACGCCGCTTTCCGGCTAGCCCTTCCTGACGTGATCTCCTCGCTGGCCCTTAGATCGGCAAATTTTAGCATTATAGGCGACCTCAATCTCCATATGGATGCTCCTCTTTCCCCTGCTGTCAGTAGCTTTCTCGCAGATCTCGAGGCACTACAGTTACAGCAGCTTATTAACCACCAGACCCATGTGGCCGGCCATACCCTGGACCCTTTTCTGACGAATCTCAATGATGTCATTATTCTTCCACCTAAACCAATGGCCTGGACAGACCACCATCTGATTGAAGTTCGGATCATGTCCAATATTCCCCCTTTTAAGAGCTCCACTCCGCCCATCTTTAAGCGCCCCTGGAGGAAGCTGAGACTGGCCGACTTCCATCAGCTGCTGTCATCACATCCATTATCCCCCCTAAAGACGTCTCGTCGGGCTACGACCAATTCTGTGAGTGGCTGACCCAAGCCCTGGATATCTTAATCCCTGCAGGATGGAGTAAAGCTCGACGTGGTCCCCCTAGCCCGTGGTATGATGACTCCCTCAGGCTTCTTAAAACGGCATGTAAAAGGGCTGAAAGAGCCTGGCGTAAGACTTACGAGCCTGATCTTAAGCAGATTTACTTGGCCAGTATTAAACTATATCACCGAGCCATTTGTAATGCCCGAGCCACTTTTTACTCCGCGGAGTTCAAGAACAGTCCTAACCCGATAAAACTCATTTTTAAGATCTGCAAAGATCTTACTAGCAAGAAAACTGCGGTAATCGAAAAATGCTCCCTGACTCATTGTGAAGAATTAGCGGCCTTCTTTGTGGAGAAAGTCGAGGCGATATATCGTACTTTTCCCCCGCAAATGGTGCCCACCAATGAGTCAGGTTGCATCCTTTTGACCTCTAGGTCCCTACCATTAATACCTAAACCATCTCAGGAGGAGTTTGAATTTCTTGCCACAAAGGTCAAATCGGGCTCGCCGGCCGATCCATTAAGACCTGCACAATTTAGAGAATCCGCCGAGGTCTGTTTCCCCTTGGTGCACGACCTTATCGGATTATCCTTTGAATCCGGGACTGTTCCCAGTAAATGGAAGCAGGCTACGGTTATTCCAATTTTAAAAAAACCTACCATGGATCCATCGAAACCTGAACATTACCGGCCCATCTCTCTCCTCCCATGGGTCTCCAAACTTGCGGAGGCACATGCCAATAAAATTCTGTCTTGCCATCTTCAAGCCTCTGACTTTCTAGATCTTTCTCAGAATGGCTTCCGTGCAGGCCACAGCACGGAGACGGCCTTGTTGGCAATGGTGGAGCACCTGCGGAGGATGATGGACTTAGGACAGACGGCGGCACTGATCCTTCTGGATCTCAGTGCCGCTTTCGACACTGTCTCCCACTCCATCCTTCTCCAACCGCTACGTGAGGCCGGTGTGGAGAATTTGGCATTGGAATGGTTCCGTTCTTTTTTATCAGAACGCACCTTCAAAGTTTCCACCCCTCCATTTGAATCTGCCCCACGTAACATTTCCCAAGGGGTCCCGCAAGGTTCGGCACTTAGCCCGACCCTTTTTAACCTGTACGTGCAACCGCTGGCTGCTGTCGCTAAGAGATGGGGTCTAACTATGGTGTCGTACGCGGACGACACCCAGCTAGCGGTTGCACTAAATGGGGACCCTGCGGTTGAGGCCCCTAAATTTCAGACGGCCCTCAAGGAGGTGGCTAGTTGGATGACGGGGAATTGCCTCCAACTTAACACAGCAAAGACAGAGGTCCTAGTCCTGGGTAAACAGGTTCATCTTTGGGGTGACCACTGGTGGCCCCCGGAGCTGGGTCAAGCCCCTATTCCAGTGACTGAAGCTAAAAACCTTGGGGTCTGGCTCGATTCCAACTTGACCTTCATCCCTCACACTAAGAAAGTTGCCGGCACCTGCTTTGGGGTTCTTCAGAGCCTCAGACCAATTTTTAAATTCTTCGACGCCCCTACAAGGCAACTCATTGTCCAAGCCACGGTGCTCTCCCGATTGGACTACGCCAGCTCGCTTCTCCTGGGCGCTAACCAGGCTGAACTTACTCGCCTTCAGCGCGTGCAAAACGCAGCGGCCAGAATGCTGGTTGGCTTGCCCAAATTCTGCTCTGCTAGACGTACCATCCATGACCTACACTGGCTGCCCATTGGACAGAGGATAAAGTTCAAAGCTCTGTGCCTGGTTTTTAAGATTTTGAAGGTCTCTTCCCCCCCTATCCTTGCACAGGCAATCTCCTACTACACCCCTTCCAGAACTCTACGTTCAACGGGTCAATTCCTGGCATGTGTCCCTCGCTTCAGGAAAGCCAGAATTGGTGGTCGCTCTTTTGGCGTACTGGCAGCGAGTCTCTGGAACACTTTACCCGTAGACATCCGTGCCCTACCAGATCTCCTATCCTTTAGAAGAGCCATCAAGACCTTTCTGTTTCCACCTCTCTAAATCTGCTTCATGTTTCTTCTGGTTTTTCTTCTGGTTGTGTTATCTTTCATTATAGCGCCGGGACGCCACTTTGCTGTGGCAGCTGAGCGCTCTATAAATTTATAACATAACATAACAAAGCCAACCTCCAGGAAGGAATGAAAGAAGTTGCAGAATGGATGAAGATCAGCCGTCTGAAACTGAACTCAGACAAAACGGAAGTCCTCATCCTCGGACCATCTCCCTCTTCCTGGGACGACTCCTGGTGGCCCCCTGCCCTGGGCCTCGCACCCAAACCAACGGACCACGCACGCAACCTGGGCTTCATCCTGGACTCCTCTCTCTCGATGACCAAGCAAGTGAACGCCGTCTCGTCATCCTGCTTCAACACCCTGCGCATGCTCCGAAAGATCTTTCGGTGGATCCCCACCGAAACCAGGAAGACGGTCACCCAGGCCCTCGTCACCAGCCGGCTGGACTACGAGAACACCCTCTACGCTGGAACCACAGCCAAACTCCAGAAACGACTCCAGCGCATTCAGAACGCCTCTGCACGACTCATCCTGGTCATACCTCGCCGCAGCCACATCTCTGCCCACCTGAAAGACCAGCACTGGCTCCCCATCAACAAGAGGATCACGTTCAGACTCCTCACCCACGCACACAAGGCTCTCCACGACACAGGACCGAAGTACCTCAACAGACGCCTCACATTCTACACGCCCACCCGCCAGCTCCGATCCGCCAGCCTCGCCCTCGCCTCCGTCCCACGAGTCCAAAAATCCACCGACCGGACGCTCCTTCTCCTACCTGGCAGCCAAGACATGGAACTCCCTCCCCACACACCTACGGCTGACCCTGGACCACCTCTCCTTCATGAAACAACTCAAGACCTGGCTGTTCGAGCAGTAGCGACCCCCCCCCCTCCCTCCCCCCAGCGCCTTGAGACCCTTACGGGTGAGTAGCGCGCTTTACAAATTCTGGTGATTGATTTACAAATTCTGGTGATTGATTTTTCTCTTTTTTTAGGTTTGTCTCTTGTTTATTGCATCTCCGGTGTATATTGATTTTCGTCCTGATAATCCTATAATTTACAAAGGATCGAAACAGTGACACTGCATACAGACCCAATTTTATATTCTAAACATTGGAATTGTGTTGGGCTGTAGTGTGTTACTTGGATTGTGATACAAAGGCTACACTTTTAAGTCACATGTAACACTGTTTGTTTGCCTCTGCACACCAGCATGTAATGTTTTCCTCACTACCCACTAATCTGGGTGTTAATCTACATTCATTTTTTTATTATGAATACATTTTTTAGCTCTAAATTTATGAGTGTTACCATAGTCTTCTTTTCTGAACACATAGGGATCCCTGTCTCTTCGAAACCTGTGATGCCTCAAAAGGGGTGAAACTGTTGGAGATACTGTCTCGTATCAGTAGAAAGAAATGGGTAAAGTATATTGTCCCAGCTTTCCTTAAAACGTTTCAACATCAAATCTGCCTTCTAGCCAATCAAGTGAGACACACTGAATGGCATGTCCACTAAATAAGCTTGCACATCTCCAGAGAAGCTCATGGAGCTCATCCAAGCATACTGCCAAAGCACCTTGCTAGTTCCAACTGTTCTGTCCAAGTCAGTGTCTAGTCCAGAATAGATACACTTAACAGAATCTGATAATCCTGTTTGAGCCAACTTGGGCCGAAATTCCTCTGGGACTGTCGGCAAGAACTGCCCAACCAAGTCCCATAATGCATTGGTATATCACCCCAGCAAGAAGAGGGCATTGACTGGTTACGAAGGGTATCCCTGGTCGAGGACAAAATCTGCTTCCCAAAAGTCCAAAGAGGTTTTGACTCGGTCAGGAGTAGAGCGAAAAGAATTGGGGTTCACCCTACTGGTGGACACATGAACCTTCAGACTCTCTGGCGTAGGGTGCTGTATCAAAATATCAGGGTCACCTGGCACGGGTCTGTGGCGTCTTGCAACCTTCCTGCTCACTGGAGGACAGGAACAGGGCTTAGACCAGGTGCCCATAAGGATGTCAGTCATAGCCTCATTAAATATAAGCAATGGTTCAATGAAATTTATCCTGGTTACAACACCTCTCTTAGTATGTTGATTTTTACATTGATAGGTGGTAGTCGCAAGTCTCAAACCTCTGTTGCACATTTCATTACCGACGCAAAGGAGGCACTCTTGTGTGGTGCTCCGGGGGAGAGCCCAACCCAGTATCCAAGGAACTAGACAACGTAATGGAATCCTTAAGGTCCAGATATAAATTATAATCCTTATGTTCAAGAAAATACTCCCCTTTATCACCATTGGCAGGTCCAAAATCTGGTTGGATCTGGTCAGAGCGGGAATCAAAAGGGTGCAGGAGCATGGCTTTTAGACAAAGTCATGGCTCTATCTAAGTCGGAATGAACTGTGGCCGGGTGTGTCAGTATGGTGTCGAGAGACAACCTCAGTAAGGGACGAGGTATTTTTGGCTCGCAGTTGGAGAGGATGATAGTAACAAAGTTGTGCCTCGTCTTCGATGGTGCCGGCATCGATGTCACAGGGACCGGCGTGGATTTTGTTGGCAGAATGGAAGTCAGCTCAAAGGTCTGAGCGGACCCCAAGACACAGATAGCATTGAGTGCAGAGCAGCTGGCAGTTTTCTGACTTTGGGAGAGCAGGTCTGCGAGGCAATCTGCTGGTACTTAAGACATGTCAGGTTGAGTGACAGCACTGGACAAATCCCACCAAGTCTTCTTCTGCTCCACTTCGATTTCGACTTACTGGAATACTTAATCCTCAATGTTAACCTGTCGCTGGAATGTCTTCGAGAGTGTAACAGGTATACGTCTTCCACTTCAAGAGGGAGAGGGACTTCCAAGCAGGTATGAGGTTTCTACTTCAAAGTGGAGTGTGACTGCCAAACCTTTTTCAATGTTCGACAGTGTGAAACTTTGCATTCCTGGATCACATTTGGCTTCAAAAGGAGCACTCCTGTAAGGACTTGGAGTTGTGTGCAGAAACCAAACACCAGTGGCAGACCTTGTATGGATCGTTCACAAACATCTGTTTAAGAGATTTCCTACTAGGCTTAAACCCTGTTGTTTTAGAAGGGACATGATTTCCTTGCACACTTGAAAAAATTATTTGAGAAAAAAACCTGGTCGACTGACTAGGAAAAAGTTCCGAGCGAGCTCAGGATCCACGTATGACGGAACGGAAAGAAAGGAACTGACATCAGCATGCAGGGGTAGCGCTTACATGCGCTCTGCCCGCTACTTCCAAGGCAGAATGAAGTCAGTGCAGAGCGTACAACGCCATCTACTGGCATGTGTGAGCAATGCTCTATACATCTTCTCGATCCAGTATGGTGCATGGAGATTTTTGGAAGGTGAGGAACGCGCATTTATAAGTATCCATCAGAGCAGTGTTTTTCCTGCCTGGGACGGTGTAAAGTGGATGGTTTCTTGCTGGTAAGAAATGTCAGGAGACGTTGTAGAAGTCGTTAGGTAAGGTTTATTACCATAATCCAAAAGCACACCACAGGAGCACATCCGCACTCAGCAAACTCCAACTGTAGAAGTCACAGACTCACAGTTGAAGTCTACAGGTAAGGAGTGTCACGAGGGATGCGTCTCTTGAAAGAAAACACTCTTCAAGAGACGCGCGTGAAAGAATACACAACATTAGAACATAGTGCACGTGAACACTAAAAGAATACTTACAAAACTCTATGAACTCCACATCTCCTCCCTCCTCACCAAATAAAGAAACAGAAAGAAAACTTAACTATAAGAAATGAAACTTAACTAAAATAATAATCTCTAAAGCGAGTGGGAAAGGAGCAGTTCCTATGAGTTCTAGATGTACCATCAGAAATATGAGTAAAGGTGGATGAACAAGCAGTTTCATCATTCTCAAAATTGTTAGGAACAGGAAGGGAAACCTCAAGTGAAGGTGAAACTTCCTCATTTGAAACTTGGGTGACTTGAGAAGGAGAAGTGGTATCATTAGAAGTTGGAAATTCCAAATGTGGCAAGTCAAGAAAAGAACAAGAATGATTTGCATTCTCACTTTTGGTTCTGAGAATGCTCTTGGCTTGTTCAGAGGTTAACTTAACAAGTGAACGTTTATTACGCCATCCTCTTTTATCTAAAAACAAAGAACCCTTTGACACCTTAAGTACCTGGGTAGGGAGTGAAAACTTAGATAGGCCTTTCTTAACTCTATCCATGGACTTAAACATGACCCAATCACCTACTGTAAATATTTCAGGGGTAGAAACAACTTTGGCATTAAAATTCTGTCTTTGTACAGCTTGTTGTTTCTCAACATTACCCTTAAGGACTAATCTGTCAGAACAGGCTAGACAACCAGTATTTTCTGAAATCAAATTTTTGATCCAGGAGGGACAAACAGTACCATGTGGGTTCCTTTTTTTAAGTAATCTGAAAGGTGATATGCCAGTGGTGGAGTGCGGGGTAACCAAGTATGCCCAAACTTTTTCTCTTAGGAAAACCTCAACGTTTTCCTTACAAGAATAGGCGGTCTGAATGCCCTCTTTTAAAAACCGGTTCATACGCTCAATCAAACCATTTGACGCAGGGGAATAAAGGGCTACTCTCAAGTGTTTGATATCAAACTTCTTCAAGAATTCCTCCATAAAGTTAGAGCAAAAATGCGAACCATTGTCACTGACAATTTCCTTGGGGGGACCTTCCATTCTAAAAACCCTTTGTAAGAATCTCATGGCTGAAATAGAATCTGGGTTGGTACAAAAATCAAAGTCAAACCACTTGGAGTAATAGTCTACAACAGAGATTATGTAGCGTTGAGATTGAGGAAGAATCTCAAAGGGTCCGGAAAAATCAATGGCTAACTTGACCCAAGGGTCATCAGGAATGGGAACATTATGTAATGATATATTCTGTAACTTCCAATGTTTATCAGAAGCTAAGCAAGTGCTACAGGTATCAATCCAATCATTGACATTCCTTTCCATGGCGGGCCACCAGAAATGTTCCTTTAATTTGCGTGAGGTCCCGCCTACACCTAAATGACCCTGATGCGCTGTAAAAATTAATTTTTTGCGTAAAACTAAAGGTGGAACACATCGATCGCCCTTAAAAATGATTCCATTAACAATTGTCATATCTTCAGAAACCTGTGCAAAGGACTTCAAAGAGGCAGGAAGAGAACGAATTCTGGGCCAGCCTGAAATTATTAGATTCTTCACTGCTACAAGAGTTTCATCCTCAGCATAATATTTGAACCAATCTTCCTCGGAAATAGAGAGAGGGGAGAAAATCAAATCCTCCAAGGAAGCAACGACGCACTCAACATCATCTCCAAGTACATCATTATTATTTTCTAAAGGTAACCTAGAAAGAGCATCAGCTCTCATGTTTCTGCCTCCAGCAATGTGGTGAATGCTGAAATTGAAGTCATGCAATTTGGAAAGAATTCTCACTAACCTCGAAGAGGCTTTACCAGTGCCGTTTCCATTTAAGAGATGTATTAAAGGTTTATGATCAGTGTATAACAAAAAATGAGAACCCCAGATGTAGATTTAAAATTTTTCTACAGCCCAGACACAACCCAGGGCCTCTTTTTCAATGGTGCTGTAATTGTATTCAGCACTGCTGAGTGACTTTGACGCGAAACCAATGGTATGTTCTACAGAACCATTCCATTGACAAAGAACAGCACCAAGACCTTTCTGACTTGCGTCCACGTAAATGCCACATTTAAGACCTGGTGTAAAGGATGATAGAGCTGGAGAATTTATAATAACTTTCTTAATGTTATTGAAAGCCAAATCTGCCTCATCATTCCACAAAAATGAGACATCTTTTTTAATTAAAATCCTAAGGGGTTGAACCAATTGAGAATAATTCATGACAAATCTTGAATAATATTCGGTGAGACCAAGAAATGATCTCAAAGCATCCTTGTTGCTTGGAATAGGTACATTTTGAATGGCCTGAGTGAGGGAAAGTTTGGGTTTGATACCCATGGTGGAAATGGAATGACCCAAGTAGTCTAATTCTTCCACAAAAAACTTGCACTTGTTTTTACCAAGGGTGATTCCAACATCTCTGAAGCGAGATAGTACAATACGTAAATCCTTAATATGTTCATCAACATTCTTTGAGTGAATTAAAACATCATCTTGATATGCTTGCACACCCTTAATATTACATAAAACGCTGTCCATACATTTTTGAAAAACACTTGCGGCACTTGCTAAACCAAAAGGGAGTCTCAGATATTTAAAGGCCCCAAAAGGAGTAATAAATGTGGTGAGTTCAGATGAACATTTGGTCAGGGGAATTTGGTGGTATGCACTCCTTAAATCTAAGAGCGTAAACAATTTGGAATCAGCAATTCCGGTGAGAAGCTCTTGAATTCTAGGTAAGGGATAACAGTCGATTAAAATATTCTGATTTAATGATCGAAGGTCGGCACACAAACGAATGCTAGAATCTTTTTTTTTAACGACCACGATCGGACTGACCCATAAAGATGAATCAACAGCTTCAATTATCTTCTCATCTACCATCTTCAATAGTACCTTTTTTAAATCATCTCTCACATTGAGAGGAACATTCCTCAATTTGTGAATTACAGGAATAGCATTTGGTTTGAGACGAATGCGATGTTCATAGTTCTTAATCATACCAATAGAATCATTAAAGACTTCTGGGAAATCCGAAATGATTTTGTTAACTATCCCTACATCAATGAAATTAATAATGGACACATCACATTGTTCATTTATCTGAACAGGACAATCAGATCCAGGGACAAGTTTGAGACCCATTTTGGCAAGATCTTGCCATCCAACAATGCATTTTCCATCAGTTGCAACATAGACCTTTGTATAGATACATCTGCCCAAACAAGTTACACTAGTAATGAAAAAACCCCACATTTCAATGCTTTTCCCAGCATATGCTTTTGGTATGATATCCAACGGTTCAAGAGTAATTCTGGAAGACCAGTGAGTATTGAACAGCAATTCAGATATAATGGTAACGGGGGCACCCGAATCTGCCATCATGTCAATTGTTAAATGATCAACAATTACTTGGCAAGTTGGATCTTTTGCGTGTCCCGAACCATTGGAATCAACCATACAAATAGAAACTGAATGAATAGAAAGAATTTCTTTTTCAATCAAATTTCTACTAGGAGTAACAATTTCAACAGTATTAATAGTAGTATTTTTCATTTCAGAGTCAATAAATTGAACATCATCAGAGTTTTCACCTGTAAAGCAAGAAATGTTATTAATCTGAGAACCTTTTCGGTTACGACAAACAGATTGAAAATGCCCAATTTTTGGACAAAAGGTGCACTTTTTCCCTTGGGCTGGACAAATCGGGCTGTTACTCAAGTGCGTTTTAGAACCACAACGAAAACAAAAGGTATTTGTTCTCTTTTGAAATGGTTTCTGAAAAGGCTTATTTCTAGCATAAACAGCATTAATACTTAAATCAGGTTGAGGAAATGAATTAGCTTCAGTAATACATTTAGAAGATACCCTTAGCTATTTCTAAAACTTCAGATAAAGAAGGGTCTCTGCAACTCAATATTCTCTCTTGAATCTTCTTGTGACAGCAATTATATACAAACTGGTCTCTCAAAGCAGTTTCTAGGTAAGTTCCAAAACTGCACTCAGCCGCAAGGTTTCTCAAAGCAGAAATGAATTCTTCAATAGACTCATCCTGTTCTTGACGCCTTTTCATAAAATTAAAACGTTCAAGTATAACACTAGGCTGTTCGAGGAATTTCCTTTTCAATTTTAATACTGCAGCGGAATATTCATTAATATCACCTCCACCACTAGAAGATGGAAGAGGATTGGGTAAATTGTTAAAAATCTGTCTGCCTTCTTTACCCAAATTGCTATAAAGGATTGCCAATTTCCTCTTAGGAGAGTATTCATCTGCTCCTATGGCAATTAAATAACTTTCAAAGTTTTGAAACCAATGTCTCCAAGGTTCTTTAGGTTTTCCAGGTAGTGGTAAAAAATAATTTAAAGTAACTATCTGCTGGTTCGTGGCCATGTTGTTTATAACGAAGTACTAATGAAGAACTGTAAAGTCAAATTTGTAAAATTTAAATCTACTGAAAAATTGTTTGACTATTCCTTTAAAAACTCTTCACAAGAGATAAAATTCAATGTAACCCTTTGAAAACCGCTCACCGTAAATCCTTTAAAAGAGTAAATGAAGTTGTTTCCTTTCCGACTCTTCCGATCGGTAAATCGTTGTCATA
Source organism: Lissotriton helveticus (assembly GCF_964261635.1). NCBI lineage: Eukaryota > Metazoa > Chordata > Amphibia > Caudata > Salamandridae > Lissotriton > Lissotriton helveticus. The sequence goes on along the minus strand of NC_136072.1, from coordinate 942,598,293 downwards.
GTAACATGGAAACAATCCAATATGGCCTCCAGGCGTAGCTACGCTCCTGCACGCATGCGCGATGACGTATGCTCGAGACGAGATGATGATCTCGCTCACGTCATGAGTGACGCGCAACAGGGTCCGTCAAACTGAAGAAAGGCATAAAATTATGCAAAATCTCGAGAAGACGGCCAATCAGCGGCGGATTTTTCGGCAGCAGAGCTTGAAGAGGTCTTGAAGCCGGCGGTGAGGTTAGGTGGGATCGTGCAAGGTAGGTGATGTGCTCTTTTTGACCAAAATGAGGGTCCTCGTCGCCAAATGTAAAGTGGATGGTTTCTTGCTGGTAAGAAATGTCAGGAGACGTTGTAGAAGTCGTTAGGTAAGGTTTATTACCATAATCCAAAAGCACACCACAGGAGCACATCCGCACTCAGCAAACTCCAACTGTAGAAGTCACAGACTCACAGTTGAAGTCTACAGGTAAGGAGTGTCACGAGGGATGCGTCTCTTGAAAGAAAACACTCTTCAAGAGACGCGCGTGAAAGAATACACAACATTAGAACATAGTGCACGTGAACACTAAAAGAATACTTACGAAACTCTATGAACTCCACAGACGGCCGTGGTGTACATACCTCTATCAGACTGGTAAAAACCAGTGCACTTTGCATCAATTGGGGAAGAGGGAGGTGGGGGATGCTAACTGAAACTCAGTCTATGGGAAAAATCGCCTCGCCCCTTTGTAAATGAGGCAGAGAATAGGAAAGGTTACGGGATGCAACAGCCACCAATATATGGCAGCTGTCCCATTCCTGCCCGACTATAAAAGAGACCTTTATTCTTTAAAACAAGACAAAAATAAAAGGAGGCTATACCTGTGCTTGAAACATGCTCCCAAGCTGCTTGAATGAACCTGTACTGCCCAAGAGTGATTTGGTCTTTGAGTGGGATCTCCGAATCTTGCTCCGTGAATGGTGGATAACCACTCAGGCTGTGTTGAGAAAACAAAAAGAAAATTTGTAACAGCAAATCTAAACCATATTAAAGAAAACAATACAAAAATCAATCTAGACATGAAATGTAATTACGAAAAGAAAAATCGCTTCAGACATGGAAGACTTATTGTTTACTTTTTACAACTATCCAATTTCTTCTGACCACCAGCATATTATTTATCTTTCTCGGACATGCACTGACAGCAAAGCTTAATATTATAGCACCTTCATACAGTTACCAATAGATGTTATGCTTGTTACTTTCTTTTAGTTTAAAAGAAACAACTAAGAAACAACTGGAAAGAGCTGTTGAGACGAAAGATAAAGGCCACACCATGCAATATTGTGACTAAATAACTTGTATTCCTTGTGTTTACAAAGTTGGGAAAGCCACACTTTCAAATGACTTGGTGTATAGGTTTTACTGGGGGATACAACTGTGGATTACAGCATGTGGTATTTGACAGTGTTTTTTCACCACAACTTTGAGATATACAGCACCTTATTAACACTTACATTATAGCCAGATTTCCCACAGACAAAGTTTACCCAAGGGTGAGCCTACGTGATAGGCTGTGCCATGTTTTACAATACGTATTACAGGTTGTAGTAGGTTGTGCATACTGATTCATCTGGAAAGCTATTAGTTTTGTATTGAAGGTCAATATCATTAAAGTTCAAAGTAACTGTTATGGCAACTTTGTTATTCTTACTCTAAAGCAGTTTCCCAATAATAACTTGCGAATATCCAATTTGCTAGTGGGACCGGAAACTCCTTGTATATGTGTGTAATACAGGTTTGTGCACTCAGTATCACGTTATAAAAACTGGGGGAAAACATTCACAGAGAGAAGAGAGGCAGATGACACAAGCATGCTAAGGGGTTGGGCGAGCAGTGGAGTCATGGACATAGGTCTTTACCTGGAAGTGTAGCCATGTTTAACTTTTGTGGCCTACCTTCACGATGCAGACTTCACAATTGTATATTTGTTATGGAGGTGGCCTTGCACCATATCTTCTTATTTTAATCATCTCTTCATTCCCCAGACAATTTATCTTTCTCAGTGTCCTTAGTTTGGAACCGAGCGAATGGGAGCACGTCAACTTAAGATGTTACAGTCTTTCCGTGACTGATGAACTGGGGATGCCACACCTATCTGCCATTGAGTAAACGCCTTTCACCAGAGGGACACAGCCAGAGGGGAAATCTGAAGCAATAACATCCCGTCAAGACCGACTTCTCATACTGGCTATGACCCTCGACGGCCAGAGTCCAGGACTGCACCAGAGACCATGGTGCAAGATCCTGTCCTTCCACGACCTGGAGTGGCAGCGAGAACATTGTAGCTCAGTACTCTTGAGCCAGGCTCTGTTCCGGTGTGAGGCAATCTCCTGCCAAAAGGTTTGTGTTGTCGGCGGACCTAGCTGATTTTAGTGAATCTTCATGCCTCAATCTTTTCTGAAAATAGCCAAAGACATAAGCATGGTTTAAAGCAGAGCTGAACATAAGCTTAAGAAGCTGAAGGAGACTAGACTTAGAACAAAAGCAACATATTTAGATTAAAAAAAGAACAGGGGTGAAGTCACAAGTATGAAAGAAGTAGATTTATATCTACAATGATGGGTGGGGAAAAAAGGAACATGTGAAGAGTAACACGAAAAGGGGGCCTGTCATAGGAGGTACACCCATATGTATTACTGGGCAAGCATGCCTCTATTATTAAAAAAGACACTGGAAAGTGACTAGGTGTGTCAATGTTCAGCAAAATCCCTTAGGTGAGGCTTTTCCTGTTGCATGTTGCAATTTAGCAATAATTTTTGAAGACCTTTGAGTGGACGGGGCAAATGGTGTAATAGACTTTCCCCAGGCTGGTGGGGGTCAGCAAAGCAAATTTCTTTGCTGGGTCCTGGGGCCCTATACCCAAAGGAGGTAGGTATCAATGAGTAGAAGGGTTCACAGCGTGGACCAGTTTTGGCCTATCTCCTAAAAGTTTTTTTGTAGAACAGTTTTGAGTTCTTACCTAAATTAATGGTAACATAGTTGCACATTCACAGTTGGTTATCTATTAGTCTAGAGGTGGTGGATTAATATGTGGAAGATTCTTGAATAGATGTATTAAATCAGCATGCGCCCAGTTTCTTTCGGGCATACAGCAGAAGGCCAGATCACCCAGATAAATGCAGGCCTTTTACCAGGATATTTATTTTTTTATTGTGCACATGACCTCAGATTGGATACATGGGTGACTAGAAGACTATGTAGAAATTCGAATAACATATGTTCAGGCTTTTTAAAATTAAGTCCTAGTCAGGCTTCCTGACTTGGTATATTCACAATTTTTGGTTTCTCTTGAGAAACAAATATGCATTATGGTTACCATTAGTGTCAACAAGTCAATTTTGCAATTACAAACAACAGTGGGCAGACAATTTAGATTTTTACTTAAATGCATTCCTCTATTTTAGCCCAGAGCATCTGTGCCACGACTGCTTTGTTTCAGCTTAGCACACTTGACGTTTTATTTGGAAAGAGTAGACACTGAAAAGACATTAGGCCTCAGTGTTTAACACCTCCAAGTTGGAATGAATGATCCGGACAAATGAAAAGCCAGATCTGCAAAGGGGTGAAATAAATGGCTTAGGCATTAATGCCATTTGGGCAGATAACTATATTTTGCATTTCTTACCAAGATTATTATATAGGGAATGATACTAATATGGTGTTTCATAAAATGAAATGAGGACTCTGTAAATCTGGACAATATTAAAGACTACATTGGTGCAGCTAGGTAGTTGTAAGAGAGGGAATTCCCATAGTATAGCTGGCCGGGCCGATTGTGCCAATAAGCTTAATAAAGGGGTGACTTTTAAAGAAACCCCTGCAACTAAATATCTCTCCCTGAAGTTCAAACGAAGATCTATTAGGCACTTTAATTTATTTAAATAACTTTTACTAGGGAAGAAAAGGCATCTGCAAGGACTTCAACACTAAGACATAGCCTAAAGCTTTGGACAATACTGATCTTCATTCTTCCTTAACAGCACATACATCAAGCTTAGTCTTACCATACAAACAGAATAACCCCTAAACTCCAGCAATCCACTGCATTGCTATACCCAGCGGTGCCAGCTGTGGTTAATATTTCAGGAGCAAGGTAGGTTGGAGTGCCACATAAAGTCCTCATGAGCGACGTTTCACCAAGAATCTTGGACTGGCCAAAATCTGTAATCTATTATAAACAATAAACAACTACATGAAGTTATCGTCACATTTAGCATAGAAATAGTTACTTTTACATTTAAAAACAAAAGAAGCAGTTTGATACAAACATGCTCTATTTTGTAGAATTTCATAAGAAACTGCAAGAGCGTTACACATGATGAAAAAAGTTTGATACAAGCGGTAGTGTCCATGGACCACATTCACTGCATGTTTTGTGAATCCTCATTCAGATGAAGTGCACACACAAACCGCAGATCTAGATTCACATAACCCAGTTCTGCAGACATTTATATAAACTCATGGATCTTATTACAATGAACAATAAGGTAGATCATTCATACAAGTACACTTGGGGTCAGGGTTGGTACATAAACGTTTCCACTGGTGGAGGGCAGAAGGAAAGGATGCCACAACACAAAGTATTTTCACACATGATTTCAGGGAGAGCACAAAAAAGAGGATATGTTAAATGCAAATGCTCATTACTGATGCACATGCTCAGATGATAGTCTGCTTGGTGTAAGGTAACAGAAGTGTACAAATAAATCTATGATTTGCCTAGATTCCGAGCACAAGCTTGAGGATTTTCTAAAATCCTTATAATCAGAAATCTACAAAATTAGGAGTAACATTTTGGTGTTTTTGGTGAAGTGGTCCAAATTCAGAAATTATACTGTAAAATATATGGTGTAGAACTTCAGCATTCACCATCAGACTATCTTTAAAATCTGTTTAAAAGTATAACACGTATTGTAAAATGGTTAAGGTTTTACTCTATATCCTGTAGGAAATTCAACAGGGTCTTTCACCCAACAACACAAGGCAATACTTGGTTGAATGCGAGATATAGGGATAATAAATGTGCCCTTCATTAAAGTACACACTCAAGGTAATTTCATTACAATATTATTATTAATTGTGTTTTGTTAAGCGCAAACAACCCGGAGGCCTCGTAGCGCTGTATTGTCTGACTGGTATGAGCTGAAAAGACCAGGTTTAAATAAAGAGAAGAGTTTTCAGTTCCTTCCGGAATTTCAGAAGGTTAGATTCGCTGCGAAGGGTAGTTGGCAAGGAATTCCAAGCCTTGGCGGCGTTCCAAGAGAAGGAGCGCCCGCCCCATCTGGTACGTTTGATTTTGTTCATCGTAGCCAGGAAAGCTGTGCTAGATCGCAGTGATCTACGAGGGAGGTAGGGGGTCGCCAAAGAACAGATCATAGGTGGAGCTGTCTTCCACATGGCCTTGTGCATAATGCACATAGATTTGAACAATACTCTGGCCTTAATGGGAAGCCAGTGAAGTTTCTTCAAAGCCGCTGTGCCTGATTCTCGCCGGTTAAGGCCCAGCAAAAGGCGGGCTGCCGCATTTTGAGTAATCTGGAGCTTCCTTATTGTAGAGACAGGAGCCCCAAGGTATAAGGAATTCCCATAGTCTAGGCAAGACAAGATAATGGCTTGCACCATTATTCTGCGAGCTTGAGAGGGAAGGAGTGGCAGCACTTTCCTAAGCATGCGCATAAGGCCGAAGCAAGTGGCGGACAGAATGGTTGCTTGCTGTGTAAAATTTAGATTTGCGTCCAGCCAAATGCCCAAGCTCTTTATTTGGGTTCTAGGTTGAGGCGGGTTTCCCATGCATGGGGGCCAGTCAGACAAAGGGCTAGAAATAGTTGAATTGCCCAGAATCATGAGCTCCGTTTTCTCACCGTTGAGCTTCAGGTGCGAAGTGGTCATCTACTGATTGATCGCTACCAGACATTTACTGAGGTTGGGGGGGGGGAGGTATTGGACTGGTTCAACCAATTGTGTATCATCGGCATAGGTCACTATGTCTAGACCGAACGAATGCACTATGTCAGCAAGAGGTTGCATGTAAATATTAAAAAGGGTGGGGCTCAGAGCGGAGCCCTGAGGCACACCTCGGTCAAGGGGCCAGATTTTTGAGTGAGTGGTGCCCTCTACTACCTCAAAGGAACGATTCTCCAGAAAGGACTGAAGCCAGTGAATGGCCTTCCCTGAGACTCCTATTTGGCGTAGGCGGTGGAAAAGAATGCTGGTGTTAACAGTGTCAAAGGCGGCACTGAGGTCAAGCAACATAATTGCTGTAGTGCCGCCTTGGTCCATCTGTTTCCTAGCCAACTCAGTCACCGTCAGAAGCGCAGCCTCAGTTCCTAACTTGGGACGAAAACCTGCTTGGGAGTCGTGAAGCAGATGGTTGTTTTCCAGAAATTGTGTGATGGAGGCATTAATATGTTTCTCTAATAGTTTGCTAACCCCGGGAAGTAATGAAATTGGTCGATAATTGGCCATGTTGTCTGGGTCCAAGGTGTTTTTTTTTAACAGTGCTCTAACTTGGGCACATTTCCACGCAGAAGGGACTAAACCTGTGGTGATGGAAGAATTTAAGATATTGAGGATGACAGGTCTAATAGTGTCTATAATCTTTGTTAGATGGCAGGGGGGGGCGGAATCAATGGGTGACCCAGATCTGACTTTCCGCATGAGGATATCAAGAGTCCTCTTCGAGCAGAGGGAACTCATCCAATTTATGGGGCGTAGTGTGTGGTGGGATGGTTCCATCATCATAGGCCAAATTAGGTGGGTCAAATGCAGAAGAAATGTTCTGTATTTTCTTATAAAAATATTCAGCCTGTTTGTCACAACGAGTCTGAGCTTTGCTAGGGTCAAGGGGAATAGAAGGGGTGTCGATAAGGAATTTTGCAATTTTAAAAATTTCTCTAGGTGAGTTAGAAGCAGTGGTAATTTTGTCTTCGAAATAAGAAGATTTTGTACATCTAATTTCCGCTTTATATTTTTTAATTGCTTCCTGATGGTTAGTTTTATCTAGATTGCTGCGGGAAACCCTCCATGTTCTTTCCAGTTTCCTACAAACTCTTTTCAATTCCTTGAGTTGGGGGGTGTACCATGGTGAGTCCCTTGATTTAGTCTTCTCTTTAAGGGCTTTCTGGGGTGCGACGGAGTCCAGGGCTGTACGCAGCCAATTGGTATAATTATCATAAAGAGACGTAGGGTCAGCCTCAGCTTGGGAGGGAGCGGGGGACAGGGATTTAGTCCACCGGTCAATGGAGAGTTTTGTCCATTCTCTCCCTTGCAGAGTAGTGCGAGGGAGAGTCAGGGCCGAGGTGACTGGCATCCACTGTATGGGAATCAGATAGTGATCTGTCCATGTGAGGGGCAGAGGAGTCCCTACCTCGAGTCTTTGGTCGTTGCTAAATACCCCGTCTAGAAGGTGGCCTTTTTCATGTGTGGGTTTAAAACCCTTCTGTGTGATTTGGAGGGCCGCCAGATTATCCAGCAGAGATCTGGCCACAGAGTTACTTGGGTCATCCAGATGGATGTTAATGTCTCCTAATAGGGAGAAGTGAGATCTTATGACCACTAACTCTGCAACTTTAGATTGGAGTGAGTCGAGAAACTCTCCCATTTGGTTAGGGGGACGATAAATGAGGATACCAGAGAAGGAGACGGTAGGTGCAAAGTCCAGAGCAAAATGCATGCTCTCACAATTGGTCGTGATTCATATACATTTATAAATGTTTCACAATAAGCCAAAACTGGCAACATTTGAAAAGAGTTGGGACCAAGCCCTAAGCTGGGCGGAGCTCGATCATACTTTTGTGACGCAAAGTTTACACCTTTTCAAGGAGAATGTGAAGGTAGGAATAGAATCAAGGAGTTGGGGAGCTGGAGGTAACTTCTAGAGCAGTGGTTCTTAACCTGTGGTCCAGGGACCACTGGGGGTACGCAAAGCCTACTCAGGGGGTACAACTGCTAAGAAAACTAAATAATATTAACAGATTAAGAAAGTGTACATAAGTAAAGAAGCAAAATGTAAAGTTGAACATTTTAAAACAGTCTGCAAAAGAATTTGAAATTGGAGCATAAAAATTAAGGGAGTATCCTCAGGTTGAGTCATGGGAGCAGTACAAGTGCATTTAACAGTGGGTCAAGTTGAATTTAGAAAACCTTCATATTAAAATTATATTTTTGATTTATTTCTTCTATTTGTTTAGAAACTAAAGCAAGTACTTAATTTGTGTATTTGTTTGATGGATGCCCGTTTCTATATTTGATCATTTATTGTTTGCAGTTAAAATGTTTGAAAATGCTTAAGTCTTCATCCCTGCCTTGCAGTAATCACTCAGTGGGTGTCCCCAGATTCCAATGATTCAGTGGGGTCCTCGGATTCCAGCAATGATGGGGGAGGGGGAAGGGGGGGGGGGACATGAGTCAAAAGGTGAAAAAACACTGTTCTAATACCACTGTATTCAAGAGGCTAGAGAGAATCTAGAGAATTTTGAGCTGGCAAGTTAAATGCATCAAGGTGGGTTTAATGTGAAAGTTGGAATGCTTGGAAGCTGGCAGCTACAGCCATGTAGCGCCTCTAACGGCAGTTACAAGCATGAAGAAATGCTGCTTTTGAGGTTGGACAACTGAGGGAATGGCTTGTGCAGAAAATGTCTTCCATGTTTCCTGCTCTTCTTTGTTGCTTGTGGATTGCTTGTAGAAAGGTATTGTTTGTGACTACAGGCCAAGAGCTGCAGCACTAGCTTTTCTCTACTTGTGCTCCAAAAAGGTTGAAGTCATCAAACGGAATGGCCAGGAGATGTATGTGGGGATTTGCTGAAAGTCCTGTTAACCTCATCCTCCATCACTCATGAGAACGTCAAGACCGTGGACAGTGCGTTTTCACCTTACTGACTTCAAAGAAAACTTGGCAACATCTTTGCATCATTACTTTCAGCATCTGACCACCCAGCTGCAGCACTTTAGACCTAGGTCTGGCAAAAGAGGACCAAACCACGAGGCTCATTTGGGTTAACTCATGCATTGAAAAGAATTTGAAGCAACTTAGGCAAATGTTCCAAAAAAGAAGAGGACTTCCCTGCAAGGGAGTGCCATGTTATGCTGCTTCTCCTCTTTAGTGCTCTATGTTGAAAAGGAACGAGGATCATTGTGTTCATTCTTATTGTTCTCTTCAGAGGTGTAAAAGAATTTCTCTTCTCATTCCTTTCAATTCAATTTAAAGTTAGGTCCATCTAAATGGGCCTTATACTTAGTTTAGTTTCCTTCTGCCTCGTGGCTTTCAAGATGCAACCAATTGCATATGGAGCAGGTCACTGAGATGGAGGCTCTACGTCTGATGCATAGCTGGAACCCAGAGGGAGGTAGAAACATAGCCCTTATGGGGAAAAAAATAGAAAAAATAAAATTTGAGGGGAATTATGGAAAATTAATGATAAATAGAATACAAAAATGAGGGTGAGCTCTGCAGTCGAATGTATATAGTGCATGGAAGAACCAATTGATGTTCTGGGCATTAAGCGGTACCTCTGTAGAGCACGTGCAATCAAATTGTGTGATGTTGTGACTGCAACAAGACATGAGTTGCTCTGGTCCTATCGGATATATATTGACGGGATAAAAGGGGGGATTAAGTCGGATGCCAAGGAATATTTCAGTTGAGAGCACCTGTGAGGAAAGAAGTACCTATTAGGCACATGTTTTGCTTTCCAGTGAAATTCTGCATCATAAAATCATAGTTAGAAAAGGGCGCTTCAAAGTAATATTTTCTTTGACGACTCAGCAGCCGCGATATTTGTGACTAGAATTATGTGTATTTTTACAAAGCATTCCTCAATAGATACATTTTAGCTGTGATGTAGGTCTAATAAAATGCAGATTTCAGAACATGCTTTAGTCTTGAAGGATATGCGTTGAACTGTCTACCAGTGCGCAATGGGGGAGTACTGCAATATAGCAAACATTGGGTTTATTAAGCAGCAACTATTTTATCCTCTGAGACTATAATGTTGTGAAAGTTGTACATTTATTCACAAATATTAAATTATTTGTTTGTATAAGCCAAATAAATATATGAAGAAGTCCCTCAAGTATACCAACTACAAAGTATTTTCATTGTAAGTAAAAGGCCCAAACAGAGATTTCTATTCAGTATTTAAGCAGGTACTGTTCAACCATGACATTTTACAGAGATATTCACTACACCTAAAAGAATTATAAGATTTTAGAAAATGAACCAAAATGCCCATAACGTTTAATTGCATTTTGCAATTCTTAGTTTTTTCTACAATATCTTCTCAATAAGTGAACTAATCAATAGTATAGAATAACCCTTATATCAATACAATTGTACAGAAAAAACGAATTTGCAATTTCCCTTTCAAGCTGCTCCTGCTCTACGTGGAGAAGCCCTGGGTAAGGGGATGCAGGTCCAGGAGTGAAGTTTCTTCTCCGACACTAGATATCAGCTATTTTGAAAATCGACATCCATAGCATTGTATTGTAGTATTTGTATAGCACTTTCCTGGTCGAAGTACCTACCCTATTTGTTGTATATGGTTAGGAGAAGGAGTTCGTTGAGTTGGCAACTGATGGTGGGGTGGGAACATGTTTTATGTCATGCATGAGGACAGTTGTGCTCCCGGCTTGATGAAGCCTCATCTAGCACCATCTTACACGTGAAGCAGTGCGGAAAAGAAGGCATTTGTACTTTTATTAAATGTATATACCTAACTAAAGTATTTCAGAGCAAGCAAAGTCTTTCACACACAAAGAATGGTACATCCATAAGGTTTTATATTTATTTTAACCACTGTCCGAAACTGGTTTGCAGCAATTAAGTTGAACAGTGTAAGACACTGTAAGGCAGGAAGACATACCGGTCAAAATCTCTGGTTATATCTATTCAGGAAGGGTAGAAGTGCAAGTATTGCAAGCGTGGCAGTATTCGAGATTGTTTCTCAGACATGGATTTGCTAAAAATAAACTTGTTATTGTTTGCAAGCAGTTCTACTTGCGGTCACTTTTACTGAAAGGAGTAAAGAAAAAATTAGACGGAAATCACTACTGAAATGCGGCAATCCAATACATTACAATACAATGAAGCACATGTTGATACAATTGCTATATTTGTTATTTAAAATAACAACACTTGTGTATAACCTAAATATAAAACAGTTTGCTAAATACTAAGCATAGAAATAACGTATCGACTTCAAGTGTGTAGTTATGACAAGAAAAAAAACAGTGAATAAGAAAGATCTGAGGAAAATACCTTTACACAACAGTCTTCAGCATTTGATGATAATAGTACATTTTCTGGCTTCAGATCCCTGTGACTGACTCCATTCTCGTGTAGATACTATTGAGTACAGAAACATATGGAAGAATATGGAAGCATAGAAAAAGCAAATAGTCATATAGATAAAACGGGGCAGAAGGGAAAAAGAGCTATCCAATTACAATGTTGTGCAATGGAAACATATGAATAGAGTATGCAACAGTTGGTTTCACTCGTGAAAGTATATACATTAAAACGGAAATAGTAAATACAAGAAAAGCAAGCTCCATTAAATGTTAGAGGCAGAGGTATACCAACATCCAAGTTAAACCTCTCTGTTCACTTCACAAAAAACATAAAAAACTGTACCAAAAAAACTATATCAAAAGCATAAATGTGCAACGTTTTGCTATAATAACTTTAAAGCCTTCAAAAACATTTCAAACCTTTGTGGTGTTTGTGATGTTACTGATAAATAGCAATGCAGTACGAAAATATTTTGATTGCAGACTTTAAAGTGGAAGTTAAAAATCGTGGTAAACAGAAGTAGAAATCTGCATAAAAAAACAAAAATAGGTCCCTTAAATGAAGCACGCCAAAAATCATCAGGCAGCTACATATGCAATAGATTTGACCTTGCTATCCAGGCATCAGTAAAGACATCTTAGGCCTGGGTTGTCTTCGCGTATGCACAAGCTAAGAGTTACATATCTTCAACTGGTTCTTTTCTTGTCAGAGACTGCATGAAATTAAAAAATATTCAATATTATTTACTTTTGTTCCTTCATAACATGGATGTTGTGAATTGCCACCACGAAGCCAGTGGTAGCATTATGCTAGAATGGGCACCACATCATGCCATACATACCCTTGCTACGTGAATAATTATCGAAATAATGCACGGCTACAAGGTTAGTGATACATACATTACAATGTACTGGTCCATCACTGTTCCAGTTCTAAAAGAGGCACGGAATGATTGGAATCAGCAGGGATTAACAGGATGCGACCCAGGCACTGAAGCAATCACCCTCTCTTTCATGTCAATATGCCATGGATACCCACAACATGCCAGGCCAACATTATACCAAAGGTGGGCTCATCATACTATGGATACCTACAAAATGCCAGTAATTACGACCATTAAGCCAGGGATAGCACCACCACTATGACTTGCATGACTGTCAATATGCCAAGAATTACCACAAAACTGCAGGGGCCACCGTTAAACCAGTTGTGGCACAAGAATTTGGGGAACATTACACTTGACACAAAAAAGATGAACCACTCATTAAGATATTGAAAGGAGAGAGTGGGCGCCATAAAACGGTAATGTGGGAGCAAGTGCAGCAACAGTCGCATTAGGTGATGCAACTGCACGAGTAAATCTAAATTAAAAACAATAAAGTGGTGAATACACCAGAAAAGAAGGAGACAAGTGAGGTTGTCCTTCCTCTGACAGAGTCTATTGAAGAGGAAAGACCCAGTAGAAAGAGTTGAGAACCAGGTTCCATTTTTCCCTAGATACCACTTGTATAATAATCATCAGGATGTTACCATAACACACCGTCCGTTTTGTACCCCAATTTAATCAGAACCATGATTAGCAAATTCCTTCTTATCCTGTTGAAAGCCAAATGATTCAACGACTTGCCCCAGTGCTGGTGATACATACATTTCTATATGCTGGTCCATCCTGGACCTCATACTAAAAGAGACATGGAATGATAAGCATAAACAATGGATTGATGGGACACAACCCAGGCAGCGAGGTAATCAATGTCTTTCACACCTCCTATATACTCACTCACAATGTTCCTCAGAGAACAGCGAACTCCTTATACAATATACCAGCATTCCAGACTGCCTTAAATTATCCAACAGTCAGACACAAGGGGACTAAAACTTGTCACTAAACAAATGTGAAAATATTATTAAATCCTATGTCATTTCCACTACTCTCAGCAAGTTAACTTCAGAGCTCACCCTGTTTCTCTGGGACATCACCGAACAACTATTAAAGGTATAGCGATGTTGGGACGGTCATATTCAAGAGATTTGTGTACTGTGCAGGACCCAAATAGTTCAGCACAATACACAAATCTCTTTGATGTGACCTTCTCAACAATGATTCACCTTGTATCATTACATAAATCTTTTGCTGTGCATGCCTAAAACTTAACAGTTGGAAACCCCCAAATTACATATATAGGAATCTCACTGTTTTCCCCAAGGTGAAATGCCAGTTCTGCCCAATGTTATCGCCTGTTCTCAGTGTACAACTGGATAGCACAGATTGAGTTGCTCCTGAATGCACCAACATTGGTACTTGCTTTACATTAATCCCTACTCCTGCAAGTGGTGGCGATGCTTTAGTTCCCATATTATCTCCACCATCATGACCAGATGCTTCTCCTGTCTTGACCTGTTAAGGAAAAGTACCAATTTCCCTTCACTAGAGCAACACTTGTGAAAATGCCCCTTACTCCCAGATAAGTTGCAAGCCTGAGTACTCCTTGTTGTCGCTATGATCAAAAGGAATGGCACAGCGTCAGCACATCTTCAGAGAACTACTCTTAAACTTTTGTTCTTTACCTTAATATGTGGACACCTAATTACTGCTCACCTTCTTTTACTACATGTACTCTATCTTCCTTATTACGCTCTTTTAATACTTCCACAATTTTTAACTTATGTTTATCCTGTGAACAATATCCAAAACTTAGAAGATAGCATTTCAACCACGTGTCCTTTCTTTTTCTAATTCAGCGCCTTAAAACAAAAAATAAAATCACTGTTGTATTCATCATACGTCTCAACAAACTCACAAATCACTGGCCAAACTTAACAGAGCAAACTTCAACAGAGATCTTTTCCTTTTGTTCACACATATCAAAATTATAGCACTCCAACAAAATAATAAATGCGAGTGAAAAATGTGTACCTTAATGCCTCAAAGTAACCCAAACAAAACTTGTCTTTTACTTACAACTACAAGCAAAAATCATCTTTATCCCAGGGATATGACTGAGAGCATTTCAGTCCACCAGCAAATATCTCCTGAAGTAACCATTTCATTGTTATTCAGTGCATCAACTGCAGACAGATAACAAGCATTTACAATGCAACGGTCTCGCCTTTGCAAAAGTTAGCGCTTTTGGCATTGTAAATGACAAATGTTTTATTTATGTGTTGGTTTTGGAAACAGATAAATAAATGGCATTGTCATGAGCAGTAGAGAGTGAGTAGTAGAGAGTGAGTAGTAGAGAGAGTAGTAGAGTGAGTAGTAGTGAGTAGTAGAGAATGAGTAGAGAGTAGTAAGTGAGTAGTAGAGTGTGTAGTAGAGAGTAGAGAGTGTGTAGTAGAGAGTAGTGAGTGTGTAGTAGAGTAGTGAGTGTGTAGTAGAGTGTGTAGTAGTGAGTGTAGTAGAGAGTAGTGACTGTAGTAGAGAGTGAGTAGTAGAGAGAGTAGTGAGTAGTAGAGAGTGTGGAGTAGAGAGTGGAGAGTGTGTAGTAGAAAGTAGTGAGTGTGTAGTAGAGTAGTAGAGAATGTGTAGTAGAGTAGTAGAGAGTAGTAGAGGGTGTGTAGTAGAGTGTGTAGTAGAGCATGTGTGTAGCAGAGTGTGTAGTAGAGTGTAGTAGAGTGTGTAGTAGAGAGTGTGTAGTAGAGAGTGTGTAGTAGAGAGTGTGTAGTAGAGAGTGTGTAGTAGAGAGTGTGTAATGTAGAGTGTGTAATGTAGAGTGTATAATGTAGTGTGTAGTAGAGAGTGTAGTAGAGAGTAGTGACTGTAGTAGATAGTGTGTAGTAGAGAGTGTGTAGTATAGAGTGTGTAGTAGAGAGTAGTGGCTGTAGTAGTGAGTGTGTAGAGAGTGTGTAGTAGAGTGTGTAGTAGAGAGTAGTGACTGTAGTAGAGAGTGTGTAGTAGTGTGTAGTAGAGAGTAGTGACTGTAGTAGAGTGTGTAGTAGAGAGTGTGTAGTACAGTGTGTAGTAGAGAGTAGTGACTGTAGTAGAGAGTGTGTAGTAGAGTGTGTAGTAGAGAGTGTAGTAGAGTGTGTAGTAGAGTGTGTGGTAGAGTGTGTGGTAGAGTGTGTGGTAGAGAGTAGAGTGCGTAGCAGAGAGTAGTGACTGTAGTAGAGAGTGTGTAGCAGAATGTGTAGTAGAGAGTAGTGACTGTAGTAGGGAGTGTGTAGTAGAGAGTAGTAACTGTAGTAGAGAGTGTGTAGTAGAGAGTAGTGACTGTAGTAGAGAGTGTGCAGTGATTTGAGTTTTACATCAAATTAAAAACGGGAACGGAACAAACTCATCCTATACATTTTTGTGGTAGGTGCCCACGCATATAGGGTTAAATGATGCGTTAGATGCCACAGGTCCCACCAACACGCTTCCTTTATGATAGGAGAATGCCCAACATCACGGAGATTTGCTCTCTGCTCTTCCCGGATATTTGTATTTTCAAATATATAATGTTATCCTGCTAAACGAAGACGATGCTCAAACTATAAAAGAAGAGGGTTTCACAGATATGTTAGTCCTTCCGGGCAAACGAAATGACCCAAAGAAAGATCAAGTGACAGTTTAGAGCTCCAAGTGAGTCTTAATAAAATCAGTGTCTGGAACGCATAGCATCAAAGACGAGCGGGGCATCAAACTGCAGTGTCATTCAATCAAAGCTTCAAGACTTCTGAGCGCTAGCCGAGAATAATTTTTTGTGAAGCACTAATCACTGTGGAAGGTGCCCCTGCTATCCCAGATGTGAGAAGTCAGTCTGATATAAAAATAAGCAGTATTTGGAATGAATGTATTTGGCAGGGGGAAGGTGGGGCGGCGCAAGACCGTACTGACGAGTGAACAGGAGCCATTTTGTACCGAGTGATTCTGCCTGTGTGCATGTAGACAAACCAGGCAGCAGCATGAGCATGTGATTCGGTAAATAACGAGAGTTCGTCAAAATATGACGGCCTCTTTAAAAAAGGTGTCGTTCTTTAAAATGTGAAGGCTTGGTGTTAATGCTGCACGTTATCGCTCTGCACTGAGAAGGTTTTCTACAACTGGTAGCGCACATATTTCAAAGTGTTTTCATACACAAAAAAGAAAAAAAAAACACTTTGCGTTGTTGTAGCTGCTGCTTGCTACATGTTGGAATGTGTGTTCCAGCGGAGTTTCTTCAAGTTCCCGCTTCCCGCCGGGCCGCCGCGCTGCCTGTGACGACCCGGAAGCGGTTGGGCAGCCGGCCAATCGCAGCCCCAACCGGAAGTCCCACCCCCATCGCGGCGCGAGAGAGAAGCCACTGTCCGAGGAGCCCCGAGGGCTCCTGATCGAGTCCCGGTCACGAGATGGGGGACCGGGTGAAGAGCGGCCGGGCGCATGAAGAAGGCGGGGCTCTCATGTGGTGAGAGTGCCCCGCAAAGCGCAACCGCCGCCCGAGAGGCACGCCGAGCACCGCCAGAACAGGTGAGTGTGTTGCGGAGGAGGAGGGGTGAGTGGGGGTGGGGTGTGCGCGTGTGTCTGTTGTAGTGTGTCTGTGCGTGCGCGTCTGTCTGCACGTGTGTCTGTTAAAGGGGGGGGTGCGTGTGTGTGTGTGTATGCAGTGTGTGTATGTGTGCATGCGTGCGGGAGCCTTTCTGTGCATGGGAATAGCAGGGACGGCGACGCGACGTGCGCGCTCACGAGCTACAATCTCCAGGAGGACAAGCTCGTCACAGTCTGCAGTCTACATTCCCCGGAAAGTGGCGACATAAGTTGTCTCCCTAGACAGCAAAAGCTTTGCTTTTGCTTTCGTCTAGGCGAGACCTAAAAAGTGTTATCTGTTTTGAAAGAGTACAGAAATCCTGGCTTTGGTACCCAACGTCCATCAGTATTAAAGACAATAAGGGGAATGAAGGCTGCGCAAAATTAAGTGAGAGGCCCTATAACTCCATTGCATAACATTCCATTGGGTAGTAGAAAAAAATATTTTTTTAAAAGCTCTTAGAAATGGCAGGTGTCACTTAAATCGCTATTTAAAGGTAAATATTATTCCTGCTCCCCAAGGTGTAACTAACCATCATCAACATTGAGTATTCAGTCAGGCCACTTCACAGACAAAAAGGAGTCATGATGTAAAGGCGTGAAGATTTTCCCTCGGAAACCTGGTGCAACATTTCCAAACTTAGGCGGCATTTGTGACGGCAGGGCAGTTTACAACACGAATGCAAGAAAAATATCCCATATAGTAGGCTTTGTGCAAACATTCTCATCAAAATCCACTTTTCTTCTCTTGCAAAAAATGTCTTGTGAGAACCTTCTAGTGGAAAAAAATTTAAAGAAGGAATATCTACCAACTGGCAAAGACATACAAAGTTTACAAAATGTATCGACCTTCGCGAATCGCTAAGATTGTAATCATCTTGGGTGAGATTCAAATTTTGCCCACCTCGATTCAGCATGTGCCTATTGATGTAATCAGCGGAGTAGTAACGGTGCCATGGGCTCTAGTGCACACAAAAAAATGCCCTCTGGACACTGGTTGAGAAGAAAACTCCATAATTAGCAGGGTTCAGTTGGTCCCTCGAGCCTCTGGGCCTCGGTGCCACTGCTCCTGCCACTCCATTGATAGCTACAACCTTGAATATACTGCATTTCCTTTTTCGACAATTAGGGGTTTAAGAAGGCACACATCTAAAACTTGTACATAGAAGAAAATCTGAATAGGAACATAAAATACCACTAATAGTTGAGTCAGTTCCTAGAATCTTGGTTTCCACTTAAAGAACTGCTCTTCAGAATGTAACCACAATGAACACTCTGGTTACCATTGATAACAGGCACAACCAGTCGTTTATGACACAACACTCCCTTGCCTTCGGGGCTAGTTCAAACAGGCTTTAGTGACCGAGAGCTTCACTGTAAATTCTTGGAGTACTTTGAAAGCCCCAGTCCCTAATTCGTGAAAAGATAAGTGGATTGATCCAAAGAATTTCGTAGGGACTTGCCACCGGTGCTGCCAAATGACGGGGTTGCCAAATAACAAGGCAGCTTAGCTCTGATTCCATCTTATTGCTCTTTCTTCCAGACTGCTACACTTTCTCTCGCTTTATTTCACTGTTGTAGATTCTTTTTCATTCCTGCTTTCTCCCTTATCACGGATTTCCGATGTTCCTCCTTCTTTCGTCTGTTTTCTAACCTTTCTCTCTCTTGCTCTGTGTCAGAGTATGAGTTTGAAAAATAAGTTCTAGTTCCCAAAAATGAGTAAATGAGTCCCGTGGACCATCACCAGCAGCAACTGACATACGTTAAGCACTAGACAGGTCTCTAAAGAGTGGACTGGGAGGATAACATGAAGTGAAGGTCTGTAGAGCTTCAAGGCACATTAGCCACTGTTACATTTATGCCATATTTGGTAGCTGGCCAACATGATCTATTGTGTCATACTTATCCGATGAACTTGGAGAGCAAATGCAGAGTGAGTATGAAGTCTCCCAAAAACACTGCTTGCAAGCCACATGTATGAATAAACACATATGTGCTCTGAATAGCACCAATGAGCTACATATTACATCTGAGTGCGTCACCAGATGTGACAGAGTACCAGGCAACATGCGCATGGAATGAAGGGCAGTACATACTTGGTGATGACTGCATCCCTTCTTCATGAGTTGGTGCATTTTGTGGCCCTGCACTGCCATCTCAAGAGCACTTTTTCCTCACCATACCAACATACAACTTTGAAGTAGTCTTCATATGTACATCCTAGCTATATACCTTGCTGGCAATGCCTATCTTAAAAGCAGTTTGCACTGGCCTCAAAATGGGCGACGGACCAACTAGGTCAACGAAAAACAGTAGAGTCATTGGGCACATCTATCAATGCCCATACAACAGTATAATCTTTATATGGATAGAACACACATAACTTCAATATTAAATAACAGCAGCCATTAGTAAATGTGTCTCTTAACAAACACATTATTCCTAACCACACACAGCTATGCACTAGCAACCAAAAAGAAGTGAAAATTGGAAATTCCGGAATCTTAGGAAAAGGACATGCAGATCAAGAAAGGACGACAGTAACACACTAATAGAACAAGGCACTATTCAAATGTCAATAAACATAGTAAATACTCTCCAATCTCAAAGCTTCTGCATTTTGTGTTGTTTTCAGAAGCAAAACGAGACCCTGAGAGATCTGAACAAACCACAAACATACTGCCTTCGTCGTATACGGTTTAGTTCTCCTTGGAACTTGTTTGGCCAAGGAGAACCCAAGAAGCAAAGATTCTCAAGTTTGTCTGCAGAGCGAAATTGGACAGGTGAATTTTTTTTTTAAAAATGATGGATTTAGTAACTTTATTAATTTAATATTTTCACCAACTCCAGTCACTGCATAGAGCAGGAGGTAACACCGGGATGGTTGTAGCATACTCTGTTCGTTGCTTGCAGGCACTTCATATCACTTCATTTCCTACACAATGTAGCATCATTTGGAAATGAGTGCACCCGAAATTGGGGCATTTTCTCCTAGAATAATGGTTAGGTGGCCTCTGCAAAGAATAGCACTGCTACCTGCAGAGGACAGATTTTTTTTCTAGCCAAAGGGTATCATAAAAAGACTTACTGGTTTCCACACCTGTTTTTTATGGGCACTGTGACACAAAAGACTCCCCCCAAAAAAGTATAGCTGGGAAAATGCCTTAAGTACACTATGAGAGATCTCTCCAATGGCACCCTTTTCCTCCAGGCTTGGTATTTCCTCTAAGCACCCGCTGTAGTTCCCCAGCCAATTCCACACTACACGTCCACAAAGGACGCAAGTAAAAAAAAAAAATCAATGCAATTTTATGCCAAATAAAGTGATGTTCAATATGCATTTGGTAGTATAACTCAAAAAGAAGGGGTTACATCTGTGCAATGAGATAGCTTACATAGATGTAACTAATACACGTTTGAGTAAGTTGCATGCCTCCTCGAACGGACGTTCCTGTAGGCATATTAAAGTAGACTGATGCCACCTCTACCTAGCGCCCTCCTGTTTAGCAGAGAGGTGAATGCAGTAGGTAGGTTGAACCAGGTGATAACAGTCGCCCTGGAAAATCATTTATTTAATTCGTGTCGAGAGTAGCAAGCAAGCTCAAAACTCTCCTAAATTGGATTATACGGAGACCGGGTAGCCTCACTTCAATAAAAAGAAATGTGGCCATGCGTTCATTTTGCAATTCAATTTTCTAAATATATTTTTAAAACATCCATCACAAATATAGGCTGTCCTGAAGAGAAACTTTACATTTTCCATTCAATGCCGTCCAAAGGGAATTATTTGTCTGCAGCGGGAAATCAGGTAGGTGTGCATAAAAAGCGCGTCTGCGGCTGGCTGGGCTGAGGGTCCATTCAACTCCTCCTGTCCCGTCCCTGGCAGAAGCCATCTCAAAGGGGAGCTTTTCCTATTGAGCCATGCCTGCCGGTAAACTCTCCTCAGCTCAGCAGTGCCTACAACGTGATGCGCATCACGCTGCTTCAGCGTCCTCATTCACGCCGCTTCCTTTCTGACAAGAATAAAAATAAAAAAGCATTACCCTGCTGCCGTTGTCCTCGTGGTAGGCGCCCACGTGGGACGTGCTCGTGGTGCCTTGGCGGGGCTTGCTGGGCTTGCTTGTGTGCTTCCCAGAGAGACAGGAGATTGGGAACGCGCGCGCGCGGCCGGCGCCGATCGCTTTCCAGAGCGTGCGCGTGACATCTCCTGTCTCCTGGGAAGCAGACTCCGCAACTATAGTATCGCGCCTGCGCGATGCATATGGCTACGCCATATGCATCGCAGGCGCGAGACCTAAAAAGCGGAGTTGACTCTGTTGGGATTCAAAGCTGTTATCTGCAGGTTCCCCAGTTGAGAACAGTGCACACTTAACTCAGTCAGGGGCAAGCCTAAATTGAATCATCTCTCAACACCTGTCAGTCCATGACACTCACCAGACAAAACAGCATACTTCTCTTCTCAAGGGACTCACACTCTGCAAGGACTCAGGCAGTCATTTTCATACAGTCATCACGACAGCCAATGCACATATTAGCTAAACCAGAGAGCCTCCACCAACAGCTCATTACAAGCACAGATCAATCAGACAGGGAAACACCCCTCACCCCGCTCCCTTTCAGTATCACCTCTTGACCTAATTGGGCCAAAAACTCCAGCCTTTTATCAAGCTACCAACGCAGCTTTGGAGTTTTTTAAAGCATGCCCACATTGCCAGTTCAGTGCATGCCCACAGTATTTCAGAAGGAGGACCACAACATCTTACACACATTGCAGATGGTAACCAAGGCTTAATCTACCACTCTTAAATGGTCCAGTGATATGCAGAACTCACCTGGGCTCTCACTATAAAACCTCTGTTTTACATAAGTGAAACTATTCATGCAATGGTAACAGACCCTATTGCTTAAACTTCCACTACTATGTTGTGTCCTGTGACTCGCAGGCAAAATGTGTATCAATTCTTAAATTGCTCCATTCAGGAAACCATACTGGATGGCGCAAAAGGAGCCTGAAATTAAATTGATCCAACACTGAAATACTAGACACAGGTCCTTCTGGCAGCCTTTTAAAGATAAAAGGGACCCTGCCCAACTCAGATAGATCAGGTCTTCCGGACCTCCAAAAACTAGAATTATCATGCCAAACTAACCCCCCCCCCACCCCCACCCCCCCATTCATCAGAGAAACCACACCTGTGAAAACAAAGGTATGGAAGCAAAGAGTCATGTAGGAGACATGCCTCAGACAATAGCACCAGGCAGTTACTACAGTCAAGTACACTTTCTGCCAAATGAAATGCCTCAGTAAAACACCACCTTTTAACCATGCCAAAATCACATGTAACTTGACCTATCCACACATTCTATATCCACATGCCTGCTTACCAATTAAAGAGAATCCAACATGTTCTGTACGCTGCTATAAGTCTTTACATCTAAGAAGGATACACAGATTTCACGTGCATATCAGAGCCACCTTGAAGTTACAGTGTTCTACTCTCAGAAGAGCATAGGAAAACTACGGTGCATGCCTTAATCGGCTCAAGATTGGACTATTCCAACGTCCTATATCTGGGCCTGCCAGAGTATCTCCTGCAACGGCTGTAGGTGGTCCAGAACTCGGCCGCGCGGGCCCTTTTTGGCCTTTACAGACGTGCCAGAGTCTCCGGCCTTTTGCAGTCGCTTCACTGGCTGCCTATCCGGAAGCGGATAGTTTTTAAGGCCTTGACCTTGGCCCATATGGCTCTCCATGCCTCGGGAGCAAAGTATCTCCAAAGGAGGCTTGCCTTTTACCATCCGGCGCGATCTCTGAAATCTGAATCAATGTTTCTTGCTGTGGTCCCTCGAGTAAAAAGGGCCCGCATCGGAGGTCGTTCTTTTAGGCTGTTGGCGCCACAGCTATGGAACACTCTGCCTGTGGCATTACGCAGCACCCCCAATTGGTTGTCTTTTAGGAAGGGCCTTAAGACTTGGCTTTTTGCCCTTTAGTACGCTTTTATTCCTTTTGCTGGGTCTGTTTTATTTTACTGTGTTGTGTGTTTCTGCTACAGGTTTTTTTCCCAAATAAAAGCGCCGGGACACTCCATGGAGTAGCCGCGCACTATAAAAGACCAAATTAACATAACATAACATAACAACATAACATAAACTAATTGCTATGTTCCCTCCTATCTGCAGGAAAACCCACACTTTACAACCCCCCATATTTGTTGCGAATCAGCACATTAAAATATCCAAGTAATATCCAGGACTGAGTAAAAAATACAACAAAGAAAGATGCAAATGCTTCACGGTTCACCCCCACCAAAAGTTTAAATGCCTTAAGTGTCATTCAATTCAAGGCAACAATACAAATCACCTGAGTTTACTCCGGTATAATATCCTACACACCGGATATGGAGACTCGTGCAATACATTCAAAACAGTGAAAGTTCATCACCAGGGGGCTCTCAAATCCATTCACTGTTTGCCCTACTACCGATGCAAAAATTTAAATGCAGAATCAGTTTCATCATATGCATTCTATGTATCCCATCTATGTAGTAACTGCTTTCAAAACGTACACCAGGTCAACATAACTAAATCTGGTTGCAAGATTAGACTTCTAAAACCGCTTCTGATGTAGCTCCAAAAGGCAATTAGAGGTACAGGTAACAAAGTAAATAACTATTTTTATCACTGGCGAAAAAGACAGCAAGCTCCCACACTAAATGTTTTAGGACTACTAAAACTGGTGCATCTTTTTCAAAATGTATTTCCACTAGCATATAACGCTCTGCACTGAAAGAACTTAAACTCAGAAAAGACAAACCAGCTAGTTCTTTGTGGAATCCGTCTCCTGGATAGTCGCCCTTACTATAGGTTGGGTGGTTTGCTCTCTTCAATAAAGGGAGATACTATTTCAAACATTAGAATTTGGTCTGGAACTGAAGAATTAGCCTGGGAACTTAGGCTGGGACTTCATACTACAATCTGCTCCTGTTAAAGATATTAAATGTCTTGCGTGCCATCTATGAAAAGCCTGGGATAATTATTGTTTGCCCATCTGTAAAATGCACTGCCCTATAGAACAGTATAAACAAACTGAAAAATACTTTCTTGCAAGGTACCAATAGTGAGTGCAAACAATCTATTTGTCAGATAGATGTGCTAAGCAATACTTTACCTCTGCAGCAGAATCCATTCCTTTATTTTAGAAAGGTTTTAAAGTCAACCCCAACTAATATTGTTTACTTTTGAAAATTAGGCCTTTGACAGACGTTTTCACTATGCTTTCATAAAGGACCAAACAGCAGCAACACGATACCCACGTGATGCGCTCCTTCTGAAAAGGCTTCAGAATGAGGTATTCAATGCCTCGCAATGTTAATCGTGCGCTTACTTGGGGCAAGCCAGCCCTTTACCATGCCTCTATTAACTTCAGAAAAGCAAATGACTGAATAAACACATCATTGTTGTGGGCCAAAATGCTTAATTTGGCAGATCCAGGAGATTTTATTTATGGACTATACACCAGCACCTCGTCCAAGATATCCTCTCCAAAAACATGAAGTCACCAAAAATCATCTAATGTTATTTAAGGATGTATCTGAGCAGCGTTTATTCAATATCTTTCTTACTGATTTAGGATCAACACTAGTTCGAACCTCATTAGATCCTCACATTTTGGAAGTCAAGTATATTTCTACTGTTAGAAATGGGGGTCTCTAGTTGGCAGTGGCCTGCACCCAGTCCAAGTAGGGGCCCTTGCTTCTAGTCCGGGTGAGGGATTACATACCCAAGATAACCCCTCCTCACCCCATGGTAGCTTGGCATGAGCAGTCAGGCCTATCTCTGAGGCAATGTGTAAAGTTTTTGTACATAACACACACAGTAACACAGTGAAAACACTACAAATGGACACCACACTAGTTTAGAAATGTTAAGTATCTTTATCTAAACCAAACAAGTGCCAAATGACAAAGATCTATCATACTCAAGTCAAAATATCACTTTTAAAACAGTTATGTCCATATACAACTATGGCTGCGTCACTTTTTGTTCAAAGTACCAGAGTCAAAAAGACCGAACACAAAGGCGCAGGGGAAGTGAAGAGATGGAAAGCACAGCGATACATCGGCTCCTTACACGCAGGCAAGGTGATGCGATGGGTCCTTACTCATAGGAAAGGTGATGCGTCGGTTCCTTACTACTATGCAGGGCAGGTGATGCGTCAGTTCCTTACTAGAGTGGAAGTGATGCGTCGTCTTATTTTACTGCACGGGGAGGTTATGCATAAAATCTCCAGACGTGCGGCCTCAGTTTCTTACTGAAGCCTAGCGTTGATGTAAACTTAGCACACAGGTGCAATGCATGGAAATCAGGGTGTGCTGGAATTGGTGCGGCAGGGAGTGAAACAGGCGCTCCGTCAATTTCTTCAGCTGCGGTCCAATGAAGAGTCAATCTTCTTAGCCCCTTGGCAGGGCCTGCGTTCGAGTAATTGTGGTGGTCTCAAACTTAGGTGACTGGTGCGCTGAACTAGGGCTGCGGTGGTTCTTCAGGCCGCAAGCAGGTGCTGCGTCAATTTCTTTGGCCACATGGTGGCGGCGGTGCGTGGAAATTTCTTCTACATGGCGGTGCTGTGTCGGAAAAACAGGCTCTGGAAGAGCAAAGCATTGATTTTGGAGGGTTGTGCAGATTTTGTAGCAAGAAAGACCTCCAAGGGCCCAGAACTAGAAATGGAACCACTTTGGCAGGTCAGAATTCCCAGCAGTGGAGTTGAGGGAAGCTGTAGATGAAGTCTTTGATGGCCCTGGGACTTCTTAACAGGAGGTAATCACACACAAGCCCTTGGAGAAGCTCCACAAGCCAGATACACAGCAAAGTCCAATCCTTTTCTTCTCCAAAGCAGAAGCAGCAACTGCAAGCCAACCCAGGAAAGAAGCACAGAGGGGTAGTACTCTTCCTCACAGCTCTTCACCTCGGCAGAGGTTCCTCTTGATCCAGAGGTGTTCTAAAAGTCTGGGTTTTCAGGTCCAATACTTATACCCCTGTTGGCCTTTGAAGTAGGCATTTTTCAAAGGGCTATCTTCGTAGTGCACATGTTCCCGTCCTTCTTAGTCTTGGCTCCAGACACACTCCAGGGGATGGAGACAGAATTGTGAGAGGCCAGGTACAGCCCTGTTCAGGTGTAGGTGACAACTGCTCCCACCACTCTAGCGCAGGAAGGTCCATCCACCTGGTGATGGGCCATCAGGAAATGCAGGTCACACCTCAACTCCCCTTTGTGTGACTGTCTAGAATGAATGCACAAACAGGCCCCTGTCAGTGTAAAGCATACATTGATTCCACAGGCAGTCTGAGGCACAGGATGGTTAACCAAGAAAATGCCCACTTTTATTTAAAGTTGTGTTAATTTCACACTCAGAGAGCCTAAACTCCAAATCTCCAGCTATCCTAAATTGAAAGCTACACTTGTAAGATGTTACAAGGCAGCTCTAATGCTAGCCTATGGGAGAGCTAGTCCTGGCAATAGTGAAAAACGAAAGTGGCAGTAGTTCACTATTAGGACATATAAAACACACCAATACATGTCCTACCTTTCACATACACTGCGCCCTGCCCCTGGGGGTACCTTGTGCCTACCTTAGGTTGCCTTACATGTAGTAAAACAGAAGGTTAGGGCCTGGCAAGTGGGTGAACTGCCAGGTCGACATGGCAGTTTAATACTGCACTCGCAGACACTGCAATGGCTGGCCTGAGACAAGTTTACAGGGCTACTCATGTGGGTGTCACAATCAGTGCTGCAGACTCACAAGTAGCATTTGTTTTACAGGGCCTGGACATACACAATGCACATTACTAGGGACTTTCCAGAAAATCAAATATGCCCATCATGGATAACTAATCATAATCACAATTTAAACAGGGAGCACTTGCACTTTAGCACTGATCAGCAGTACTCAAATGATCAGGTTTCGTACATTTTGTACATAAGATTTTGGGCACACAATAACATCACTCTTTCAAAAATGACCAGTTATCGATTTGGAAATCATCATTGCTACTTGACTTTTATGAGATCCAAGAGAAATAGAAATAAAAGCAGACTAGTTTATTTATTGATCTTATGTGATTCCAGTCACTTTAGGGTTACTCTTGGACACTGTGAAGAGAGGCCATGTTGTAGTTATCGCACTGAACAGTTGGAGCATAAAAAAAGACTATAAAAAAATGTGGCTACTTCATTCAAATTAGGCACTGATTTGTACCTTGTGTTCACGTGACTGGGAAACACGTATATATGTCCATGGTTGATCATATGTTGCTTTGAGCAGTGTAACAGTGTCTAGACTTGGACATATATCTTGTAACTAAGGGTATATAATGTAAGCGATAGGCATATTGCCTTTGTTTTCGCACTGAGCAGCTTGAACATAAAACACCTATCAAAACATGGGGTCACGGTATGGTTTTGCACTGTTCTTATAAAATAAGACAGTGATTGATGACATTTACTTATTCTTCGTTTCCAGATATGTGTTAAAACTGGACTGTGAATTGTGACGAAGTTTATTGGATTGACGGTGGAGTACATCCCGTGACTTAAGTGTAATATTGGTGGCATTTGCATGATTTTAAGAACAGAATAAAGATAATGATTATGGTAAGAGACTAAAGTTTTTCCAAAAATCAAAAAATCGTTTTTAATTAGATGGTATAAAATAAATAAGGATATGTGTTGTGTTTACTTTGAATACAGAATGAAGTAGTTATTGATAAGGAAGAGATCTCAATTTTATTGTTATATATGGGAAGGACAGTCTAGGGCGAGCCCCTCTCTTTGACATTAGGTGAAAGCAATTTTGTACACTGTAAGCTGTTGCAGGGAGGTGTGTGATGCTCTGGTGGTATGCATAATATGGATATTAATAGAAGTGATGAGCTTTTCTATATGGGACTCTTTGGCATGTATGTGCATGTTCTCTGGTTGCACTTATGGGTGTTTTTGTTGTTATTTTTCTTTTCCGACTTTATTTGATTATTTTCATTACTATTTTTTGGTGGTGGTATTGTTAATTTAGGCTTGGCAGCACTATTGGGGGATTATAATTGGGTTTATATCTGTTGTTACAGCCCTGAGGAAGTCTTTGGGTCACACCCTTTGACGAAACATGTGTTGGCTGTTGTGTGCATTATCAAGACTCAACATATGTATCAACAAGTCTTCATGAACATCTATGAAATAAGAAAATAAAAAACAAAGGACTGATTACTACAAATGCGTGCATATGGACAATTGATTTGAACAAAAAACTCCATTATATTTGTGAATACTTTTCAAGTGCTCGGGGTTCCCTCTTTTGGTTCACCTATCAAAACATATAGCAGTTACTCCATTCCAATATAGCACCAATTTTCCCCTCGAGTTCACATGACTGGATAACGCTGACCGAGTGATATTTAAAGGACAAAAAAAGGCGGGTCCCCCAATTTATTTCAATTTGATCCTCGATTGACAACACATTGGGTATACTGGTGAGTTTTTTTTTACCCATATGTAGGGTCTCTAGTAACAAAGATAGTCCGATATTGGCATATTGCAATTTTGAAACAGTTTTTCAATGCGCCTTTTATGTTTGCAACAGGGATCTTTTAGTTTATAGAAATAACAATATTTTAAAGTACAGTGAGCAAAGGTATACACTTGGGATATAATAGAATTGTGGATACTTTATAATGATTTTGTTGATTTAATTAATGCGTTTGGGGATTGTCATCACCTACAACAAATCCAAATACTTGCTGTTTTGACCTGTGGTAATTGGCTTGAATCAGCTAGAAGTGGGAAATGTAGCAGGACTTACTTGCCTGTAATAGAGGTACAAGCTCCGCCCCTTCCACCCACACTGTTAGATCGCTGGTGTCTTACGCATGTGATAATATGTGCAAAATCGTAGGGAATGAGAGATTAGCAATTCGTCTTTGGATATCAGCAGTATGTTTGCTACTGGCACGCCTCACATAAATAAAAGAAAGCAACAAGACTTTTCATTACTCCAACTGAATGGAGTTTGCTAACCATGACCAGGAAGACCTGTGACTAGGGTTACCATATTACAAGATATTGGAATATTGCTACATATTTATATCTGAATTTAATTGTTAGTTGTTATGGCAGTAATTGGTACACATTTTCTAAGATTCTTATTTACCATGATTAAATCTGGCCTCCGTGTATTCTTTTATCATAGTGTCATTATCATGAGATGAATTATCACATGTAACTGTTAAAATAAGATGAACCATGGACTGTATTACAAAAGAAGCTTTGATATTTTAGGTATGTTCTTTTTATTTGTATGCATTGCAATCCGAGAACGAATTGTCTTTCTGGAAAATGTATTCAGGTAATTTATTACAGTTCAGGCAATTGCATTTGACTAAAGGTATAAGCTTTTCTTTACACAAATGATAAAATATGTACATCCAAATGTTTTACAAGATGTTGTCTAATCATTTATGTACTAAGCGAAAAACATTGTGCAAACATATTGGGATTGACAACCATGCTGTAGCTCGTATAGTGCAATGTTATATATCATTTTTTGGTATTTAGGAATTTCATTGATTCTCATTAGGGTTTAACCTATTCTATTTCATCTAATCAATCATTGTATCACGTCTCTAAATATAGTTTTGTTATCTTAATGAGTCCAAAGAAGTTCCACATTCAAAGTAAGGAAACATGTTTGCTGTTAGTATAGGTATTCTGAGAACTTGATGATCAATTAAGAAGGACCTTTTGGATATTTATAGGTGTAACTTACTCTCGTCTGTCACAGAGTATCTGTAGATTCAGAATCTATTCAGAAGCGAGTGAAGAGTTGCTTCTTCATCAAATCAGGCACTTTAGCACCTCCTAGCCTAGGTCAGGGGTACCCTTTGAGTCAGTATCCAAGCAGTTTTGCTCATAGGAGGGCCAGAATAACCTCCAGTTAGCTACTTAACAAATGTCTATTATCTGCATGTTGGTTATGAATGATAGCTCACTCGACAAGACCGTGGATTGTGATGCTATCTCAAGACCTGGCAGCTGTCCACCATGTCTGAGATTTGGGTCCCTTGAAGAATGCGGGTCGAGACACTGTCTGAATGAGGTCAATCCCTCAGTGTGAAACTCAACACTATTTAAGACTAAAGCCTTTTTGGGATGGAATTTTATGTTAAGATTCTCAGTTGAAAACACCTCAATAATGCAAATCTTCGCAACCAGGGACATTATGGTTTTGGATTGAACAAGCTGGAACTTGTTCAAGTTGAGCAACAACTTCTGTTCTAGAAATAGACTGGTATACATATGGAAGGTTTACACAACTGCTAACTTTGAACCTAAACCAGTCACTTGTCAGTGTAGTACATCCTGTTTATGCATAGATGCTAAAGCTTTGTGAAAAGTCTTGACCCTTGCCCTCACCCATCACTGTGGATTGGGATGTGGAAGTCAATATATTCAAGGAAGTGCAATGCCGTCCAGATATCTCTCAGCAGAGACGGATGACCTCTGTCAGAGTCACTGTCTTGAAGGACTGCTTTTTGAAGAACCTGTTGACAAAAAAACTAGTCGGTGATGGTGTGCTGACCTTAGTCCTTGTTCAGGAAATAGCTGTAGTACCTCCCCTGGGTCTACTCGTGTGCAAGCATTTAAGTTTCATATTTCTGTTATTCATTAACACCCAAGAGCATTTGGTAATTTTAGTGCAGTACCTATACAGGAACTAAAGCAGTAAACCATGTTTTCAACACTGAAACTGCTCCCTTCCGACAAGTAGCAGAAGTAAGATAAGTCAAGACATGTGCCAAGGGATATGTACCACTAGACAAACTTGAACTTTGAAGTAAATACTATGAATTCTGTGAGTAATTGGACTACTTTTCATTTTCATTATATTCACCAGCATGCATTTTGGAGGACTAGGAAAGGCTTGCAACTCCATTTGAGGCCGGCCCAATTACAGCTATAATACTTTACATGAATAGCCAGAATCATTTAATAAAAGTTATATTTCTTGGCAAAGATGCACTAACTGAAGTATTTATGACTGCAAACTAATTAAGTATTTTATAATGAAATCCTTAGATTAATGCATTATCACACCAAGCAAATAAATACAATTTATTTTTAAACTGTCAAGGAATATTATAAGTGGTTGACTGATTAAAATAAAAATAAAAAAAAGAATTCACATCTTAAGGAAAATTTGATTTATGCTATGCATATGATGAATGTTGTTTCATTAATAATGAAATGTAACCATATTTAGCAATTCCTTTTCCTGATTCCTTATAAACTAATAGTAACATGAATAAAATAACGATAGTGATTGTCATACTTTACCTGCACAGCCAGAAGCATTTGATAAAAATATAGCTTAGCAGTAGATTCTTTCAGTCTTGTTTTTGTCACCACTCTTTCAAACAATTCTCCTCCTTCCATTCTAAAGAAAATTGGACCAGAAATAAAACAATTGTTGACTCAATTTTTTTTTTATATATCAACGCATTAAAATAACTATCTTTTACTAAATGTAATGATTGCACAAGGGTGAAAAAAGGAGCAAGTAAACACATTCAACTTTTTTCTTAAAAATTAACAGCAAAACCAACATCAGTTTGATATTTAATTTGCAATTAAAAATATATATAAAGCACAAGTTACTACTTGTGTAACGATATATCTGTAAGAAACGTTAGTTAGTGAAAGAATTCTTACCTTAGAATATCCCCAGGCGTCAGACTGGATCAGGAAAGTTTTTCGTCAGCAATACCACTGCGCGTCGGAAGGTGGCGTCATGCGGCTCCGCGTCCATTGCTGGCGTCGTATGCGCTGAGATGAAGTCACGGAGAATACTTAGGCGCCACTCATGCGCACGGACGTCAGTTCTGTACTAGACTTTCCGCGCCAGGAACGCAGAGCCATGCAAGAAACTGACCACTGGTGACAAGAAAATAGGGCCCTGAAAGGGATGACCTCAATCCTAGAAATCGGTTCGCAGAACGGGGAGGATGGGTGGGGCAGTAAGGAATCCATCTCTAACTAATGTCTCTTACAGATATATTGTTACACAAGTAGTAACTTGTGCATCTGAAAGAGAAACGTTAGTGATAGATTCCTTACCTTAGAATAGACACCCCAGCAATACCCCAGGTGGTGGGTCTGCGAACAAGATTACACCAGAAAGTCACAGAGAACAGAACGTCCAAAGAAGCCGTCTCTCCGAACTTGTCAAGGCAGTAATGCTTGGTAAACATGTGCAGCGAGGCCCACGTAGCTGCCTGATAAATGTCCTGCAAGGGAACGCCGAGTCCCAAGGCAGTAGTGGCTGCGGTTGCCCTGGTAGAGTGGGCACGCAGCCCCACAGGAGGCTCCTTCTTAGCCAACGAGTAACATGCTTTGATGGACAGAACGACCCACGAGAGATGGTCCGTTTAGACACAGCCTGACCTTTTTTGGCACACACGTAGCCAACAAAAAGTTGGTCACCCACATGGAACTGTTGTGTGCGCTTCAGATAGAACGGGAGTGCACGCTTTGGGTCCAGACAGTGGAGCCTCTCTTCCTCTTTTGAAGGCTGCGGATGCGGAAAGAAGGTGGGCAAAGTAATGGTCTGCCCGATGTGGAAGGGTGTGACAACCTTTGGCAAGAACGAAGGACGAGTCCTTAAAACCACCTTGTCTGGATGAACAAAAAGAAAAGGAGGTTTTGAAGAAAAACCCTGGAGCTCACTCACTCTTCTGGCAGAGGTGGTAGCTACCAGGATAGTCTTTAGAGTGAGAAGACGTAAGGGACAGTTATGAAGGGGTTCAAAGGGAGCACACATCAGAAAAGTCAAGACAAGATTTAAGTCCCATTGAGGCATTATGAAAGGGACGGGAGGAAGCATGTGCGTAATGCCTTTCAGGAAACGGTTAACAACCAGGGACTTAAAAAGAGAAGGTTGATCTGGAAGTCGAAGCTGGAGGCGGAGATAGCCGAAAGATAACCTTTGATAGTGCCCAGAGCAGAGCCCTGCTGGGCCACAGAGAGAAGGAAAAGGACATCGGAAAGAGGGGCAGAAAGAAAATCCACAGCCTTTGCTGTGCACCATGCCACAAATTTGTTCCACCTGTACCGTCTTAGTGGAGGGACGCCTGGCTGCGAGAATGACATCACAAACTTCGGGAGGAAGATCGAAAGCTGTCAACTGTCGCCGCTCAATCTCCACGCACGGAGCTGGAGGCTGGACAGGTTCGGGTGGAGGACCGTCCCCTGCTGCTGCGACAGACGATCCTCCTGAAGAGGCAGTCGGATCGGGGGGTCGAGCGCCATGCCGAGTAGCTTGGGATACCAGTATCTTCGTGCCCAATCCGGAGCCACAAGGACGACTTGGGCCTGGTCGTGCTGAATCTTCAGCATTCTGGGCAAAAGTATAGGCGGAAAGGCGTACAACAGACCGCAGCTCCACTTGCGACGAAAAGCATTGTTGAGCAAATGCCGCCTTGGAAATTCCAACGCGCAGAACTGATGACATTGCGCGTTCTCTTCTGTGGCAAATAGATCTAACCAAGGCTCTCTCCACTGCAGAAAAAGACCTTGCGCCACGTCCGAGTTCAGACGCCATTCGTGATCCATCATGCACCGGCGGCTGAGTTTGTCCGCCCTGACGTTCAGTGATCCTGCCAGGTGTTGAACCACCAAGGTAATGCCATGATGTTCCAGCCATGTCCAGAGACACAGAGCCTCCTGACATAGGGTCCATGACCCCACCCTGCCCTGTTTGTGGCAATACCACATGGCGGTGGTGTTGTCCGTGAACACCTGCACTACACATTACCCCGGACAGAGGGAAGGAATGCCTTCAGTGCAAGTCAGATTGCCCGAAGCTCCAGAAGATTGATATGGAGTAGGGACTACGCCGGAGACCAGAGGCCTCTGATCTCCGCCTCTCCCAATTGGCTGCCCCATCCCAGGAGGGACGCATCAGTCACCACTGTGTGCTCCGGTAACGCTGGCAGGACGGGAATATGAAAATAAGCGTCCTGCAAGTCCAACACTACCATCCAGTCTCCAGTATCGAGGGCAGCCAAGACCTGAGCCAGAGTCGACGTCTTGAACTATTCCTTCCGGAGGAAGCGGTTGACGTTCCTGAGGTCCAAGATGGGGCACAGGCCCCCTTTCCCCTTCTTGGAGACCAGAAAGTAGTGGGAATAACAACCACGACCTACTTCTGGCCCAGGAAAGAGCTTGATGGCCCCCTTGGCCAAAAGGGCCGTGATTGCCTGTTGGAGAAGCGCATAGTGATCCCCTGACATGCGGTGGAACTGAGGTGGTATTACTGGGGAGGGGGGGGAAATTCGAAGGGTATGGAGTAGCCCCTTCATATGATTTGCCACACCCACCTGTGCGAATGACAGCGGCGGAGGTGATGGCGAATCCTGCCGCCCACCGGCGTGGGGTGCACCCCAGAGCTCGGACAAGGAAGGTTTTGAGGCAGATGCTGCGGGGGCGGAAGCGGACTGTCACATGTGCTGGCCCCCTGTCTTGCCACGGCGGGAACCATGTCAGTGGCCGCGCTGAGATTGGTTCTGCACAGGCTTTTGGCTGAACGGACGTGTCGGGGCGCCCCTTGAGTGGCCACGTGCTTGGTGGAGAGACCCAAGGACTTGGCCATAACCCGGGAGTCCTTAAAACGCTCCAGCACACTATCTGCTTTACCATAAAACAGGCGGGTACCATCAAAAGGCATTTCCATAAGGGAACTCTGAATATCCCCTGAAAACCCCATGGACCGTAACCAGGCGTGACGACGGAGGGCCAGTGTGGTGGAAGTCACCCTACCCAAAGAGTCCACGGTGTCTAGTCCACACCAGATAGCGAGCTTTGCCGCATCTTTCCCCTCAACCACAGCTTGGGAAAGCACTGCCCGAACTTCCTCAGGACGCTGAGGCAGCATCTGCGCAACCGTGTCCCACACAGCGTGAGAGTAGCGGCCCAAGAGGCATGCGGTGTTCACCAACCGCAGCCCTAAGCTGGCAGAGGAAAACAGTTTCTTGCCAAACAGTTCCAGCTTCTTTGAATCCTTATCTGGTGGGCGGTAGGGAATGCGCTTTGGGAGGTGGAGGCCTGGATAACCAGGCTCTCCGGAGTTGGGTAGGTCGTTAAATAGGCAGGATCACTCAGGGCCGGGCATACCGCCTGGCCACGTTCTTATCCACAGGGACCCCCGTGGCTGGCCTAGACCAGGTGCCCATTAAAACATCCGTTAACGCCTTATTGAACAGTAGCAGAGACTCCATAGAGCTTGCCGCCAGCTGAAGGACTTCAGTGAGGAGGATAGTTTTGAGAGTTACCCTATGCAGGTCAAGGCCCTCCGCTGCTCTACGGAGCACCACTGTATATGTGGCGCCCTCCTCCATGGCCACAGCAGGAGGAGAAAGGAAACCAGGCTCAGAGTAGAGGTCAAGGCCACCTGCAACCTCCGACTCTTCTGTTCAACCCTGGCTCCAACTCGCACAGCGTTGCAAGAGGGTCATCAAACCCCTTCCATTCGAGACAAGCTGTTCCAGGATGCTTGTTTCTGGTTCAGGAAAGGCCTGGCTTGGCAGTTCGGGCTGGACTGTTCCCATGAGGCACAGGGTCAAGACTGATCTGCAAATATCTAGGTCTGAACGGAGGTGGCGAAGTGAGCTAAAGAAGGATGATGGATTCAACCCATATCTGTGACTGTGGGTGAGTGTCTAAAAAGTTTCAGACCTCCGTCCATCATCTCCTTGGGTTTGCTTTGTTCACCCTAAGTTGGCGGGGTATGCCCAGACGTGGGTCCCTTGCTCACTTTACCACTGGATTCAAGCGAGCCTGGCTGATGAAGGTTATTACCCAGAAACAGGTCCCAGGATGCTCGTTTCCAGTTCAGGGAAGGCAGTTCGGGCTGGACTGTTCCCATGAGGCACAGGGTGGGGAAGTGAGCTAAAGAATGATGATGGATTCAACCCAGACTCTGTGACTCGGGGTGAGTGTCTGAAAAGTTTCACCGCTACGGTCCATCATCTCCTCGTGTTTGCACTGTAATATCACCACATACTAGGGTCCTAGGCACTTGAAAGCTTCCTTCCCAAGTATTTTGCAGTTTAAGAAAGTTTTATTTTGTTTAAGAAAGAGTACAGCATAATATAACAGTATACAAAAAATCAGAACCAATGTGAAAAGACAAGGAGAAGGAGATGAAAAGGAGAGTTGGTTCGGAGAATGTGAGAAAAGGAAGAGAGGGGAAGAAGAAAGTAGGAGGAGAAAAGAAAAGAAAAAGAAAGAGAGAAAGAAAAAGAAGGAAAGGTTAGGAAGGGGAGGGGGAAGATAAGAAGTTAGAGAAAGGAAGCCAGGTAAGATCGGATTTAATTTTTAAAGAGACAGAGGAAGAAGAAGCAATTGCAATTCTATGCTCATCACATATGAAATTCCACCATGTATGAACAGACAGTTTAGTATTATCCTTCCAACAAGACAAAATTACTTTAAAAGCAGTTGCAATGAAAAGATCAAATAGTTTAGCATATATCCTTCCCAAGTATGACCAACTATTTTTGTTTATTATAGCTACACACAGGATGGGTGGAGCTTTTAGTACCCCTCAACAAAAAATAGTCCAAATATTTTTGGGGTGGGGGCACTAATTGAGGAACAGTTTGTACCGTACCCACAGAGGATCAGCAGGTACCCGCGGATCTGAAGCCCATTGGAGGAAAAAACCTCACCCACTCACATACCAGAGCCCCGGCTGTGCACCGCATGGGTTTAGACGCATATGGCATGAGGGTTGGCCGCACGGGACGCAGCAGGGTTGTTTGGACGACCAGTAATTATATATTAGTTTGCGTTAAAAAAAACAAAAATTCACACAAAAATCAAAGGGTACAGGGACGTTATAGATAGGTTGATGTTTTACCCACACAAAACCATAGAAATTCAGCAGTTATAGTTAAACTTATCTGAAGAAACTATCACTCACACCGTTAAGTAACTTTAGGCCACACGTTTTAGTTTAACATAAATATAACTCTAAATGCTGAATTTCAGTTTTGTGTGGGTAAAACGTCAACCTAACTAGTGGTCCCCCAGGGACCCCCTCCATGTGTCCTATGGGGTAAAGATGCCTGTATCCTGACAGCTTATCTATTTTAACCCTTTATTTTTCCCTCTCCCGTGCCACGAGGCAAACAAAATGACGGAGCAACTATTCTTTCGGGCTGCGGCCAGCCAATCAGGGTTTTGCTTTTCCCTCTAGAATCGCAGGTACCTGCAAACACAGCTTGGGAATCAGCGTCCCTAGTTATCTATACATTTCTTCTATAATGAGTCCCAAACCAATGAACAGATTTACCCCAAATTACAAAAAAGTCGCTTTTTGGACAAACATCTTTCTGCAAAAATTTGGTCTAAAAATGGCAAAATCCCTATTGACATTACATAGGGAAAAAGCCTTTAGGCCCCTCCTTCTTCTTGGCCCGCCTGATTAATCACCCCAGTAGGAGATATCGATCTATATATTTTTTTGTCATTGATCTTGACAAATTTCTATTCTGCCATCTCCAGATGCCTCAGATATTTGGCACATTCGGATAAGGAAAGCACAATAAACAAGAGGATCCTTTTATTTCTATGCCAGAAGGTTGAGAAGAGATTAATTAAAGATAACTAAAATAAGGTTACTAAAATAATTCATAAGTTATATATACTCATAAAACTACAAATTCATTAACAAAATACTTACAGTTCTAGAACAATGTAATAGTAATCTTCAGAATGGAAGAAATTGTCAATCCTAATTATACAAGGCTGAAGAAAAGAAAGAAAAAAAAAACGATTTTAGAATTATTATTTAATTAGCAGTTAGTCATCACCGCATTCACACGTTGTTAAGGATAACAAACATTATGCCCGGTACCTTAAGCACTTTTCTGCATCAGCTCTAGCGACTTTTTTGTAATTCTCAAGAAAAATTGCCAACCTCTTCTGCTTAATGTTGATTTTCCTACTTATCCTAAAGGAAAATTATAAGTTTCGACACAGTGGTGAGGAGTTTTTTTCCCAAATTAATTTTTTTTCAGATACAAGCCCTTTATAAATACTCTATTTCCCCCAATCACAGGGAAAAAGATAGTTCAAACATTTCTACGACATGTCAGGTTCCAACAAAT
Source organism: Lissotriton helveticus (assembly GCF_964261635.1). Classification (NCBI taxonomy): domain Eukaryota; kingdom Metazoa; phylum Chordata; class Amphibia; order Caudata; family Salamandridae; genus Lissotriton; species Lissotriton helveticus. The sequence goes on along the minus strand of NC_136072.1, from coordinate 942,560,275 downwards.
GGCCCTTTTCCGTTTCCTGCAGACATTACTGCTTAAAAGGTCTGCCTTCTTTGCGTAAGGATTCAATTGTTACATCTATAAGCCATTACAAACAACAAATCAACTTTATATTAACTTCAAACCTGTTGGACCTGGATTACCAGTCCACATAGGGTAGCCTGGCACAGAGTAGGAAGGACTTTTCTCCAAGGCACATTGTGTTAAGCTTGCATCACACTTCGCACAGTAACTCAGCGACCATCCACTAAAAATAACACTACACCAGTTTAGAAAAATACGGTTTGCTTTATAAAAGAAATCTTTAGTATGTCTTTGTCTTTTAGCAGTGTTTAAATTCAGTACATTAAATTTCTCCACATTCGATTATTGGTATATGCAAAATTTCACATAGCATTAATAATACCTTTCTCCCCCAAATGAAAGAAGCTCAATAATAACTCCTGCACCCTAAGCAGGCAGTGTATATTCCACAGTTTTAGATAAGGTAAACAGCAGGTATAAAACTTCCTTACAGTGAGGCAAGGCTGTACGTTACCCTTGAGGTCTCAATGATATTATAAGCAGGAAGATACAGGTTTTCAGCAACAGTTCCACTAAAGGCCCACTTGTAACTTGGTTCAAACAGCTGGATATCTGAATAGAGACAGGCAGGATATTAAATCATTTCAAAAAGCCATGAAGCTTGCTCTAAAACCCCAGTGGATTAACAGGTTTCTGAGTGACACTCTCAGGCTCTGATAGATCTGCATAAAAGAAACAACCTCACAATCAATGCTTTCTTATTCCAGGAATAGCCCTGCTCCCCTGGCTTTCATTAGCGGTAAATTAACCCTCTATTCAGAAACCTCTCCCCCTCAGACGACTTTGCCCAAGCAGGGAAGGTACTGAAATCAGTGAGTCACGTTCTTATGGGTTAATGTCCATGGCGTAGTTTATCATATGGGAGATGTCCCAAAGCCGGGGTGCTACTTCATGGCCAATATCGCTGCCCCTGCTTAAGACCCCAATATCGTTCTTCTCCTCCCGCCATACTAGAGGCCCCAGCTTACTTTTTCCTGGTAGTTCTATTGGTCCGCTTACAGCTTGTGTCCGATCCGTTGACCGGGGACCGGAGAAGTCTCCGCTACCAGCGGAGCTGCACGCCTTACTGACCGGAGTTAAACCTTGCAGCTTTCGCTTCGCCGGTCTTCAGGGCGTCAGTCAGCTCTTCCGGAGGTCTCTCCTCGCCGTCTCCACATGCACGAAGGACTCCGCCCACAGCCGGCCTCCTTTAGCCTCTCCCCGCCTCTTCCGTCATCATAGCGATCTTGTCAGCAAAGTTCCTACAGCTGAAGGACAGGGTCACGGTTAGCGACAGTGGGCGCCTCTCTCACAGCACTCCAGAGCCCTTACGCTGAGTTCTTCTTCCCGTGGCAGGGTTCTCTCAGGGATCTGGGCTCCGAGTAGATGTCTTAGGGACTTGCCGCACTGCTGGATAGTATGCTACAAGCGGAGTTTGGGAATTAACAGATTAACAGATAACACCACTGTTATTGGTGTCTTCACAGGATCAGTTGCTCCCGCTTTCGTGTTCCCCAGTCCAGCTGTCTACAACTTCTCTAGAGGTGGCTCAGGGACGATTTATCAGGGACACTAGCAAGGTTTAGGGAGCTAGTGGTAATCCAGCGATGGCAGGGTTAGGTCAAAAGGTAGGGGGTCACGTCATTAAAGAGGGGCAGCCGGCCCAAGGGATGGTCTACCCTCACTCAGTGTGCCTTCCTCCCCACGCTATCGCCTCACTCCTCACCAAGTTCAACTCAAGCTCCCTGGTCATTCTAAAATGGCCGCCCTGGTTCTGACCTTTTATAGACTGGGCTCTGGTTGCTAGAACTAACTGGGAGGTTCTAGAACTTCCCCATTGTAGTCCTATGGCTCAGGAACCTGAGGTAAAATGTTGACAGTTAGAAGCCTCCATTTTGGGTCTCCCTATTTTCCATTATAAAGGAGCACCTGTGCCTCAGGATATATGGAGTTGATGAGGCACCCAAAGCCCTAAGGACAACACCAAAAAGTATAGTGGACACAAAAACAAACAAGGGTTAGGAGGCCAAAAGGGGACTAAATAAATAAATAATAGGAGGGACCACCCAAAGGGCTGACAGGTCTAACAAAACCCTTCTCCGCTCCCGCGTTATTTAACCAGTTTTATTCCATTCCTGATAAAATATTTTATCAGACTTCTGTGCAGGGTCTCCAACAGCAATCAGTCCTCTTTCTCATAACCATAATAGACTAGATTCTCTCATTTCAGGTGGATAACGCTTGTCTCCTTAGTAATTGATGAATGATTTTCCCTCAAAACAGGTAGAAAAATCAACATTCTACATACTTATTTCAAAGTTTACTCAACATGAATAACACCATACGTTTAATGGATGATACGGAGTCTCCAGACCATTCTGACGCATTGAGCATGTCCTTCATTATGGCACCTGATACAAACGTCTTTGGGAGCCATCTCAGCCCTTCCAGGGAGAGCTTCCAATTGATAAATATTGAAACCAGCCTATTGTATCACCCACTCCACCCCCGTCCATCTTTTGAATGTAGAAAGGGTATTCTTAAAGCATTTAATGACTGCGCATGTGAACAGCCCTATAGTCAATGCCTTGTTTTCTTTCAAACAAAGTGCTGTAGTGCTAGGTTAAGACATTGGGCCTGTTTTAGTCCAACAAAGCTCTTCATTTGAAAGCTAACTTGAAACCGATTCAAAACCTTAATATAGGTTATGGACCATAGCTGTATCTTTCAAACAACCTTCAGTAGCCTACAGAGCATCAGCTGTTTTCTTGAAATGAAAATTTATAAAGCGCAACTGTCACTCCTAACGGAGTCTCCTGGAGCTTTGTCGGTGTACGGACAAAGCTGACAGGTCCAATGAATTTGTTGATCAGCTATCAAATCGGATTTGCCCCCTCTTGCAATCAATGATAAAAAAGGACAAGTAGATCAGTGTCAGTTAGATGGGCTGAGACTTAATTGTACCCGGAATACAGGTTTGCTGAGAAAATAAGGAAGCAGGCTCCGAAAGTCTGAGTAGAGGCCATTTTTCACTGAAGTCTTCCTTACAATCCTCCAAGAGGTGCCGTAGGCAGTCAACAATCTTAGGAAGTGGACCGCCAAGAAGATCTAATAGAAAGTCATATTGGGAAAGGGTTAAAAAAGAAGGAAAAACCACCACAGGAAAATTCCATGCAATGCAAAAAAAACCTTCCGTTTTAGTTGTGAGGGGACTACTGCTACAAACAAAATGGACCCCAACCCATGCTACAGATCTTGCACTATGCGAGGTCCAGCAACCAGTCACTGGAATCTCTGTACTGTTGATATTGCCTTTGCACCACCATCTTTACTGACCCATGTGTGTAGTACCTGAAAGGTAAAAGTGTTTGGACAGTTCTTCCAATATTTTCAAACATTATTCCTCAGGTGAGTTAAGTAACAGACTTCCAGGACATTCACCATTTGAGAAGAATGCAACACTGCACTCAAATTGTGCTGATGACTTCGCTGAAAATTGCTGCTTATTTATAAAGCCAATCCTTCTGCAGACCTTTTTTCTCCCGTTGATGTTTTTACACCCTATGCAGACTTGTTAGAGGCTGGCTCTATCTAGATTCCATGCTGCAAAAATCACCTGCCTATTTCATGCTCCTATGTGGTCTAACCACATGCATCATCCGTTTAGCTATCTTCCCTGAAGAGACCTTTCCTTCTGTAGATGAAGGATCTTTATCCTCTCCAATGGACTGTACTGTGTAGACCTAGGAATATCACTTCGGCAAAGAAGACGAACAGATCTACTTTCCTGGCCAGTTCTCCCAGTAAGAGACTCTTCATCAACAGCTTTTCGATCATTCTCTTAATCTCTGTATCTTCGGTAAGGGGAAAATCAGCAATGCCTGCATGGAATCTATACTGAAACCTAGAAACTCCGCTTTCATTTGGATTTTACATCCGATTTGTATTGCCTACGACCAAGACAAGTTCTTTAACAGTGACATGTGTGCATTACTTACTAGTGAAATTATGATCATATCTTTCAAACATACAATAATCTACACTCACAGAATCCTGTGGGCATCAGTCAGAAGTATCAGTGACTACAACATCATAAACACCCATGGGTGCAAAATTGTGAATTCACAAGGCCCTCCACGACACCGGGCCAGCACACCTGAACAGCCAACTCAAATTTCACGCACCCCAGATGACCCTACGATCTGACTAGCTCTTCTACACTGTGGCCCCCACGCAACAGAAAGACCAGATCGGGAGGCCGCTCCTTCTCATTCTTCGCAGCCCGAGCCTGGAACGCCCTGCCGCTCCACCTCAGACATACAACATTGCTCCCCATCTTCACAAGAAACCTCAAAACCTGGCTCTTCGACAGACCCCCCCCCCTGATGGACTGAAGCCTGCTAACCCCACCCCTCCGCGCCTCGAGACCCTTAGGGGTGAGTAGTCGCGCTTAACAAACGCCTGATTGATTGACAATACCCAGCAAATAAACATCCCAAGGTTTACCACAGGTGCAACTTTCCATTTGCTCTGCAACAAGAAGAGATCGATCAGAAGCGCTCTCGGTTGTTTAGATAGCTAAAGTATAGCCCATTTTTATTTGAGCTCTTCTACCTGCTTCAGTGTTACTCTTTCCGAAAAACAGATTGGGCGCTGTGGTGTTTATGCTCTGAACTCCATCCTGAAATGTTCTGCAGTCTAAAGTATCCAAGCATCTGATCTTAGCTCTCTGGCCTTTAATTAGGCAGATCTGAACAAAATTCCTCACACAAGAGAAAGGGAATAGCTCAACTACAGTAAGCAATGCAGTCACTTGCACGCTGTAGAGGCGGTCTCCCCTAGTTTGTCCCCCTAGGGAAAGACAATATGGGCTTTTCTTGTTCACAACCCTGGTACCTTCTAGCATAATAACCTCTTTTGGGGCATACCCACATACTTGATTGACAAAATCAGACTGACGCCTTTTCAAACAGTCCAGGAACAATTCCCCTGAGAAAGATTTTATCTAGTCTTAACTGTTGACACATGACCACCATTTTCTTTCACAAACCGGTTTCCAACCAGGAAACTTTAGGTTTTTAGGCTTACCTGTGATATTGCTAACGCTTTTTATTTTGAGTCAACCTTCGTTGTATAGAAATTATTTGCAGCATTCCTATAGGACATATTACTCATATCATAACCACAACGAGTCCCAATAATATTGAGTCTTTGGGCACCATTATAGAGTAAAGGCTGAAAGGGATGCTGGATGAGCAAGTCCTCCATAAGAGACGCTGAATTAGATGAGCAGGTCAAGCTGTACAAATAGTGCAGCATATGTTGCTGTTCTTAAACCAGAAGTATTTCAGAGTGTGAGAACTGAAGCAGCCATGCAAGTACATACTTTTCTTTAAAGGCATCTGTCATTAGGAAAAAAACAGCCTTGATCTGGATAAGAAGGGTCAACCTATATTAAATAATATATCTGTCTACCTAGAAATGACAAAGACCTCAACCTAGGGGGCAAGATTAAGCGACCAGAAAATGCCATATAGTCCAACAGTGAGCTATGGAGGCAAAGCCCAAAGAGGTACTGTTCGTCATTTGCATATTTTGCTATAAACAACAAGCATGCATTTAGTTCAGGCGTGACCATTACCTTACACTTCACAGAGAACTTGGTACATTCCATGTTCAAGTGGTAACGCACTTCTTTACGGAGTGGCTTTTGTCACGTGCATCTCTAGAATCTGAAGTGCTGGCCATCTTCTGTATCGGACAAAGACTTACCCTGCTATTTCACTTGCCTGGTGGGTGTGGCCTCCTATTGCAGGGAACCAGGAAGATATTTTCCCTTCTATGTTTGATAAGGACTCATATGCCATTGTCCTTATCCCCACTGTTCTCTAGAAGGCTCATCCAGCCTCCTGGCACTTTTCCAAACCAAATGTGAGAGCCATACTTGCTTGCTGAAGAATGGTTTTCATGGGTGAGGCAGATTAAACAATGAGCTCCAGAAGAAATCCCCAAACCTTATACATTTTTCTCTTTAGACAAAATCAACAGAAAAGCTTTTTTTTTTTCCTTTTCTGAAGGACCTGATCCTTACCATTCAGGGACGGTATCATAATCACACTCCCTGCACAGCACTAACGCAGAAGAGGGTCTATGCGTTTCTATTTTCCAGCTACAATGCATTCATTAAATCTAAAAATCTGAATTAGTGCCTGGGCTTCAGACATCACCCCTCTGAAACACATGGTAGTAATGGTTTCTGCGGGTTTATTTTATTATTTATATTTTATAAATACATAAAATCATTTTGTGGCCCAGCATGGCTCTGGAAAAATATGGACACAAAAACCAAACAATCATTTTTTTAAACTGGATAGAAAGTGACCCAAGGAGGAAACGATTTTCTGAACACAGTTTATAGGTAACCTCCGAATGGTCCCTGGCATGAAATTTTTTTTTTTTATTAAGTTAAATGTCACATGTAATGTTACTCTTGCTGCCAGCTATGCTGAAGTGCATTCTATAGTGTCTTTTTTTTAAACTCAATATAATCTGCCCTAAAAATTAATAAAGTATATATTGATAGCCTGGGTCTGCAACATGTTCCATAAATCGTGTTTCTAATTAAAATTATCATGGCCTACTAAAATATCCTTTGAATACAATTGGCTATCAGATATTTTGCCTGTTCACACAACAATCATTAGCCGTACCGGTCCTTATATTCTGAAAATGTTCATTGGTCGATGAATGAAACTTTCCAAAGTTTATAAAAAATAATAATGAAAACAAAAGCATATTCAAATCTGGAACTGAAAAGTTTAACTTACGTGATCTAATTTCTTCAAAATTTCAATTTCAGTATCCACATTTGGCATTGGATCCTAAAAAGTAGAAATTTGAGGCTTGCTTAAATAAATGGAATGACCACAATAGAATATCAATTGAAAACAAACAGCATAAAATAGGAACATATACACTTTATAAAAGCAAATAAGAACTTTATTTCAATGAATAAACAGTGAGGCTATGGCTAATCAGATGCCCCCTCGCGAGCAAAGGTTCTTAGCCTTTTGACTTCTGTGGATTCATTAAAATCTCAATTGGTAGTCAGCGACCATGGTCTAAGCAATTTCTGCAATTTGAACCTCAAAACAAAAGGCAAACAAACAGAAACAAGTATAAATTGAACAATCACACACATTAAAAAATACTATATTGAATTTACTAACAAAACATGCACAAAAACATGCAAATTTTTATTTTAATGGGCAGGTTGGAGCTTTTGAAAAATAAAAGTGGTTTTATTTCTAAAAGTCAGAGCAATATGCTAGACTTTTGTCTCTTGAGCCATTCACCTCCCTACTCTGCACCAAGGAAGCCCATCCCCCCGCCCCCCTTGCAAAAAAGGTCCACCTAAAGCCCTACCTCCACATAATGGCTGCCTCCCTCTCTCGGCAATACAATTCAACAACCTCAACCCCTTGCAACTGAAAGATGATGCAACCAGGACTGAATTCAACTACATCCATGAAGCCGTTGACGACGCGTTAGCATGAAGCAAACATCGCATAACTTTAACCCGCTCCCTTCGGCGCTTGTTAAAAAGCTCAGGCACCTTCTCTGTTACATTGACCTAAATCATTAACTCCTCCCTATCGAGTGGCCCCATGCCAGCCCCACTCAGACTCGGCCAAATCATCCCACTCATTAAAGAACTAGAAGCTGACCAGAACGACCTTAACTACAGACCTATAACTAACCTTCCTCTACTTGCCAAAAGCATCGAAAAATGTGTGCTTACACAACTCAACAACCACATTGAAAAGAACAACTTGCACGACACCTTCAAATCTGGGTTCAGGAAAGGCTACAGTACTGAGACTGCGATTCTGAACGTCAGACGATCTACACAGATCTCTGGATGATCTAGTCCTCTTGGACCTTTCGGTTGCCTTTGATACTGTCAACCATGACATCCTCCTAAGCGCTGCCTCACAGCGTGCAAGCATCAATGGAACGGTCCTTCAATGGTTCGCTTCCTTCCTGAACCAATGCTCACAGCTTATGAAACTTAGCAACGCGACCTGAAGTACAACTCCTGTCGCACAAGGAGTCCCCCAAGGGTCAATACTGCCTCCTGCCCTATTTAATTCTATGTGGAACCACTAACAATGGTCCTGAAGCAAGCCAGAATTGCCTATCATACCTATGCAGATGGCACCCAACTCTACATAACAATATTGTCAGTCAAAGTCATCAGCATTTAGACAGTGCACTCTCAACAGTTCTGTCCTGGCTGATGAGCAACCATCTTAAGCTCAAGCCCAGCAAAACCTAACTCCTTTTCTTCTAACCCAAAGAAAAATCTTTTCTCTCAGATATCTGGCTCGACAACCTCACTGCACTGAACAGCCAACTATCAATCTCCAACTCTCTTAACTCCCAGGGGAATTACACTTGATTATGAAAGAACATAATAGAACGGATCAGGTTCAGGTGACTTTTAGTTGCTAGATGCTTTTAACCTACTATATCGTGTATGAATTTTAGGCCAATTTGAGAATCTATTTTTAACTCTATGCCCTATTATTGTGCTGACCCTCGTTTTTACATCTGCTACACGCAATGCCTTTAGTTTGCACTTACTGTCTTTAATCTTTTTTTTCCTTCTGCTCTGCGTCTCCTTTTTTCCTGCACTGTACCTAGCGATTGCTTTCCGGTTCCCGCAGGGCTGTGTGGAGGAAGCTCATGGACTCCCTTCCAGTAGGGCCGCATTTAGCATTCTAGTGCTCCAGTGCACGCAGCCATGAAAGGGATGCCGGGCACGCAGTGGATCAAGTTCAGGATTTACATGCATATAATTGCTGCTATCGGCCAGGTGACTTATTAGCACGATACTTTTAACCGCCTCTATTGTGTATGAATTTCAGGCCAATATGAGAATCTATTTTTAACTCTATGCCCTATTATTGTACTGACACTCGTTTTTACATCTGCTACGTGCGATGCTTTTAGTTTGCAATTAGTCTTTAATCTCCGCTCTGCGTCCCCTTTTTTCCTGCGCTGCACCCACGGAGCCATCACTTTCTGGTCCGCCGCAGGGCTGTGCTGATTGTGCCGAAAAAGCTCTTGGACGCCCTTCTGGCGGGGCTCCAGTGCATGGGGCCATAAAGCCAATGCCTGGCCAGACACGCCGCTGGCACGCCGAAGGCAAGCCCAACTGTGCCCGTCCGCGCCTGGGTAAGAAAGAACAGTTCCCACCGCTATCATTACTCATCGGCTACCTTGCATCTACTGAGGGCACCTAATACTGTTAGCGTCTCTCAACAAAAACTAAGAAGCCCCGAGCGCGGGGCACAACGTTCAGCGAGGGAGCGTCCAGGGACAAGGGGGTCTCCTGGGCGCTCCCCACCTCTTATTCCCGAGGGGCCGGGCGGCCCCTCCTATCGCCCGCCCCCCCTGACCCACTACCTTGGATCCGGGTCAGGAAGGCCGCCGGCCAATCGGCGGTGGGCCGCGCCCCCAGGGCACGCCCCCACCGCCGAATGACAACAAAGGGGAAAGGGGGGGCGACGGTCGCCGCGCCGCCATGCGTGCGGGGGGGCCGAGGGCCCCCCCTTTTCATATGCACTAATGGCTTCCCCACACCGTTGAGGGCCCTGTGGCTTGTTACAAATGCCGCTTCCAAAGCAACCTCAAATCAGGGAGCCTCAAGGAGAATTACTCCAGTCCCACAATCCTTAAGAATAGCATAAAAAGCCTCCTCTGCAATGTAACGTCTCTAGCTAAACACGCGACGGAGATTTGGGATTTAATCACCTCTCAGTCTCCGGATATCTATTTCCCGGAGGAAACCTGGTTGAATCCCTCCAACCTCCCAGCCATTACGCAAGCTATTCTGGACAACTATAAACTAATTCATCTCGACAGAAGATTACAAAAGGGGTGGAGGCATCGCCGTAGTTTTAAAAAATACAATCAATGTAACATGGATCACAACTACCATTTCTGATTCAATGGAACTTGGTATCTTTAAGATAACTCTCTCTGAGACAAATAGTTGAAATGGAGCCCTGATCTATCGCCCCCAGGATATAAGGTCAATTTCAGTCAACAGCTGGTGGAAGAAATTGCCAGCCATGTCCTAGCCTCAAATAAATTCCTTCTTCTTGGCAACTTCAATTACCACGGGGAAGACCACACTAACCCTGAAGTGATGAAGCTAGTAATAGACCTGGAGACTTTAGGACTCTTCTAAAGAGTCATATGCCCCACGCATATAGCAAGCCCCTAACTTGACCTGCTGTTCTCCAATACTGAATTTCTTGAATGTGAAGAACCAATTTCCCGCACATGCACAGACCATTTCTTAATTAATTTTCGGGTTCAGTCTTCAGCCTTTCCACCACAATAAGGAACAGCAGAACACCACTCAATGTCTACAGATCTTTTCATAGTCTTACTCCAAGAAACTTTCAGTGAAGTTTTTCACCTCAGATTTCCGCAAAGTAATCCTGAGGTCACCGACCTACTGGAGTCCTTCAACGCTCCAATAACTGCAGCATTGGATACAACAGTACCCTATAAAAACTTCTGTCCCACTAAACGTCGACCTTCTCCCCCCTAGAAAACTCAAAAAATCTAAATGCAGGAACCTAGAGAGGCGCTGGGGTAGAAGTAAATAGCCTCAAGATAAAGGTCAGTACAAAGAAGCCCTTTCCTGCTACCATCATAATATCAAAACTGACACGAGTAGTTTTATTATCAAACAAATTTAATTAGCAACTTCCTAAAAGCTCTTTTTAACATAGTCCATGACTTCACCCCTCAGGCATGTATTCAGTCGCTCTCTGAAACCCAGATACTCTGTGATTCACTGCCAACATTTTTCAGGAGAAAATCTCCCTCATCTATGCAAAACTTAACAACTTCCCCTCTTCCGGAGCAGAGGCTACTTCTTTCGATGCAGATCAGCCAAAGTACACTTCCTACACCTCAGATAGCTTTGCGCCTTTTACTATGGAGGAAATCCTTAGCTCCTTGGCATCCGCTAAATCAGGTTCCCCGTTGGACATCTGCCCTCCCAAAACAATGTCCTTGTTGACCAGCTATTGTGCACTGGCGATTCTAAAGATTTTTAATTGCTCAGTGAAAACACGTCCCATCCCGCCTCAATGGAAGGCGACATGTGTACGGTCTATTTAAAAAAACAACACCCTGGACCAAAAATCTGTGCCCAATTATCGCCCCATATCATTCCTACCACTCATTGACAAACAGCTCGAAAGTCTAATTAATAAACAACTAGTTACCTATCTCGAATCCAACCAAATCTTGGATCCCTCCCAATCCGTCTTCCATCCATCCCGGTCATAGCACAGAAACTGCACTCGTGCTTGTGTTATTATATTCCCTCTTCAGCATTTGATACAATCTCCCACTCAAGGATGCTGAAAAGGCTGCAAGAGATCGGTACACAAGGCACTGCACTTAAATGGCTCCACTATTTTCTGAAAGAAAGACATCAAACTGTCATCTTGGTACTCACTCCTCCTGAGCCCCACCTTGTTCAATATTTATATGGCCCTTCTCGCTGGGATTGCAGAGCGTTTAGGTTTCGAAATAATCACATGCGCAGATGACACCCAGCTGATGTTTACATTCGGCCCTGATCTGACAGCATCTAAAAAGCGTTTTGCCCTCGGCATGTTAGTCATCTCAGATTGGACGAATAAGAACTATCTCCAATTGAATGCAGATAAGGTGATAATGCTGTTTGAAAAAGCCCCTTCCATATGGACAGACGATTGGTGAATTCATCAAATGGGTCACACTACCATGCCCAAACAAGCGGTAAGGAATCTTGGCATGAAAATAGACCAAGCCTTAACGATGAAAGAGCACATTTTGGCAACCACTGGAATATGCTACCACAATATGCGTCTTCTGAGCCGGATATTCCCCTACCTTCCAACCTCTGCCCGAAGAACTCTTGTCCAGGCTTTACTAATAAGCAGGCTAGATTATGGCAACGTTCTTTTGGCAGATGCTAATAAGACTTTAGTTGCCAAACTCCAGGTTGTTCAAAATACTGCAGCCAGGCTCATTCACAATTGCCCACCCCGGCACTCCTTCAGCCCCTTTGCCAGTGAAGAAACGCTCCTGTTTTAAGATCTGCTGCCTTGCATATAAGTACAAAAGGGGGTGGTGATGGACGGAGCATCTGAACTAATCAAACACTCACACACCCAGTCAAAAGATCTGGGTTTGATCCATCACCGTTCTTTAGCCCACTCTGCCACCCCAGTTCAGACATGGCTATATGCAAATCAGTCTGACCCTGTGCCTCATGGGAACAGTCCAGCTCGAACTGCCAAGCCATGCCTTCCCTGGACCGGAAACATGCTTCCGAGGACCGGTTTCTGGCATTACAGCCGTCTTCAGCCCGGCTTGCTTGAATCCAGTGGCAAAGTAAGCAAGGGACTCACGTCTGAGCATACCCTGCCACACTTATGGCGGCCAAAAAGGTACAAAAGGGGGTGGTGATGGACGGAGCATCTGAACCAATCAAACACTCACACCCAGTCAAAAGATCTGGGTATGATCCATCACCGTTCTTTAGCCCACTCTGCCACCCCAGTTCAGACATGGCTACATGCAAATCAGTCTGACCCTGTGCCTCATGGGAATAGTCCAGCCCGAACTGCCAAGCCATGCCTTCCCTGGACCGGAAACAAGCTTCCGAGGACCGGTTTCTGGCATTACAGCTGTCTGGCAGGGTATGCTCAGACGTGAGTCCCTTGCTCACTTGGCCACTGAATTCAAGATAGCCTGGCTGATGTGGATTATGAATCCGAAACCGGTCCCAGGATGCTTGTTTCCGGTCCAGGGAAGACATGGCTTGGCAGTTCGGGCTGGACTGTTCGCATGAGGCACAGGGTCAGACGGATATGCATATGGCCATGTCTGAACGGGGGTGGCTGAGTGGGCTAAAGAATGGTGATGGATTAAACCCAGATCAGTTGACTGGGGGTGAGTGTTTGATTTGCTCAAACGCTCCGTCCATCATCCCCTTTTGTATCGCTTTGTTCGCCCTAAGTGTGGCAGGGTATGCTCAGACGTGAGTCCCTTGCTCACTTGGCCACTGGATTCAAGATAGCCTGGCTGATGAGGATTATGAATCTGAAACCGGTCCCAGGATGCTTGTTTCCGGTCCAGGGAAGACATGGCTTGGCAGCTCGGGCTGGACTGTTCCCATGAGGCACAGGGTCAGACTGATTTGCATATGGCCATGTCTGAACTGGGGTGGCTGAGTGGGCTAAAGAATGGTGATTGATTGAAACCCAGATCAGTTGACTGGGGGTGAGTGTTTGATTTGCTCAAACGCTCCGTCCATCATCCCCTTTTGTATCGCTTTGTTCGCCCTAAGTGTGGCAGGGTATGCTCAGACGTGAGTCCCTTGCTCACTTGGCCCTGGATTCAAGATAGCCTGGCTGATGAGGATTATGAATCTGAAACCGGTCCCAGGATGCTGGTTTCCGGTCCAGGGAAGACATGGCTTGGCAGTTCGGGCTGGACTGTTCCCATGAGGCACAGGGTCAGACTGATTTGCATATGGCCATGTCTGAACTGGGGTGGCTGAGTGGGCTAAAGAATGGTGATGGATTAAACCCAGATCAGTTGACTGGGGGTGAGTGTTTGATTTGCTCAAACGCTCCGTCCATCATCGCCTTTTGTATCGCTTTGTTCGCCCGAAGTGTGGCAGGGTATGCTCAGACGTGAGTCCCTTGCTCACTTGGCCACTGGATTCAAGATAGCCTGGCTGATGAGGATTATGAATCCGAAACCGGTCCCAGGATGCTTGTTTCCGGTCCAGGGAAGACATGGCTTGGCAGTTCGGGCTGGACGGTTCCCATGAGGCACAGGGTCAGACTGATTTGCATATGGCCATGTCAAACTGGGGTGGCTGAGTGGGCTAAAGAATGGTGATGGATTAAACCCAGATCAGTTGACTGGGGGCGAGTGTTTGATTTTCTCAAACGCTCCGTCCATCATCCCTTTTTGTATCGCTTTGCATATAATGCCCTAAAAGGGAATGGCCCATTTTTTGTACAAAAATAATAAAAGCATACACACCCGGACGTAACCTAAGATCTACTGCGCATCCCTCGCATCCGCCTGACCCGCAGCGGGGGAAAAGTCCTTCTCTCACCTCGCTCCCTTGACTGGAACAAGCTTCCGCTTTACGTTCGAGCATGCGCAAATTGCAGCAAATTCAGAAAGCTACTTAAAGTTTATCTTTTCTGAACCCTTTCCCCTCCCTTCTGTACTTGTTCCACGACTGCACTGAGATGCCCCGGGTGATTTGTGTGCTATATCACATAGATAACATAACATCAACTCCTCCACAAAAAGATGCCTCCAACACCTAAAAAAAAAAAGTCAAACCCTTCATCCCAATCGAAGACCTAAAGACTGTGGGGCAATGCTTAGTCCTTCCCAAGCTAGAGGACGGCAACAGAACAATTACGGGTGTTCCAAAAACATATCTAGCCCCCTTGAAAGCCACTATGCAGCAGCTAGACTATCAGGGAGAGGCGCTTTGACCACATCACCCTCACGCTTTGGAAACCCAAATGGCTACCAATCGAGGCAAGAGCTATACTCTGCATAACCCACAAAGCCCTTTACACGAAAAACCTAATCTACCTCACACATAAATTAACTAAAGATAGTCAAGAGAGACATCTTCGAGGCTCTAACAGTTTACTTTTGATTCAGCCAAAATTTAAGAAAGAAATTTCACACCCACTCCTTCTCCTGAAACGCTCCCAGAGTGTGGAACTCATTGCCTCAGGAGTTACGTGACATGTTTCCTACAATGTGACTAAGGACATCCAAAGTCAGCAAATATCTAGAATTAATGGAAAGTCCTTGGTAATGGTCACAGCAAAGCATCATTGCAGAAGCACAATTCATATACATATTATAAAGACTTGCAGTGAGAAAAGATGATAGGTACAGATAACTACAATTAGACAGTAGAATGTCCTGAAGCTTACAAGTGTAGAATTTGAAGGAACCAGGCAATGCCAATTAGGAAGGCAACTTCCATGTCAACATCTCCCACTCAGTGTCCAGCACAGGGAAAGTGAGCATAAGCTAAGGTACTGGTTTCATATGGTGCAGATATAAACGTTGCATGTGAGGGTGGAAAAAATTAACAGCCTCCTCACTCAAAACAGCAACTGCTCTCTGGTAATGGAACAAACACATCCTTAACTCCAACAATTAGTTCCAACAGGTGGAAATAATAAAACAACGTGGAAAAGTAATAAAATAGCGCTCTTTAGTGGTTTACTACAAGGCACATGTTTTTGATCTGCTTGGTAGACCCACGTTAAACCTGGCATCCTTGACGTGGTTCCCACCCCG
Organism: Lissotriton helveticus; assembly: GCF_964261635.1. Classification (NCBI taxonomy): domain Eukaryota; kingdom Metazoa; phylum Chordata; class Amphibia; order Caudata; family Salamandridae; genus Lissotriton; species Lissotriton helveticus. Next base: position 942,544,780 of record NC_136072.1, on the reverse strand, counting down.
CCCAACTTTTTGCCTTGATCCGTTTGCTGACTTTGGTTTTGCTGGCTTTAGGATTCTGCACATTTATCACTTCTAACCAGCACTAAACTGCTTCTGCTCTCTCCTGGAAAAAAAAACATGGTAGAATTGGCTTATACACAATTGACAGATTTTATTTACTTGCAAGTCCCTAGTAAAGTGGCACTACCTGTACTCCGGCCTGTGGGTTTGCAGCACTGATTGTGCCATCCACTTAAGTAGCACTTTAAACATCTCTCAGGCTTAACATTGCAGACTATATGTGCAGTTGTAACCTGCCATTTTGACCTTTCAGAATAAACCTTTTGCCATGCCCAAACCTGAGTTTTTAATATTTGTAAGTCACCTCTAGGGTGTATTAAAAAAAGTAGGACATGTACTTTTAAGTTTTATATGTCCTGGTAATGAAAAAGTTCTAAAGTAGTTTTTCAATACTGCAAGGCTACCTCGCTCACAGGATAACATTGGAGTTACCTTATTACATTTAATAAGCTGTAACTTCCAAATGGAAACAGTTACCTTATTCATGTTTGGTGTCTTTGGAACTCTAATGAAAAATCCTAACTTATGGTGAAGTCGTATTTTAAAGTACAATTTTGAAAAAGACACTTTTAAAAAGTTGACATTTTTCTGCCTTAGCCATTTGGTGCCTGCAGAATGTCTCTGGGTCGAACGACAGGGTACAGTTGACAGGCTTAGTGTATTCCTCCTAGAACGTCACACACAATAGGGAGCTTAGTTTGGTCTGGAGGGGCCATCACTGGCTGGATGTGAGGGAGGTGCTGGGCACAGCCCCAATTACACTTAAATAGGTTGTGTCCACATAAAGGACTGCATACCCCCTATAGTTAATCTAGAGACAGGACAAGGAAGGCAGGGCATCTGTGCACTTCAAAGGCAAGCCTCTAAAAGCACAGTTTCTCCCACTTCAAGCCAGAACATGGTATACATTTTGGACCCCAGACACAAACCCTTCAGAACACTTCTGGACCAGTGAATACTCTACCAGGAAAGACTGCTATGTCGCTGAAAGGACTGCCACTCTGCTGGACTGCTGCTCTGAAGTACTGTTGCCTTACTGTGCGGACCTGCCGCCTGTTGCCCTCTTTACTGGGTGAGAAGGACTGGACCTGCATCTGTTGAACCCAGGACCCCAGAGTGACTCCAAGGGATAGTTGGCTGGCCCCCTGACTCGAGCCTTTGGGACAGAAGGCTCCAAAACCCTTGATCCCAGCACCTGCACTTTACCATCTGTGTCTACTATGCTAAGTGGTGCTACCCTAGTCCTGGACCCCTGGAAGTGGGCCGAAGGTGCTCTGCTAGCCGCTGAGAACACTGCAGAACCGACGCACCTTGTATGCTGGTTGATGCAAGCCCGAGCAGAACCAAAGGATCACCCCTTCGCAAAAGACCTGCATTGCAGCCACATCGGAATCATGGCTGGATCATGTATCCTTGCCGCAGGACCTTGCATCCCTCGTTGATGGCGGCCTCGATAACAACAATTAGCTCCGCATTCGATGGGCTCCGCATTGTAGCCTTACAGCTCCGTGGAACAGACGCATCGCCAAGACCGCACAAAGTATCTTTGATGCCATACTTTGCATTGCAAGCCTTTGTCAACAACGCAGGATTTCATATCGCAGCCTCACCGCATCTCGGAACCGATGTACCGCTCCAGCTGCGCGACAAATCTTAGAAGTGGACCTTTGTGACTGTTCCAGTCCAGTGCGACCAGATATCCACAGTTGAAGCTTAGTGCTTTTGGCTGCTATTTTCCCAGACATCTTTAAACCTGCATATCCCAGGTTCCACTTATTGGATTTCTTTTGTTTTGGTCAGGTTTTATTTATTAAAAATTACTCTATTTCACTTATCTGGTGTGGATTCCTTTTTGTGTGGTGTTTTCACTTTACCACTTGTGTGGAAATTAAAGCGTTGCACTAATACTTATGACCTTGCCTCTAATTAAGCCTGACTGCTCTGTGCCAAGCTACCAGAAGGTTCAGCCCAGTTCAATTTAGGGTTGGCTTGTGCCTCAACTGACTAGGATTGAGGTTTTTGAAGGACCAGCGCTCACACCCCACTCAACCAACAACCCAAATAAACCGTTTTATGCCTAATGTACATATATTACCTCAAACAATAATGAGAAAGAGGAGTTAAGATTTTCAAGGTGCAAAGTGGCTAAAAGGCATGCAATTAAAAGTTAAAGTAGTGCCTTAACCTTAGCGACAACCCCACTACATTCACTCAATCTGAACTTCCAATCCGCCTTCACTTTTGGATGGTGGAAATGAGATGTTGATGAGAGACTGAATGTGTACATTGTAGTGTGTGTAAAACGTTTTTTCTATACTGTGGCTAAAAACCTACAGTGACTCAAAACTAAAATTGTTATGGAGTGTTTTTGTTTTATGTGGCAGTAATGTAAGTTTGTTTAAGTGTTGGAGAACATCAGAGTTCGATTTATTTTGGTATGGTCACATTTTAATAAATATTTTATAAAGTACTTCTTATAGGCCAGCATATAGTATTTTGGGTACTGTATTTGTATGTATGTATGTATGCATGTGTCCATCTACGTAGCAGTGCTTATATAGCATGAACTTAGCTGGGAAGCATGGAAGGGAAAAATGTTAATGAGGGTGCTGTTAGGGAATATAAGATAGTGTGCATTAGTTGGAGATTTACTCATTAAACCACAACATGACATTACACATATTTAGAATTGCATTACATACCACACATTTTCCATTTTAGGCTCAAGGACATTAAGTGATTTCCCTAGATTCAATATTTTCTGTCAAATCGAGCTATAAATACAACACAGGTTCCCAGCTGCGCAGCTTAGCTGCTAGACTACATGTGTTTACAAGATGCCCATGATTCCAGTGCCTCTCAACCTCCAATTTTTATATCTTTTTTTATCCATGCATTGTTCAAGGTTTGGCAGTGATAGGTTTTTAATTGGTCCTAGACTTGCCACAGGGTGGGAGCAATATGTATTAGCCGCCCCACCCTAGGATGGGGGTTGTATCTGTCCCTCTTCAGATTGCCCAATGGCGCACCCGTTTCATAAATTCAGCTACTCTCGATGTGCCGAAGGGTGGGGTGTTTTTATTTGTGCCCATGCCTTACCCAAGGTGGGGCGCACTTAGTACCCTTTCCACACTTTGCTTAAGAGTTCGGTAGGGCGAAGGGAGTATGTAATGAGCCAACAGTAGGGTGAATTTGTTTTCCACCTAGCCGAAAGGCTTTCTTGATCGTGTGTTAGTCCACGCTTTTTCAAGAGATGGGGTGGGGGTGGATTTGATCTCCCACCTTGGTTAAAGGCCGAAAGTTGTTCTTTAGCCCCTCAACAACGGTCACGGGGTGGTGAAATAGATTTTTTTTAAACAACTTGTTGCTCACAAATCTTAGAAAATTGCTTTTGATTTTTAATATGCACAGGGACAGGGAGTGTGTTATCATCCCACCTTAGACAATGGTAGCAGAGCATTCGCTGGCTTTAAGGTGTCCGCCTTGTTTAAGAGTAGGAGACAAAGCGATTTAGAATAGGATGAGATACAAGTTGTGGTATCATATCAAGCCCTAGTCTTACTCGGAAGAAGGGCTCATCCTTATTACAGGGACTTTGGGAATCCTGGTGACCCAACCATTGTGATTCTGGTACTAAAACTGACCCATAACAAAGAGATGATCAAAAACGAGTGGACACTGATGATTTAGATGTTACTGGCAGCAAAAGGATTGCAACCAAAAGGATGAGAGTCTCTTCCCCTTCTTTGAATGAATGGTCAGAAAGATTAGTTATGCAAAGGCTATGGAAATGTTGCCATGCCTCCTAGGTGAGAGAACCAAGTCTGAATCGATATGGAAAAACTGATTGATTATTTGAAAGAAGTTTCTCTAATGCTTATGTGAGCTATGTCATGAGATTGACATCCCTCCATTTGTTGTGGGTTCTATAGTTTGAAGGAAAGGTTAGTTTAGGCTCCTCATTTGTGCTACGCAGAGTAGACAGACTCAATAGGTTCAGAAACGTATCTATTGGTAGGTGGAAACTTTTGGTCTACGCCCCCTACTGTAGAAGGGAATGAGTAAAGAGGGGTATGTTTCCATGGATTAATTAAACTGCAGTCTGTCATGGGCAAGATGTGTTTGCACATCTATACACAATGTTTTATTGTTTTAAATTAAATCAATAAAGGAGTAGTTTCTGTCCTGTAACTCCAGTTCTGTAGTAGGGGTATCTCTGTTATAGTGATAATCTAGTGTTTAGTCCCGCCCATGTGCGTGGACCCCGGAGCAATCAAAAATAATCTCTTACGGTGTTGAAAAATGCAGAAATGCACAGACACTTAAGAGAGAATTAAAGACAGATAATGCAGCCTATATCCACAGGCTACACTGTCCAGTACTTCATCTAAAAATTCCACCAAAAATCCACAAACAGCACAGCCTGTCCAGATTTCTCTTGCTTTAACAGCAAAAACCCTCTGGAATGATAGAGAGGAAGACATGGACAGACAAGCCCCATAGGCTGCCATTATGTGGCTTAGAACAGGATACTGTGCCTTTAAGAGAACTTTCCAGAACTTCACAGTATCCCAGAATGCACTGCAGGTCCCTTTTACTTTCAGTTCTTTTTGAAGGCGTAACACGCCAGACCTGTAGCATTCCTTACATGAATATCTCTCTCCACCGGGGAGGAGGGTGGGCGCTTATGACTATAACAGAGATACCCCTACTACAGAACTGGAGTTACAGGACAGAAACTACTTCTTCTGTAGTAGGGGATCTCTGTGTATAGTCATAATCTAGTGAATAGAATGGCAAGCCCATCCCCACACCAAAGCGGCGGTGGAGAAAAGATAAATAACACCACTACTGTGCGAACAGATTTCGCAGCGAAGCCTGCCCAACCTGAGCGTCTGCCCTGGCATCAGTGTCCAGGCAGTAATGCTTAGCAAAGGTATGGACCGACTTCCAAGTGGCCGCATTACAGATTTCTGCAATAGGAACATTACGGAGTAAAGCAGTCGTGGCAGCTTTACCCCTGGTGGAATGAGCCTTAGGTTTACCCCCTAAGGTCTTTTAGCCTTTTGGTAACACAATTGTATACAGGACACAATCCACCTAGAGATGGACTGTTTAGAGGTAGCAAGACCCGTCCAGACTGATCCATAATTGATAAACAATTGGTCTGACCTACGAATATCCTTGGTTTTATCCAGATAAAACTTCAACACCCTCCTGACATCCAGGGAATGCAGTGACCTTTCCGCTGGAGAGGAAGGATTCTGAAAAAACGTAGGTAAAGTTATGGTCTGGTTAACATGAAAATCAGATATAACCTTTGGAAGAAATTTAGGGTGAGTACGCATTAGCAGCATGAAATACAGCAGCATGAAATACAGTATAAGGTTCTTGACAACACAACGCCTGAATTTCACTCACCCTGCGGGCCGATGTAATGGCCACGAGGAACGCCGCCTTCCAGGACAGGTGCTGCAACGAAGCCTAATGAATAGGTTCAAAAGGCTCCTTCATCAGTCTGGACAGCACCACATTCAATTCCCATGAAGGCAAAGGAAGCCGAACAGGAGGGAACACTTTCTTTAAGCCTTCCAAAAAATCTTTCATCACAGGGATATGAAAGAAGGAAGTCTGTGAAGGGCATTTCCTGTAGGCAGTCAGCGCAGCAAGATGAACTTTAATGGAATGGACATTAAGGCCAGACTGCGCCAGATGTAGAAGATACGGAAGGATGACATCTTCCTTACACGTTGTTGGGTCATAGTTCTTGGACTTGCACCAGATGCAACACCTCTTCCACTTGTAAGCATAAGAAGTCCCAGTGGAAGGTCGCATAGCCTCCTTCAGTATGTCCATGCAATCTTCAGGTAGATTCAATGGCCATATTGCACTATCTCAGGAGCCATGCCGCCAAACTCAAAGACGAGAGTTTGGGGTGCAAGATCTGCCCCCGAACTTCCTGAGAAGGTCCGGCCTGCACGGCAGCCGTATGTGAGGAAGGAGAGACCGGTTAAGCAGGTCCGTGAACCACCACTGCCTGGGCCATTCCGGGGCAATCAGGATCATCCGCGCCATGGGCCGGGGCAGCTTGATGAACACCGTCGGAATAAGGGGAATGGGTGGAAAAGCATACAGAAAGCTGTTCGACCAGTTGATCCATAACGCATTCCCCAGCGTCCACGGCTGGTAGTACCTGGAGGCGAAGTCTCGGCATTTGCTGTTTTCGGCGGTGGCGAACAGATCTACGTCTGGAGTCCCCCCCCTTGCGAAGACTTCTCCTAGTACTTCGTCGTTTATGACCCATTCGTGGTTTTCCTGAATCAGTCTGCTCAGTGCGTCTGCCTGAACATTTTGCACACCTGGTAGATGGGTGGCCGTTATCGTCAGTCCTCTGGCCAAGAGCCAGTGCCAGATCGCCTGCGCCTCCTGCGACAGAGTGCGCAATCTCGAGCCCCTCTGCTTGTTGAGGTAATATATCGTGGTCGTATTGTCTGTCTGAACAAGCAGAGAGTTGGTCCGGAAGGACGGATGAAAAGCCTTCAGTGCCAAGTGAACAGCCCTAAGTTCCAGGAAATTGATGTGGTACGTGGACTCCGTTGGGGACCAAGTCCCTTGAATCTGTAAGTCTCCTGAGTGCGCCCCCCAGCCGTGGAGCGACGCATCCGTCACGATAGTCTGCGAGGGAATGTCCTTGTGGAAGGGAACCCCTCTGAGGAGATTCTCCGCTGAACACCACCACTTCAGAGACTGAAGAGCATGCAGAGACAGTGGTATCTTGTTGTCCCAAGATCCTTTCCTCTGACCCCACTGATCCTCCAAGCACTCCTGCAATGGTCTCATGTGCAGCCGTGCGTGTGGCGTGCGGAAGATACAAGAGGCCATCAACCCCAGTAGAGAAGACACCGTCCTCACTGTTGTAGATGGAGCGGTGATAAGAGCCTGAGCCTTCCGAAGGAGTGATAATCGTCTCTCCTCCGAAGGAGACCCGCTTGCTGACAGCGTATTGATGGAGGCTCCCAAGTACTGTATGCACTGGACCGGAGTCGGGACAGACTTGGACATGTTGATGTGCAACCCCAGCTTGTTCAAGGGAACGCACGTCTTCCGGAAGTGCGCTTGAGCTTCCGAGAAGGAGGAGGCCTTGATCAACCAATCGTCCAGGTACGGGTAGACAAACACCATGTTCTTCCTTTGGTGTGCAGCCACCACTGCCATGCACTTTGAGAATGTTCTGGGCGCAGACTTCAGCCCGAATGGCAGTACTGTGTACTGATAATGATTGGAGCCGACTTGGAATCGCAGGAACTTCCTGTGTTTGTGTGCAATGGGCACATGGAAGTACGCATCCTGTAGGTCTATAGCACATAGCCAGTCTCCCTGTTGCAGCTGAGGATAAATCTGATGCAACGACAGCATGCGAAACTTCTCTCTGCGAATCCACTTGTTTGCTTGTCGCAAATCCAGAATGGGCCTGAACTCGTTCTTGTCCTTCTTGCGAACCAGGAAGACCCGGGAGTAGAGACCTCTTCCTCTTTGAGACAGAGGTAGGTCTTCTATCGCCCTTTTCCTTAACAGGATATCTGCGTGCGCCTGGAGCTCGCGCAGTTGAAACTGCGAGCTGACCGGTGGAATTGATGGAGGCGGGCTGGTGAACCGACGACTGTATCCATTGCAAACAATATTCAGCACCCTCGTGTCCTGGGTAATTTTTCTCCACTCTGCCAGAACAAATTGAACACTTCCCCCCACTGGAGCGGGTAACGGACGTAGGGGAAGTAACCGCTCAGGGTCGAGACCCGGCTGCGCCTTTGTTCGCTGTAGAGGACAGCTGGCCTCCTCTATCCTTCTGGCGCTTTTGGAAGGGCCTCCGGAACTGCTGCTGTTGTTGCTGCTGCTGTCCGGAAGCCTGCCCTCGCCCTCTGCCCTGTGCCCCGAACCGTCTTCTCCAACCCAACCGCCGTCAGGGTCTCGGCCTCTGCTTTCATGCGGGCCATCTCATCATCCGCATGCTTGCCGAACAGGGTCTCCCCCTAGAAGGGCAGATTGGCCACCCGCTGCTGAGCCTCCGGCTTGAGTGATGTGAGCCTAAGCCAAGCATGGCGCCGTTGGTTGATCCCATGACAGTACCCATGGGCCGCCAAAAGAGATACATCAGCAGCCGCGCTGATGACCTGGTTCGAGACCAGCATTCCCTCCTTCAGGATTTTCTGAAAATCCTCCTTCTCTCGTGGAATGAGTTCCGTGAACTGCTGGAGGGATTCCCACAGGGCACGATCATTCCGCCCTAGTAGAGCCGCATCGCTAGATGCCTTCATGGCCGTAGAGGCCGTCCCACAGGCCTTCCTGCCAGCTGAATCGATCCATCGGCTCTCCTTATCAGGAGGCACGGTAGAAGACGGGGAGGTAGAATGTTGTTTCCTGGCCGCCGACACTATAACAGAATCCGGGATCGGATCCATCCGCAGAAAAGCCGGGTCAGAATCCGGGGCCCTGTACTTCTTAAGAAGCCGGGAGGGAGCGGCCTTCGTCGCTGCTGGTGTGAGGAACAGCTCCTCTGCAGGCTCTACCAATCCTGGTACAAGCGGTAGTAAAGGGCGAGGCAAATGCTTCTTATGAAGCGTGTCAAAAATCACGGACGTCGTGGGTGTTGGAGCCGTCACCGTGATTCCCAATTTAGCTGCACCCCTCAGGAGAACATCCTGGAACGGGTTGATGTCGTCCACAGGAGACACTCTCGTCCCCGGGGATTCCGACAAAGTCGGTGAATAGGTCCTGGTCCTGGAAGAGTCCGTGCGGGACCGTGATCGGCGCCTCCCATGGCACAGTCTCGACCTAGTGGAGGATCTGTGACGACTCCTCGATCTCCCCCTCCGTCCGGAGCGTGATCGCGACCTCCTTGGCTTTGGTCGATCCACCAGTTTCACAGGGGCGGGCGACTTTGGTTTGGCCGGGGCCCTCGGCCGAGGGGTCCCCTTGGGAGGAGTCGGATATCGGGGCAGTGAGACCGACCTCAGAGGAATCGGAGGCGGCTTGTCTGCCAGAAGCTGAGGTAGAGGTTGAGGATGCGGTGGAAGCGGAGGCGGAGTGGGAGCTCGTGGAGGCAGCCCTCTCGGCAAGGGTGGAGGGGGCGTAACCGACTTCTGCCTAGAAGGGGTATACACCACTGAGTACACCGAACCCGGTGATCTGCCTTCCTTTCCAGGCTGGGTCGTTGGCGAGTCTCCCCTAGGCACCTGGCGCCTGCTAGACTGACTCCTGGTGCCAGAACTCCTCCCGCGCCTTCTGGGCGCCGAAGAACGGCGAGCGTCGGCCCCTCGACGACGAGCCTCTTGTCCTCGACGGCGACCGTCTCTTCTTCGACGGCGACCTCCTTCGCCTCGACGGCGACCTCCTTCGCCTCGACGGCGACCTCCTTCGCCTCGACGGCGACCTTCTTCGCCTCGACGGCGACCTTCGCCTCGACGGCGACCTCCTTCGCCTCGACGGCGACCTCCTTCGCCTCGACGGCGACCTTCGCCTCGACGGCGACCTCCTTCGCCTCGACGGCGACCTTCGCCTCGACGGCGACCTCCTTCGCCTCGACGGCGACCTTCGCCTCTACGTCGACCGTCGCCTCGACGGCGACCTCCTTCGCCTCGACGGCGGCCGTCGCCTCGACGGCGACCTCCTTCGCCTCGACGGCGACCTCCTTCGCCTCGACGGCGACCTCCTTCGCCTCGACGGCGACCTCCTTCGCCTCGACGGCGATCTTCTCCTCGACATCAAGGATCCCCTTGACGACGACCTTCTCCTCTTCGCCGACGGCGAAGTCGCCTCGACGGCGAGCGCCTACGCCAGGCCTCTCGACGTCGACTACTCGACGCCGAGGAAGACGACGAAATCGTCACGGGAGATCTCGACGGCGGTCTGTTCAGTTCCCTCGACGCCGAACGTCGACGCTGCTTCGACCCCGAGCCCTGGGGAGACGGGGAACAGACTGCAGTCATCCCTCTCGACAACGTAGTCGGTGCAATCGACACAGACGGAGAATGGGGACGCTTGCTGGTCTTCCTGCCCCTGGGGAGCCCCCCAGAGGCCTCAGCATGGGCAGAGGAAGCCCTTCCAGACCCACCTTGCGCCTTCAGCCTTCTGTCCTCCAGGCCCTGAAGTCTGATCTTCATTCTATCCCTCAGGGTCCTGCTAGAAAAGCCCATGCAAATGTCACACTCCTCTGGGACATGAGATGAGGGAAGGCAGATGATACACACCTCGTGTGGGTCAGATTTGGCCTTCTTCCTGGAGCACTCTGGACATTTGTCGAATAATGCAGGCATATTGACAATCAAAGAGTGCACCAAAAGACAAACAGGAAGAAAAACCACAAAAGTACTTCAGAAAAGTACTCAAAGAACTTGAAAAAAGTGAAAAATCACCAATAAACCATTGAAAAGGGAGAGCTCAATGCTCCAGGGTCCTGCTTGCAGGAGCCGGGAAAAAGAACTGGACACGCTGTGCTGTTTGTGGATTTTTGGTGGAATTTCTAGTTGAAGTACTGGACAGTGTAGCCTGTGGATATAGGCTGCATTATCTGTCTTAATTCTCTCTTAAGTGTCTGTGCATTTCTGCATTTTTCGACACCTTAAGAGATTATTTTTGATTGCTCCGGGGTCCACGCACATGGGCAGGACTATTCACTAGATTATGACTATACACAGAGATCCCCTACTACAGAAATATATTTTCCTAAGAGTGGCATGGTTAATATTCCCACCAAAGCTTGCCCCAAGATAGGGTTGGAAGGAGTGATGTGATATAAGGTCACAGGAGAATACGTATTCCCATCAACTTGTCAAGGGGCAGATGGTCTCCGTACCCCATCTTGCCCTGGGAATGCAGGCGGTATTTTTGAAAGACTGCGAGGCAGCTAATAGTTGCCTATGTGATGGCCAGGAAAATACAAAGATGATACAGGGCAGGTGTGAGTTGTTCTTGTTCAGAGTCATCAAAAAATGCAGATGGGCCACAGATAAATCGGGCCAGTCGACAGGTGCCAGGGCCACCTTAAAACTCACAACAATATGGATAAAGATGGCCCATAACAGCGAACGGCTATCCCAATGCACTGTTCACAATTTTGAAAAGGGCACTGGAACAGCTGTCATGTGCCATAATACATATCAAGGAGGAACAGGTCAGCTGACATCTGCCATGCTGGCGTCTTCGCAATTGTGAACTGGTCCTAAGTTTTCGCTCATGGTGGAATATACTCTTCTCTCTTCTACAAGGTGGAGATAATTGGGGTTAAGAATTTGGAGTCTCAGAACCTGCAGCACCATCTCCTCTCACACCAAATGGAAAGCGGGAGAAGTGGATGAAGTCCACCCATATTTGGGTAATACTAAGAAAATGTGCTTAATTAGCACTCACTACCCTTGACCAAGGTTGAGGCAGGCAATAACACACCTCCAGGCCCTTAAGCAAGGCTGGAATGAGAAACTCAGACTTTACAACGCAGGGTGTTACCCCGCGGGCATTTCAACATGCTGACGTTTCCAACAAGTTGCAATATGACAAGGCTTTGCAACGCAAGCTTTTACCCTGCAATGCAGCTGTGTGTGTGTGTATATATATATATATATATATATATATATATGCAGAGAAAGGCCCCTCCAGATGAAAGGACCGAAGGACACAGCGGGGGTACCAGGTAACCTTTTATTTTCGCGCAGGTTAGGGCATAATGCATTTCGGCGTCTTGCCTTCCTCAGATGCCATTGCTGCATGGGATTACTTCAGCTCCCTCTCTCAAAATTACGGAGTTCCAAGAATAGTTGGAGTGTTTCCGGCCCCGCCTTAAGTAGTTGCAGCTGTTGTTCAGTGTTGGATGAACTCGATCTTCCAGCATGCAATGCAGCTGCAGTCCAAAAAGCGGAGTAGCGCTTCAGTGCACCCTGTGAGGCCAGAGAGGGGGAGAAGGCTGTGTTTGTGCCACCAAAGTCCCAAAGTTTAAAATGCAAAGGGTTACCTCCGGTCCCCTACGCCTCAACCCCCTGAGCAGTTCCAGGCCTGGCCGTGACGAAGAGATACAGTGATCCAGCGTCCCCGTGACTTCACGGACTGCGAGTAGCAGCAGCTGTTGTCCGACGTGCTCCTGAGGTTGGCCAGCAAACTACCAATTCCTTGGTTACAAGAATTCATGTTTCCATGTTGCCTTTATTTGTTGCCGGCCGATTTGCAAGGCGGGTCCTTCATTTACACGCACGAAGGCACAGCTCGTGGTAATGATGCAGAGAAAGGCCCCTCCAGATGAAAGGACCGAAGGACACAGCGGGGGTACCAGGTAACCTTTTATTTTCGCGCAGGTTAGGGCATAATGCATTTCGGCGTCTTGCTTTCCTCAGATGCCATTGCTGCATGGGATTACTTCAGCTCCCTCTCTCAAAATTACGGAGTTCCAAGAATAGTTGGAGTGTTTCCGGCCCCGCCTTAAGTAGTTGCAGCTGTTGTTCAGTGTTGGATGAACTCGATCTTCCAGCATGCAATGCAGCTGCAGTCCAAAAAGCGGAGTAGCGCTTCAGTGCGCCCTGTGAGGCCAGAGAGGGGGAGAAGGCTGTGTTTGTGCCACCAAAGTCCCAAAGTTTAAAATGCAAAGGGTTACCTCCGGTCCCCTACGCCTCAACCCCCTGAGCAGTTCCAGACATGGCCGTGACGAAGAGATACAGTGATCCAGCGTCCCCGTGACTTCACGGACTGCGAGTAGCAGCAGCTGTTGTCCGACGTGCCCCTGAGGTTGGCCAGCAAACTACCAATTCCTTGGTTACAAGAATTCATGTTTCCATGTTGCCTTTATTTGTTGCCGGCCGATTTGCAAGGCGGGTCCTTCATTTACACGCGCTAAGGCACAGCTCGTGGTAATGATGCAGAGAAAGGCCCCTCCAGATGAAAGGACCGAAGGACACAGCGGGGGTACCAGGTAACCTTTTATTTTCGCGCAGGTTAGGGCATAATGCATTTCGGCGTCTTGCCTTCCTCAGATGCCATTGCTGCATGGGATTACTTCAGCTCCCTCTCTCAAAATTACGGAGTTCCAAGAATAGTTGGAGTGTTTCCGGCCCCGCCTTAAGTGGTTGCAGCTGTTGTTCAGTGTTGGATGAACTCGATCTTCCAGCATGCAATGCAGCTGCAGTCCAAAAAGCGGAGTAGCGCTTCAGTGCGCCCTGTGAGGCCAGAGGGGGGGAGAAGGCTGTGTTTGTGCCACCAAAGTCCCAAAGTTTAAAATGCAAAGGGTTACCTCCGGTCCCCTACGCCTCAACCCCCTGAGCAGTTCCAGACCTGGCCGTGACGAAGAGATACAGTGATCCAGCGTCCCCGTGACTTCACGGACATATATATACACACACACACACACACACACACACACACACATACATACACACACACACCACCTTGTTTCCTTTTGCTCTAGGGTACCCACCTAAGCCCCCCTTTTGTATTTGAAAAGAAAAAGACCCCTAACCTTTGTTTACCTCTACCTTTACCTCTACCCTTCCCTAAACCTAAAACCCTTAAACTTCCCTTTAGATCTACCCTCCCCTGAACACTACAAATCCCTTAATTTCCTTGCCCACTACCTACTCAGAACCCCTAATATTTTCTTACCTCTAGCCTCCCATACACATTCTATAACCCTTACCTAATCTTTAACCCTTTAATCCCATTTTTTTAAATGACATAACTATGTAATTTACATTAATAAAAAATACTGAGCTGCATGCTAAATGACTGCGAGGTAAAATACCAAAGGGGAGCTTGCATGGTACTTACCTGCATAGTAATGTCCTGCAATGTCCTGCGGGGTAAAGACCAAAGGGTAAAGACTGACTACCTTGGGAGGATAATGTGACACCAGAGAAGCAATTCGCTATCTTGGTGCAAGGCAGCAGGCTCTGGACATACCTTAACCATCCCACACCTATAGGATTTCGACTCCTGAGAATGGCAAGCTATCTGCTAAAATTGAGACATTTTTCCAGGTCTGCTGCATTATCAGGTTCTTCACCACTTGAAAGCACCACTATTCTGCATAGGTTTCTGTTATATTACCAGGTGTCTCTGTCTGAGCAGACTATGGAACAGCAGAGGTGGTGACTAAAGAATATGGAGACCTGGAAGTGGCGAGCAATATCTGGAACAAAAACAGATTTTTATACAAATAGTTTGCTAGGTTGGGTGGAAGGTGAGCTGCGACATACAGATAGATCTATTTAAATATTGCCCGAAATAAAAAACTCTGATATTCACAATGAATGGTTTACTCCTTTCAAGATGAGTTTAGTTTCTACAGACAACATGCCTATAGTACAATACATCAACAGTCAGTGTGGCTGCAAGTCCAAGCAACTAATGGAATTCATGAGGGTGTAGAAGCACTGAAGAATTTGTGTTAAATCAGAAGATCTCAGAAAAGTGATTTTAAAATGTGCGAACAAACAGCTGGCTGTGGTTTCCAAAAATGCATGTTGACTCTGTAGTGGTTTGCTGTTCATCAAACTGTTTCGGATCTTCTTGCTTATCCCAACACAACATTCAGTCTTTTACAGCTTAAGCCCTCCTAGAGTAAGTGCTGTAGTTGGACAGGACTAAATTGGGGAAGGCGTTTCTAGCTTTTCCAGTATACCACAGTTTGGAAGCAAAGTGTAAAGCTACAGGTGGAAACTATTTTTTTTTTAGGGTGTCTCAACTTTTATATCAAAGTCTGCTGAAAAGGGTTTTAGAGGAGTCTTTCCTAAAGCATGTGCCCACTGAGAAAACTCTTGAATCTTGATGGGGAAGAGCACCCTTTGGTGAACATGGATGCTCGAACAACCTTACTTGGAAGATATCACAGGATTTCTGATTTTTCACAATCTTAGAACAGAATATTGGCATTTTCCTCAAGCTTCTCGGATTCGGGGGGAAAAAAACGTATTCCTTTGTAGTGTCGGTGTATTAAGATGCTACGAGAGAAGCTGGAACCTGTAGAGGAACCTTTAGTGAAAGTAGCAATCTTTTAATCAGGATTTTATGTGAAGAGTTTAAAGCGCATGATCACTAACGTTACGGACTGGTTGTGACAAATGATCAAATTACCATGGAGGGAAGATCGATATGAAAGATATTGTTTGTATAGTCAAGAAATAGATATAACTTCAGAGGCCGTCAAAACCTTATAACATTTCTTTGTTGGATATAAAAAAAAAGTTCTTTCTAGTGTGGGCACGCTTTATGCCTACAAATCTACATCTCAATGGCGCACCCGGAATGTTGGGTGGATTGGGGATGGTGTTAACCATGAGGCACTGTGATGCAGAGACCAGGTTTAAAACAGCATTTCGAAATACAATTAATAAAGAAAGGACGGACTCAAAAAGGGAGTTCTATAGCGGACGTTAGAAAAACCATGAATGTTTATTACAAAATTCAAAAAAACAATACAGAAATAGTAAAGTGCAGTTGTGGCAAATCTCATTTAAATGCAAACAATAGAAACAATACAGAATAATAGGCAATCAATTAAAAGGCGAGAAGCATCCCTATCATAGACCAAATTTGGTTTGGCTCATACCCAAATTCAAGAATTTATATAGCTAAAAGAAAGCAATACAATTATAAAATAATGGTGTGAGCAAAGAAATGACATTTTCAACAAATCAAGTGACAAATATAAATAAGACACATAACCCAACCACAATAGTACTAATGAACTACATGAATACTGATCCGGCCCCTTTGACCTAACGTCGTCTGGAAGTGTCAGAACAAACCAGTTACTTAAACAGTGCACCATTGAGAACGAATGCTATGCAGTCTGAACAGCAGAAGGTCCATGAAAAATAAGCTAGTTTCCCTCACTGAGAACAAGGTCATTAGGAAATAAACAAATAACAAATACACATCTTGCTGCACATAGTGTCAGACAGAAATATAAACCAGAGAATAAACATGATGATGTGACTTCCATTTTGGACAAGATGTCAGTAAGGCCAAACTGAGGTCTAGTTAGCATCAGACAGGAAAACACATTTTAACAGGTCAAAGAAAATGTATTTCAACTGCAATAGTTCCATGACAGCATACATGTGAATTCATGTGTAGATTAATTGTTCTACAACATTAATAATTCACATTTTGATTTAAATGCACAAAAGCGTTAACAGTAGCTTTGAAGCTTCCGTCTCCATGATGCATATGCTCAGGATATCCTAAAATGACAGTATGCTTTTAAATGCCAGACTGGGCTTTTAAGTAGCCATTTCTCTAGTATTCATTTTTAGGATTTTGTGTTGCATCACACACGCCATTTGAATAATTATTGGGAAATTGCCTGTAAAAATGGGCAACCACAAGAACGAAAAATTTCCTGTTACTACATTTCTTCAACATTATTTTTTTTAATAGATTTAGTTTTGCCTTATTCCCAGCATCTTTCAGGAGCACTCTGTGTGTACGCTTCAATGAAGTCCTTGCAAGAGAACCAGAAGCCGTGTTTAGCTCTCATGCAGAGGGGCTATTGGAGGAAATTACCTGAATAGGTTCACATGAACTCATTGAAGATTATGTGTGAGAAACTAATCTGTGAGTAGGGTTGCGTTGCAACCCATTATGAGAAATCGTAGCTAAATGAACTCTGGCTGGCGAGCATCTGAGACCTAACTTGAAGGCCTGTAAGAGTGAAAAGCTTGTACTGCTTGAGTCACGTAGGGTTATATCCATTAGAATATCCCCGATGCAAAACCTTTTTCTATTCAAGGATGCATCTACGATGTTCACCAATATTCAACGTAATAAATTCTAGTTCCTCAGCAGCCAAGCTGTCATCAGCAGGAGATATGGTTTGTGGTTCAGAAACTGGCCTATGCACAGATCAAATGTCTTTGGTGCAACTTTAATGTGATTAGTTTACCCACAGAAAACTTGCAAATGTCCACAAATCCATTCGTTTGGTCCCATTCTGCAACCACCAGAATGATCTTGCAGCTCTCTCACTTAATAAAAAGGTGCTCTGACAGGATCTACTCTATTTCAATCCAACTTTCTGGCTGTCTGTTCGTTAAGGAGGACTGCTGTATCACTGTTGATAACTTTGTGGAGTGTTGTACTAATGTAACATTGAAATGGGCAGCCACAAGACGGATCCTCTCTAAGATGAACTCCTAGCAGTACAACAGGAGTGTTGCATCATTTCACAAATGTTCCCCCTGTAGATGTTCAACTTGCCCCATATTCTTTCACATTTGTTTGGGCATCCCCGGTGTATATATGCCGCCTTCTCAGCCACCATGACTCCATCCATGTCCCCACGCCATTCTTTATATGTTGGTGCGTTAGGATCTCCCCAATGTTTGGCAATGTTCTGTTTTGCCAACATCATGCCTAATGTTGCCCAATCTTGCCCCGCATGGTTCAGATCTGTTGGTTCCCATATGTTTAAAATACATCTCTTGGACTCTGGGGCAATCGTTACTCCACTCACTCATGTAAGTATGTTCATGATTGTCACCCAGTAAATTTTTATTACTGGGCAGTCCCACAGTGTGTGGTATAAGGAGCCATCCCCCCCGCATTGTCTCAGGCAAAGTCGGTTGTCAATTTTCCCTATCTTGTGAAGGTTTACTCTAGTATAATAAATACTATGAAGTATTTTTAATTGAACTCATCTTAATTTGGAGGACATTGCCACTTCTCGACGGGGATGCTAGGGCTTCCTGCCAATCTGTCTTATCTCTCACATCTCTCCTTGCCATTTTTCTCGTCTGCCCTTTGTGGGATCTGGTTGATTATTGATTAGTTTGCTGTAAGTGGGGGAGATGGCCTTTTTTATCGATCCTGTTTGTTGGGAGCCTATCCTCAAGCGGGGAGGCTTCAGGGAGTATAGTTCTTCTTGGTATGGCTTTCTGAAGTGCATGTTTAATTTGAGTGTAATGAAATAATTCTGTTGCTGCCATCTCATATCGTTTTTGGAGTTGTGGAGTCATTATGTCCTGCTTCTGCCAAAGGTCCCCCACAGTTGATATTCCAGTTGAATCCCAATGTTTAAATCCCTTACTAGTAATAGGTCTGCCCAGTTGCTGAGTCTCCCATAGCGGAGTCATTTGTTTGTCCCACCCTAGCTGTCTGAGTGCCATGTGCCAAATTTGCACTGTGTGTGCAGTGGGGCCCGGTAGTGATATTTTTCAACTTTTGTTGTATAAATGTCTCGAGTCCTCCCACCCCTAAGCTATTCCTGTCGGCACAAAACACTGGGTCAGTCTGAAGTGTGCAGCCACTGATTCACACAATTAATTGTGAGGCCCAATAATATATTTGTATGTTTGGGAGGGCGATTCCACCATCATACCAACCCTGTATTAATTTTTTCATGGCAATTCAGGCCGGTTTGCCATTCCAAAACAGGGTAGTCACTTCTGCTTCAATCGTCTTGAAATAAGACATAGGGACCATGAATGGTGTGTATTGAAGGGCATATACAAATCTGGGGAGTGCCATCATCTTGAAAAGTGCTGCCCTGCCGAGCAGCGTTAGTGGCAGGGAACGCCAATGCTTTGAGTCTTGACGAAGTCTTTGTTGGGGCGCGATAAGGTTTTTTGCCATAAATTCTTCGGGCCGTAAGGTGATATATATTCCAAAATACCTAAAGAAGCCAATGGTAATCTGTATAGTGCATACCTTTGGTAGCTGTGGTGGAGGACTGTGCAAGATATAGAGGATTGATTTAGCTCAGTTAATAGAATACCCGGAAAATTTACCGTATAAGTCACATATATGGAAGAGCCAAATTTCATTGCTTTAATAAGAATTCATTCCAAAATAATAAAGTTAAAAGTTGAAGATTTCTTGATTCAGAGTACAGTTCTGGAGGATTCCCTTTCACTCATATTGCTGTAGAAAATCCAAGACCTGGAAGCCTCGAACGCATGTGGTGATCAAATGCTCTCTTCCTTATTGGCTGTCTCCTGGTAATAGAATGACCTGGATACACTGTGCAAACTGCAATGTGAAATGAATGCCTTTAGCATTTTAAACAGAGGATGTCCGGCCTGGTGACATGGAATAATTCAAACATGTTAATCTATATAAGACTCAATGCTGGAAAAACACTGTCACTTTGAAAGATGTAGGTAGAGGACAATCCAACACAGCAGCTATTTTCTTTAAATATATTGGAAGTTTGGTACTTGTCAGTGTGATTCGAAAATGTTCATCTTATTTCTCAAGATCACACTTGTAGGTGCCAATGATAGGTTACTTTATATGAGCTACTGCTTATGGTTCCAACAAAGACCATTTGGGGTCTGCCACTCCATTGTGTAGAAGTGCAGCTACCTAAAGGTTTCTGTTCATCCTATGGTAATAGTTACTTACTACCACATTTTTCCGAGGAATGCTAGATTAAGTAACCTGAGAAAGTAACGTCTCACCCTAGCCTTTCTTCCATATAAAAAGAAACTTCGACATTTTTTGGTGGTTTATGGTACTTCACTAATCATATGCTTCACCTTAAAATAGGAATGGCACTACAAATGTCTCCTTCATTTATTAAAGCTTCTTATACAGCACATATCTGCAAAGGTTGTTTCTTTGGTGCATTCTTTCAAAGTTGTTAACATAGCACACAAAGCACTAAACTCCAACCAAACAGCCACAGGAAGTTGAGGGTAGCACAAAGCCCTAAAACAACAAGGGGTTAATTGTAGTGCTGCTTGCCAAAGGTAACTAATGTATATGGGAGCTTATTTCAGGCAAAACATATAATCCTTGGGAAAGAACTCCTGGTGGACCTTTTTTTTTTATAACAAACACTTTTTGGGGACACAATGAGCTTTTATTTTTGTAATTTTTTTTAAACAGTGGTCAAATTTAAGTTCTGTAGATTCTGTGTCACATAACCGTGTAAAATGACCACTGATGTAGCTGCTGCGGTCTATAAAACCCGAAATTTTATATTCACATTAGACGTTCCGGCAAGCAAAGCACTTCCAAATTGTATTTTTAACCAATGATGACCTGGTCACTGTGCCCTGTCTGTTTCCGAGAGGATAACATAATCTTCAGATTATACTGAGACAAGGAGATCAGGATATTCAATTAACTTATTCAGGGGCATTCTCAAATCTAATACGGCTCCAAACAGTTTCATCTTCTCATTAACCACAATGTCAGAATTGCAGCCTTTAAAAGAGGAGTAACCAGCTCTGCTTACTTTCAGACAGTGATCCATGAGTAGCGAGTCTGAGTATCCACCAGAAAGAATGTTTCCCAAGGTAAATAACTTGTTCTGATGTATACTTCTAGCCGTCTATGCTTCACCTTGTGAATATATACCAGAGAATTACCACCAAAGGTAGAGGGAGGGGCGCAGGGCAGATCTGTGGAATGTCTCAGACAAAAAAGTCCTGCAGAACAAAATGGGAAGCGTGTCCCTCTCGCCGGACCTGGCTATCAAGGCAGTAGTGCTTTATGATTTGGTCAACTGACGCCCATGTTGCAGGTGTAAGCTTAGCACTGATTGGATGAGTCCTTCTGGGGATTCTTGGCGAATGCATAGCCGATTTTGATGCAGGAGACCATCAACCTTGAAATGATTCTCTTCTGCACTGCCCTACCCTGCTTTACACCTGCAAGCCACAGAAAGAGCTGAACGTCCACCCAATGTTCCTTAGTAGTGTGATCAATGTAAATGCTCAAAGCTTTTTGGGAACCAAAACAAGACTCTTATCCTCTTCAGAGGGATGAGTTGGAGGCAAAAAAAAAACTGGTAGAGAGTTGTCACAACCGTGGGCAGGCCTCTCACTCTAGTACGTACCAACAGTTTTACCATGACCAGAAAAAATTTATTATATGGTTGCTGGACAGATAGCGCTTACAACTTACTCACACAATCAGCTGGGGTTATCACCATCATGAAAATAGTACATTATCCTACCTCCAACAGGATGGCCATGTGCCACTAAAAGCATGCTAAAGTGGTTTGGCAGCAGGAGAGGGACTGAACAGTACGTTGCTCCTGAGGGTCTAGATGATGTTGGCTGGATTACGTACCTTGAAAGGTCTGGAGAGTATGTTATTGCGGAGGTAGACCTTAGCACAGTTTTTGTGCCAAGTCTCGACCAAAGGCTTGAAAGATGCAAAACTACTGGCGATACTGCTGCACGGACCCAGAGAAGCCAAGGGAGTGAGCTGTGGCACTCGAGAAGCCAATGGAGCTCCTCCACACATGGCACAGAAGCAACGCATTGGTAACAACTGTTCTGCCAAAGGAGGCAGTGGTGTTCAACTCAGAGTGGATAACATATTTCACTGAGTTGAGTTACTCGGTCAGCAAAGGCATCATTATACTCTCTTCCATTCCTGAACGTGAGGAGTCTGCAATCGAGATCCATAGCGAGCATCTCAGTGTCCCTGCCAATCAAGTAACTCTACTGGATGTGAGCAAAAGAAGAACATGTTACTCAAACAAATCTAAACCACAGCTCTAGACATAGCTGAGAGGAAGTGATTTGTAATACTTAATGAAGAGAAAAACACTGTAATCTGTAACAGGATACAGTACTTGAACTTTACAGATACATTTCTGGGAAAAACCGGGCCAAAAAACACAAGCAATAGAGAAACAAACTTACAGGCAAATACAAACATAAGCGATGAGATAGAAGCTCCTATGCAAGCTGGCTCCTCAATATGCTAAAAAGAAATTTTAATTGGTAAATGCAACCTGGTAATATAGGCAGAATCAAGGATTTCGATAATTAACAAAACTAGTAATGTACCGTCTCCATCTTGGAATGGTCAATCTCCCTCACCCACCTTATGACAATGGGATAGTAAGCTCAGTAATCGAAGGGATTGTTTCATAGTTTAACCCTACTGTAGGGCAGTAACAGCTAGTAGGTTACACACTTCTCTCAAGAATGCAATTAAAGCTCGGTAAAAGGCAAAAATAACTTGGTCTATTGTTTGCGATAGATCTTTGAACTTCTCTTTAAATGATAAACGGTACAACAAATAGGGGTATACTTACAGTCTCTCTTGAACCGCTTAGCCTAAATTTCCGTCTATTGATGATCTTTACAGCAACTTTCTTACACGTCGACTTCTCAAAGGCCAACTTTACCTCTCCGCAGGCACCACTAATGCAAAAATGGAGTGTCAAGTCTGTAAAAGGGTGCCATTTCTAGTCTCAATACACAAATAACTTTAATCACTTATTATAACTAATTGAGTTTTATTTAATCTTTAAACTGTGCACAGAAAAATGGGGAAAACGTACTTGTCAAAGAGTCTAATGTGTGCACGTTTTTCATGATTTACCTGAAAGTGTTCCTAATTTAAGAAACCGTCCACCACTGCCTTCCTTCATTCTAATAAAACGGGAATTCAATTTGAGATTACAACTCTGTCTAGCTTGATAACATTTTAGTAATTCTATGAATTTGTATATATGTAAAGATTGGTCCACGGAGCAGAGCAGAATTTATAACACAATTGAAAACAATGATGCTAAGGCTGCTTCAAAGCTACGTGCAAGCTCAAGTATGCAATCATTGTAAAAAATATCCAACTAAAGTTTAGGCTCCATATAAGAAGAAAGTCTGAATTCAGATAAGGACCGACCTTATAGCCGAAGACATTCGAGCCTACACATTATGGAATACATGAGAATGCTTCCCCAATGTGGGGCTGTCACAAGACAAGACACCCAAAGAAAGGAGATGTGTTTCTTCAGTCTCTCTGCATTCAAGTGCACTTGCCCCTGAAACAGAAGGCTGCAGTCAAATTCTGTATAAATCAAATCAAAAAATGTGCAGCCATGTATAGACAGTCTCTTGAGGTCACGAATTGTGTTTGTGCTCGGCTGATTGCAAAGTCAGGCAGTACTATGGCACATTTAGTGTAATTATCAGACCTCATATCCATGAACTGTGTCAATGAGATCCATTTAAAAGTATCCTGAAAATGTGAAATGGTCCTTGCTAACAAGATTATTTGTCAAGCCCCAATTCTGCTTTGTAAATATTGCGTAGACACTGGTAACTTTCAAGTAAAAGGCTTTATAATAACTTGTAGCAAATTCTGGCCTCACTTCTGTCTGAGAATTAATAAATCATTTCCATGTTTCCCTAACTCCGAAGCAGCTAGAAGCAGGACATCACCGCTGAAGCCTCAAACATGAAGAGTTAAATCAGAAAGGAGAGGACAGCAGAATGATGCAACACCTTTAGATACAGTTAGGTGTTATTGACAAGGTGGAGGAAAGCAAGGGAGGGGGGGGGGGGGGGGGGGAGGGAGAATTTATGCCCGACCTATAGTACCGATTAACATTTTTGAGCGGATAGAAATCACAGCAGCCTAATGTGAATAGTTAGCAGATTTAGTGACTAATCAAAGAAGAACTGGAAGGAGCAATTCCATTTTTCCTCTAGTTTTCCTGTACAATATAGGTCTTTTAGAATCTCATAGGATTCGAACATTTCATTTGAATAGGGCCTACTTTGTCAGCAACAGATAGTACAATGACATGCTAGACGGATAACATGAAATTCTAGTCCCCAGTACCACCGAGGCTTGGTCAGTCGAAGTAAGTTTTTCTTGCGGGGGGGGGGGGGGGGGGGGGGGGGGGAGGGGGAGAAACTTAGTATATTGTTAAAACTTGAATTTTAGGCTGTCCGGCTCGGCAGAACACTTATGAAACATTACAGAACGAAACCAAACAATGGACTGCCTAAAATATTTGTACTTAATTGGATACAGAATTCGTCTCGGGGAGCAACAGGTTACCTTTATTACTAGTGGTTAGGGTAACTAGTTATTGGTATATTAAAGGCCTTAAGGTATTAATTTCCCACCATGTTTGAAATCTTCGAAGAAAACGCTGAAAGAAAACACTAGCGACACAGAAGAACAGAAGTCAGGAGAACACATTTACTAAATTAAAACAGCCACTTGGTGATCTAACAAATAAGTGTAACAGATTAAATTGAAAAGGTAATTTACGTTTAAGAAAAATAAGGCAACCGTGCACATGCATAGCATTCTTCAGAAATGTATGCCCACATCTCTCCAGATTTAGACACATGGTTTAAATGAAGAATATAACATCCTGTGGGCAATATTTAATCAAGACATCATGGGATAGAAGCGAGAAAGCCAATATCTGTGGAAAACAATAAATCGTGTTTGTGTGCTCTGATTCGATCAGAGATATTAAGTGTATGAGCTGGGGCATTTTAGGATTTGATAGAGCTGCCTGAAGAGAAAGTTTTCTAGAAGAAATGCAGGGTTTGGAGCAAGATACTGAATTAGATTGTCCAGATGGACTCCATGTTTATGTTCAGGCAAATGTTTCTGAAGAAAGTTGTTTCTGCCAAGCTCTGTAGTAACAGGAGAAGTGGTCATCTGAAAACACGAGAAGAAAAATTGTAATGAGAGGCTAATCTTTATTTTCTCAGTATCTACAGAGCTCGAAACGGGCCAAATCGGGCAAGTAGATGCAGTAAAACGATATGCCCTTTGGATAAATGCCTAGGCTGGCCCCAATGAAGACAGCAAAGAAATATCCTTACCCCCCCCCCAAAAAAACAGAAAAAAACTCCGGTCAAAGCTCACCGATCCTCTGTAATCCAGTTGCTGGATGGGTAAAAGCAAAAAGAGGAGTGGGGTGCCCTGTATTTGAAGTCAAACAGCAGGCTGTGTCCACTGATGGGACTAGATTGACAGTCTGATGTGGAAAACTTGATTAGAGAAACAGGCCTGAACCACTTCAGTGTTGAACTAACCTTGTTACAAGTCGCATGACTACCACGGAGGCGTCACTGAGGTCTGAAGTTGCTGCCCACAGGTTGATATGTGAATGTAACATCATCAGTAATGGAGGCAGACATGAACATACTAGATAAGGAAAAGCTTGAGAAAGCAGTATACGTTGACAACTGATCTCAGAAGCAAGTTGTAGGGATGAAAACATTCTTTGACGTAGAGGGGCATTACATATTTAATTGTTTAATTAGGCCTAGTAACTGCCCACTAGCATCATCTTAGTAAAGGCATGCTATATCAAACTGTGCTACCAATTCAGAATCTTCAGATTAAAAGCCATCCCTCCTGAAATCACAATATGCGTTGTACCAGTAAATAAAATTGGATCCGATCCATAATGTATGAAATAGGGTCTATTTCAGAGGATTGGATTTAGCAGGAAGCCGGTATCAATTGCACAAGACGCAAAACACGGAACATGTTGGAAATCTGTATAAATAGTCAAAGTATAATGTATAATTACCAGTAAACACAATGTTGTAATAGTAGGTCAAATCTTTTTTATTAACACTAAATATAGCCATTCTTCTCACATTAAAATTCTCATTTAAAGCAGCAAATTAACCCCCCTCCCTCCCCCCAAACCCCTCACAGTGAAAAAGTTTGCCAAGGCACCACTAGTCACGTACAAGTAGGAGGAACAGTAATGGCGCAAAACAGTTCTCCACTGGTGAGGATAGATCAATAGGTGCAAAGTCCACTGTCCCAAAAACTGCAAGATAATAGGTTTTCAAGTTGCACTCAAGGCTTATATAAGGAGAAGTAAAAGAAGGATAAATTATAGTTACAGATATCTATTCTCCTAGGCATCAAGGGATTAATCCAAGGGGTCAATATATGTAAGTAACCCCACACCCAGATTCCCTGATATATAGGTTTCACAATTAATATACTGTTTATTCCAGGGCTCCCTGATAGTACTATAGTACTGAAGGTGCAATTTCTGCAGGAGCCACACTGGCAGGTACTGCAGATGAAACTCACTTGGGTTTAGCTAATATAGGAAGATAGCTAGCTGAGGATAGGGATAGCAACAATGTGACTAAGAGCAGCTTTGCAATTGTTTAGTCTTCATCCACATCGCAATGCCCATTTGGTTCATGCGAGCAGGAAATCAGTTATGTCTTTGTTTTTTTTAACTTTTTTTAGGATTCAGGACTGAGTCCAGAGATGGCTGCCGTCATATCCTTGTTGATGTGGTGGTATCCCTCAGATCTCAGCATGAGATCGATTGGTTCCGCAGACCCTCTGCGTGCTGAACCATAAATTATTTAGCATTAATTGCTCAAAGACTACTGAACGGATTTACACCACATCAGTAAAAGCTTTATGGACCATCATCTAGGTTTCCTATGGAAAAATTCATAGGGAAAACGCGTTTTGGCCCCCCCATTTTTTTCAACCCATGCTTGATGGATTACCCAAACACTTTACAGCAAGGAGCAGAGATAGAGAAGACCCTTTTTTGGAAAGGGTCATGCCGATTCGTCAAACGGAGCCAAATGCTATTAAAAAAATTAAAAAACATGGTGAA
Source organism: Lissotriton helveticus (assembly GCF_964261635.1). NCBI lineage: Eukaryota > Metazoa > Chordata > Amphibia > Caudata > Salamandridae > Lissotriton > Lissotriton helveticus. Next base: position 942,518,355 of record NC_136072.1, on the reverse strand, counting down.
AAGGAGGAGTAGGATACATGCTTCAACTCTTACTATAGAAAGGATGTGGAATATGAGCACATGGAACGTGTTTAAAAATATTTAAAGCAGATTATGGGATATTCTCCTCCGTGGGGTATGTCCTGGGCCACCCCTTTACGTGGTTTTTGGCCATGCTGCGTTTGATCTCTCAATGCATGTATGCTATGTAAACAAACTAGCCAACTGTCAAATATCTATACTTTAACTGCACTTTTGTAAATATTTTTTAAAAACTGCTGGTGAGTTTTGAATTTAAAAAAGTACTCAATAGGCAGTGGCTTCTGTCTGCAAACCAATCCTGGCGTCATTCCATCTAGCAGTACTTGAACTGTCTTATGCAAGTACTCTCCTAACTTGAATGGGAAAGAACGCTCGCAACATCAGTACTCAAGCTTTTGAGTACCCCAAACTCAAAATCTCCATGTATGTACATTGTTCCGTATTTTCTGCATAAGTATGTCAGCGGAATTAGGTTATTGGTCATCATTATCAAAATGTTTATTTTGGGATCAAGCCATTAAAACATACAGTAAAAAAGAAACTTAACACATTCGGTGCTCATGACGAGCTGAGCTCGTCATGACTGCCGCGGAACACCCACACGGGGATAATTCCCCTCCGTGGCGGGGCGTTCCACTGAGTGGGCGGAGTCATGACGAGCTCAGCTCGGTATGAGCACAGCGCCACCGTGCTGCATGCTGAGCCAAGCTTGTCACAAGCACCGCGAAGGGGTTAAAACAATCATATAATTATTATATAAAAACAGAGCAGAGCACGGCAGCAAATAGAATCACTACATTTCTCATGGGTGCAGGATTTAGTGTGCAACAGAGCGAGCAAAACGCACAAACATTTTGTCGTAACTGTATAAACCAACTATGTGTAGATCAGTAAAAACGATAAACTGCTACAGCAAAACCCCCAGGGATTTCCTTATATGCCAAACGGCTAGGACATAGAACCAAAGGCTTGAAGCCGTCGAAATGCTACAATCGGACATTGAAATGTCCGAAGTCTTAAGTGTCTTGTGCCCAAATTAGTGCAAATTGGCCTTTTCCAAGGCCTCCTAGGTCTGTTATATGCTGTGCAGACAAAAGTAGATGTTTCAACATGCTCTCAGCAGTAATTAATAAAAGGGCAATTTTGCGATCTCAGTCTGATGGAGTACCACTTGTACGTACATTTTATTCAGACAAGCAGTCATTAGAAACTGCTTTCCGAAGATCTTACAAATTTCTGCCCTGGTACTTCATGCAGTAATAAATTTGACAATGTTGCTGATGTGAGACATTGGATTACAATCACCGAATACATTTTTGCAAAAGATACCTATGTATTATATTGAGTGCCTGGAATGGTCAAGTATCATTATCACATACTGCTGAAGTCACTGCACTGGCCATACGTTTCTACTTTCATTATCTCGCCAGACAATACCCTTCCAGCATACATTTCCAAATTTCAAACTGATTATGGTGGCACAACCGTGGCTCTCATCTGCTGCTGACACACAACGCGACTCCAGTCACTTGACAGACAAACAGTTTTTATCATTTTAAAGCAACACACTATTTACCTTCCAATAGTTTTTGACATGATGAATTTTTCTCGGAATCCTTGAGGATAGCCAGACTGATCATCCACCATTAAATCTGAGAAAATAAAAACTAAGGAGAAAAATACGTTAATGATTTGAACTTTTATAATGGTGTACTACAACATATTTCAAGCATCTCATCAAGTATCTGTTGAGGGTATAAAATCAGTATAAAAACATGCATTGTACTGTTAATCTAAGGATGCCTTTCAAATCTATGTACAATTTCGCCCCCTCTGACAATAAGAGGAAAGAAAGCTCAGTGACTAATTGGGCAGACACACACGCCGTGAGGGGAACGGCAGTCCGTGGTGCAATCCTCACTCTCCAAGCGCCGTGAGGGCAACGGCTGGACTAGCGAGGCTCCCTGAGGTTCCCTGAGGGACTACACATCCCAGGTGCCCCGGAGGCAAGCGGCGCAACTGGAGCGTCATCGCCAGCGCCCGGAGGTGCGATTTAACTGCGGAGTGCCTCTCGCCGCGCGGGAGCGCCCGAGCGAAGCCCGGGCAAAGGGCGGGCCCTCTGTGGCCCTCAGTGGACGGGTCGGGCCACGGCCCCTGGTTCCAACTCAAGGACCTAGAACATTCAAGTGAGACATTGAACTGCTCATATTGTACTTTATTTTATCTCTGTACTGTAGGGAAACTGTTGCATTACATTGAGGTAATATAGCCTTCTCATTACCTGCTAACATGCCCACAATAACTACGGACCCATCGACATCTGGCCTACGCACCATAGATAATTTCCTGGTAAAAAAAGTTACGCTAATAAATAAGGAACGTAGGGCATCATTAGGCAGTAAAAGTTTTCCCCCTGTCATGGATATCGTGCACAATGAAACTGCAGAAGGATTAGAAGGCACTCTAGAACATGCCCCGCATAGTATAGAGGGACCCAGCATAGCGATACAGGCACAGGTACACTCTGAGAAGCCTGTGGACCTGCTTAACACTTCGGAGGAAGATTCAGCAGCGGAAGTGTCATTAGAGGCCCCTTCTACACAAAGACCAGTGAGGAAGTGCAGAAAGAATCAGGGGAGGCGTGGGGGGAAATCTCTAAAAACTAAATCTCACACCAATCCACCCAATAACTCCAAAGCCACGAACGCTAACAGCGCAAGCAACCAGGGCCCAGAAGAAACTAACCAAGAGGGCAGTAATAATGAGGGAAGCGTGATCTTGTCTGACTCCAACTTAGAAGCATTAATAAACACAATAGTAGGAAAGCTGGAGGCCAAAATTTCAGATTTAATCAGCCCAATAATGTCCAGATTGGACATTGTAGCTTCTGAGGTAAAAAGACTGGGCAGTTTGGTGGCGGCACATTTGACCCCCGCCCCAGGAGTTACAGCCCCAAAAATTATCCCTGTTAGGGATGGGAAGGAGAATGCAGCCAGGGGACAGAGTGTGCAGCAGCAGCAGCAGCCAAATCCTCAAAGTTCGGTTGGCGCTGGGACTGTGTCATCTACAGCTCCAGTAAACCACCCAATTCAACAGGCCCCTGTATCCCTAGGTACTCGTGCAGTGGCCCCACAGAGGGCTAGACTCAGGAATGTAAATCTCCCCCCTGATTGTGTGCCATATGTGGTGGTGCTAACCAATGTTCCACGTTATGAGGAAGTACCAGCCCAACCACATGGAGAATCTTATGACTCCCTAAAAAATAAAACGGTGGCGTGGCTAAATAAAAACTGTGGTTACCCATCTCACTACTATGACCAAATCATATCTACTGAAAGGGTCAATTGGGTTGGCCCTTCGAGGAAAGCGACCACGGGGGACTGCGTGGTTGTTAACTTCCAGCACCCCCAACATGTCGCAACAGTCTTACTGCGCGCATCCTCACTGGTTTACAATGCAAACAGTGTCTGTGTGCGCCCCCTGGGATACTTCTATGCGCCTGACCAGAACCCGACCACAAATTCGCCTAAAAATCCTCGCGGGTATAGGCCTATATCACATGCTCAGACCCCAAGTCCGGTAGCACCATATATGCATAACAATAATATCAATGGGCTGAATGGTTGGCAGTCACTGGCAGTAAATTCTAATGGCTGGCAGACACCGATAGTAAATCTGATTGCTGACAACCAGAATTTGAGAGGGTACAATGTTCCCATACATAATCGCTTCGAAATGTTTTCAGGGCTGGACGCCTGCGACTGACTGAGGGTCTCGGAGAGTCAGAGTACCGTACAGCCTCCTGCAGCACAACAGATAGAGGTGATTTCACCAACAATACAAAAAAAATAATGTCATATGTTGGAATGTGGCGGGCTTAGAAAATAAAATGCAAGATGAAAGCTGGCTATCATACATTAGGGGCTTTCAGATCATCTGCCTACAAGAGACTTGGTCAGTAAAATGTGACATGTACATTGAAGGTTATAAGGCATACTTTGTACCTGCTGTATCAGCAAACCGGGGAAGACCAAAGGGTGGTATGGTAATGTTTATATCGGTAGCTCTGAAATGTACAATTGTTAGTAGGCCTTCAAGCAATCTTGGTTTATGTGGTAAATAAATAAATAATACCTCTCTTTTTGAATGCATAAATGAATAACAGATAGCTCAATAAATAAGAGTCAAGATTCGAGGTAGTAGGAGTTTGCAGGTTTAATACAGCATAAGGACAGGAACGGGACAACCTGCACAGGAATAGGATGGCAAGCCCTGGCAGCGCTGCCAGGATCTGGACAAGAAGGCTAGCGTGCCGTTTAATAACAGATACATGAGCATATATACATAACGCAAACACATAGCATTACATTGCAATAGGCGTAGCAGTGGGTGGAGCAATAGGCGTGACGCGTAGCAGTCGCGAAAGATAAGGGTGAAAAGAGGTGTAACAGGGCGTATACATAGACATGTGATGCAAACGTAACAGAATATGTCATGAATGGGGTGGAAACCATGGAGGGGGCTACCTAAGGAGCCGGGACCTCTAACCTGATGGTGCGCGCAAACTGGCAATGACGTGTTACTAGGAGAAGCTGGGGGCTATGAACTCTGTGCTAGGAGCAGAGACTGAAGTCTGGAGAGTCAGGGCGACATGTACCTAAGCAGTATCTAGTATCTGATGTTTAGAGAACATGTTGATAGAATCCAAAAGTTATCGGGGTAAAGGCGAACAGACTCTAAGACTGGAGCATGCATTATTCTACATGTAGTGCGTGATGAAGAATATTAAATGACCATTAAATGCAGTATTTCTCTTACATGGAGACGTAGAGGCTAGACAATGACGGAAACTATTGATGCGATTCAGTAGCTTTAGGAATGCAGAGAAGGAGGGCTGTACTGATAACTCGAATCATAACATACTCTTGGCAGACTCAGAGGCAGAGCCAGGCTGAACCGGGCACTGCGAGGCAGGAAGTAAGTGAAGGGTCGAGGATACAGGCGGGGCCTGTATCGCTCCTCAGCGAGGCTTCAGGGGACAGGAGCTGAATCTGGTGTCCAGGCCCTTTTGAGGCCTAGAAACGGAGACTTTACAATGGAATAACGTGCACACTGAGAAACGTGGCAACGTAGCTTTACATAGGCCTGATATTCGTAGTATTCACGAGAACTGGAAACTGACATACTAAAGGTGGACACAACTATAATTGCGTCTTTAATCGAACATGGGGAATAACATATGCATATTAATCATGCACAGATAACATATGATGGATGACACGTAGGGACACAGAACATGGCAAAATTTACTTTTCCACATTCCCTCCTTGTCACTACGTTTCCATCAGGAAACATCAATATTCATGATACCATCTATCATTTCATACAGTATCATTTGCTCGTCTCGAATTTTCTTGGAACGGGATTTAGAACGGGGCTTGGGACTAGGAATACAAGATGTAGCACAAATGCCGCAAATCGCAGGGCCACATTGTATACAGAGGCAGCAGCTAAATATGATCGCTACTGCAATACCTAGAAAGGACAAGACTTTCCATCCCCAGGCGGAAATTATATTCCAGAACCAACCGGACCATGTCCAGGTGCCTGGATTTTGGTGTAACAGATGGGCAATTTTATGAAGTCTGGTTATAGCTGAATAAACAGACGGCGCGTTATTTGGAATGAAAATGCAGCAACTAGATCCGATGACTCTACAGGCCCCGCCCCTATCGGCCAATATGACGTCAAGGACGAGACGATTCTGGAGCACGACAATTCTCATAAAGGATTGTTCTTCGGTTAAATTACTTAGAGCAGAAGTAGTCTCAATTACTACTGCTTCAAGGGTTCTGGTTAACCTACGTATCAGCTTACTATTCACAACTGTACCTAAATAAGGGAAGACACCTTTATTGATATCTATATATTGTTCTAGAGCAGTTTCAGTATAATCGACAATCGGGAGGTTTCTCTTGTGTCTAGTATGTACTAGGTGGGAATTCCTATAGTAGTCGGGTGGGGCTAGAAAAACAGGTGGCAGTAGGAAGGCAATGTAACAGGTTCCCTCCCAATCGAGGGGCAGACGAACATATGCGGTCTGACCACAAATAAAATAAGAATGACGTGAAGCCTTGAAAATAGATTTCCCACTGTCACTATACTTGACAATAGTAGTACAATCACTATGTCCTACGTGTGTAGAACCATTATTTCGGACACATAATTCGCCTTTGACTGGTAGTACTGAAATTGCAGGTAAGTCTGGAGTAGTATCAGACTGAACATTCAGGACCATGAAATTCGAAGAATAATTACCTAAATTATACACTTCATTTTCTAGATCTAACCCGGTTCTGTGGGGGAGACCTTGCTTGTCTGGAAAACATGTACTGTTAAGAAAAGACATATCTGTTGAGGATGACGTTAACGTGGACCATGCTCCACACGAACCATTATGTGAAAAAGGATAAGGAAAGAGTGGCAGAACTCCCTTCGGTGTCTGAAAAGGGGGGAGTCGACCACACACCCAACAATTAGTGGCATTGCTGGTCTGGTGTGAATAATGTAACATGCGGATGAAAGAATTATTTCGCATAGCGAGGCGGTAAGAGAGTTCATGAGGAGGCAGATCACTAAACGTGTGTTCTACTGTAGCATTAGAAGACTTATTTACATGAGAAACTGGAAAATACAGGTAAAATGCATAACTGGTGCAGGAAATCATAATGCTGAGAAATAATATGAAACATAGAAAAACGATACATCGGATTGAGTTTTGACTAACTCTCTCACTATGGGGGTCTATTTTATACATGTCAGAAACAGTCTAACCGTTTCACCTAGGGGAGGACTTAGACAATCAAACTGGCTGACTTATTTTACTAGACCGGAGTTTCAACTTATACTCCTGCTGTGGAGTTTTCTCTAACAGGGAGGGTGCAGTATCATTGTTCTTTGCGGGACAGTCCTTGAGAATAGTACTTTGGCAATCCTTCAAATCCTGGGAAATGTTCTTTGAGACGGGTTTCAGTCCATAAAATTTCTTTACGTGCGAAAGATGCACCCAGCCTTTGCGTCCCTCCAACTTCACGGCTGTACGGGTGGCGAGGAGGACCTGTCGGGGCTCCTTCCAGCGAGGCTCTAGCGGACTTGAGCGGTCAAAATTTCGCACCAGGACCATGGATCCTGGAACGATTTCATGCGGTACCACCTCGGTATTGTCTGGAAATGCGGCGGCAACCTGTGAACGACAAGAGTTGAGGGCAGACATCAAGGAAGCTAGGTAATCTGTCAGCATATTACTTGAAACATCGGTAATACTTCGGGGTCTGGGTGTACCCCACATGTTAGGGGGGCGGCCGAAAACGACCTCATACGGGGACAGACCTGATCTGGAATGTGCGACCATGCGCATATAGAACAAAGCGACTGGCAGAGCTACTAGCCAGTCCACACCTTTCTCTTTACATACTTTGGCGATGCGAATTTTCAGAGTCTGGTTATGTCTCTCTACGAGACCTGCTGCTTCAGGGTGGCGTACACAATGGAACTTCCACTGGTACCCTAACAAAAGGGAAACATGCTTCATTAACTCTGAGGAGAATGGCTGGCCGTTATCAGAATATACGACCCTAGGGAGTCCATAACGGGGGAAGAACTCACGAACCAACTGCTTGGCAGTGGTCACGGCTGTGTAATCTGGGACTGGATATGCTTCTGTCCACCTGGACAAAGCGCATACAACTACAAGGACATACTTGAAACCTCGACATCGCTCCATCTGAATATAATCCATCTGGAGGACTTCAAAAGGGTGGTCAGGAGGTTGGAATCCACCTTGTTCCACCGGGACACTTTTACCTGGATTAAACTGACAACATATCATACAGGTACGGACTTTCTGCTTGGCTGCAGCTCGTAAATGCTTGTTGAACCAAATGTTCTGGATACTGTCTAACATAGCTTTTTCTCCTAAATGTGCTGGACTATGTGCAGTATTGATAATGACTTGAACCATAGAGTCGGGGAGAAACCAAGTGGCTTTTCCTTTCGTCAACCATCCTTGATCTGTCTGGACCCCTCCTTGTTCGGACCATTTCTTGATTTCTTCGGGAGTAGCATGTAACTGGATATCTATGACATCTTGAGTAGGGTCCTTAACTGTCATACATGTAGTCGGATCTGGAGTGTGTGTCATGTTAACTGGAATGTCTGGAGTCTGAGCTGTAAGCTTGGCTGTGCGATCTGCTAGATCATTACCCTGGGAAATAATGTCAGTAACTTTCGTGTGTGCCTTGCATTTCATGATAGCAATGGATGTCGGTAAATGTATTGCATCTAACAGAGCTTGAATAAGGAGACCATGCTGAATCTTGGTTCCATGAGAAGTCATGAAACCTCTCTCCTGCCAGAGCACTCCAAAGTCGTGTACGACTCCAAATGCGTAGCGTGAATCTGTGTAAACATTAACTTTCCGGTTCTTAGCGTGTATGCAGGCTTGTGTCAGAGCAACTAGCTCTGCTGCTTGAGCGGACAGGGTGTCAATACGGTGTGTCTTAATAACTTCGGTGTCGGTAGTCACTGCATACGCGGAGACTAGTTCTCCTGTACTTGTTCTCATACATGAACCATCCACATAAAGTGTCAGGTCGGGATCTGGTAACGGAACATCTGTCAGATCTTGTCTTGGCTTTGTCGTAATGTTGACTACTTCCACACAGTCGTGTGTGTCCGGACTTAAAGTAACTGATGGTAACAGTGTAGCAGGGTTCAGGATGTTGCAGCGTCTGATTTCTATGTGTGGCTGGAACAGTGTCAATTCATAACCTGTCAAACGTGCAATTGTCAAGTGCTGAGTCTGTGTTCGGTTTAAAAGAACTTCCACGGAGTGTGGAACTTGTACTGTCAGGGAGTGTCCTAATACTATGGAATCACTTTGTCTGATAGCTAGTGCTGTGGCTGCAACTGACTTGAGGCACGCAGGCAGAGCCTGGGCTACAGGATCTAATGTGCTCGAAAAATAAGCACAAGGCTTGTATTGTCCTGCTTGATCTTGTGTGAGAACAGATAATGCTGTACCTTCACGTTCTGTGACGAAAAGTGTAAAAGGCTTACTGTAGTTTGGTGTAGCTAGAACTGGAGCTTGACATAGGGCTTTCTTTAACTCATTGAAACTGAGTGTATGTTCAGATGTCCAAGGGAGGACAGTCGATACGGCTGCCTCCTGTGTCGTTAACTGTATCAGTGGCTTGGCTAGAAATGCATACTGAGGAATCCATTGTCGGCAATAAGAAGTAAGGCCGATAAAAGCACGTACCTCCTTCTGGGTCTTGGGCTGAGGAAGACTCGCTATTAACTGGATACGGTCAGGTGTCAACTGCCTACCCCTCTTGGACAGTAAGTGTCCTAAGTAGACCACTTGCTGGACACAGAATTGAAGCTTAGAAGGGGACACCTTGTGCCCCATCTCGGCTAGGAAATACAGAACTGTGAGGGATGCTCGCTCGCAAGCACGTTCAGAACGGGCTGTGATCAATAGATCATCGACATACTGGAGCAGGGCAGTGTCAGTTGGCATGTGAATGTTGTCTAGTTGTCTCTTAAGTGCTTGACTGTAAATACTAGGGCTTTCTGTGAAACCTTGAGGAGCTCGTGTGAACATATAGCTCCTTCCATTTAAACAGAATCCGAAAAGAAACTGGCTGTCTGGATGAATGGGAACACTAAAAAATGCATTCTTGAGGTCGATTACAGTAAAGAACGTGGCTTCGGAATCAATGGCTGTCAATAGGGAAGAGATATCTGGGACAACTGGGTACTGGGGAATAATACATTTATTAAGTTCTCGTAGGTCAATCACTAATCGATATACTGGGGGTGCATTTGGATCAGTACGTTTCATGACTGGAATGATCGGAGAATTGCATACATTGGAGTCAGTTTCTACAACCACTCCTTGAGCGATGAGCTAGTCAATAATTTTGGATAAGGCTGCTACAGCCTCCGGTGGCAATCTATACTGTCTGATTCGTGGTAACACTACACCTGGCTTGAGAGTCACACGATGGGGTGTGATTTGCATATAACCAACATCAGTTGGACCTTGCGCCCATAGATGCTGCGGAACATTGGACAATCTGGGATCAAAATCTCGTAATACATAGTGACCCTTAAAGTCACGCAGGAACAGACGTATTCCCTCTGGGGAACAGCATATAACTGCACCTAACTCTTTCAGTGTTTTAATACCTAATAGATTCTCTGGACATGACTTAGTAAGTAACAGATCAGTAGTACGGGACAATGGACCTACTTCTAGAGTAACTGGCTTTGATATTTCATTTACAATGGGTTTTCCTGAAAATCCAAGGGAAACATTTCTTGAGCCTGAGAGCGGAGCCCCTGGAACTTCGGCGTGACTTATAGTGGTCCTACTTGCCCCTGTATCAATCAGAAACTTTCTGTCTTTCCCTAATACTTGACTGTGAACATAGGGACCTTCTTGATCTACAGGTATCTCGATGAGAGGCAAGCCTACCTCCCTCTCTAGGCTGTTTCATGAATATGGCTGATACTCTGGATACTCAGACTGTGCATACTTGTACATCTGCTGTGTAACGTGCTGTGTTGCAGCGATGGGCTGCGGTGCTGTAACTGTCTGTGGTGCATTCTGTGGCTGAGGAATCTGTGAAACTTGTTCTTGTCTAGGCGGACGTGGTCTTTCTTTAGTCTTACCAGTAGCTATGTTGTGTTTCAGAACTGCACACTCGTTTATAAAATGACCTGGCTGTTTACAATAATTGCAGTTCCCTTTAACGGGAGCTGCAGGATGACTGGCTTGATTCGGACCCCTCTTCTGACTGTCTTGAGGAACAGATTGTGCAACTAGTACTTTCATTTTCGTGTCTTTCATACGTTTTCTCTCGTGTTCTTGCTCTTCTCTGATTCTATTCTGGTGGTATTGGAGCATCTGTAACATCTGGGACGGGGTATTAGCTTGCCAGGTACTTTCGACTTTCAAAACTCGATTCTTAATTTGTGGACTTGAGTTCTCGACTAATTTAGTAACAAAAAGGTGAGGGTATGACTCACTACTTGTCTTGAGGCCACTGTTGATGCTAAAACATTTCTCAAATCTAGAATAAAAATCACTAATGTCTTCGTCTTGTTTCTGTTTACAGGCTGAGATTGCATCCCAGTCTTCCTTTTTCGTTGTTAACAATCTGGGTAAAACTTGAATCAATAATTCAGGTAATTCTTTACATTTCGCTCCAAGACCGGTACCTGGTACTCGTGCCTTATCTTCAGCTTCTAGAACTGCCCAATCGATCTTTTTCTCTCCCACCTCCCATTCTTTTTCCTTGAGCTTTTCATACACCCCTGCGGGCAGCAGAACCTTTAACATTTTAATTATATCTGGATACGTGTATTCTCCCATACGGAGCATGTCTTTTAATTCTCGATGGAACCCTGCTGGATCTTTATCATGACAGGGGATTAATTTTTTCATCTCTAAGAGTTCCATCTTTGTGATCGGGGTGTAAACAAACACTCGTTCTAGTTCGCCACCCGTTCCTCTAACTGGGTGGACTTCTCGTAACGGATTCTGTCTCTCCATGTAAAATGGTTTACTTTCTGGGGGTGAGACATGAACAAAATGCGGGTTCAGAAACGTTCTATATTTGTGACGCTGTTCTAGAATGACACTAATTAAGTCGGTACCTAAACCTTACCATCTATACTGGAGTAACTCGTTCAGGATATCATGTAACGGGCCTGGATCAGAGTGCTGACCCTCATACAATGTAATGAGGTGCTGGATCATATACATACCCACCAGTCGTTGCTCGGCTGGGGGCATTTTCAGAAACATTTGTGCCACTATTTCGTCTGGAAAAGTGGTAGAATCAGTAATCCATCGGACTGCTGATCGGGCTAGTTCTTGTTCATGCATAGTACTTAACTCACTGTAACCGATTCGTGATTTCAGAATGTGATCGGTAGCTTGAAACACTTGTTCTAGAGAACCTTGTTCTGGTGCTGGATGATGGAAAGTTGACTTGTGTTCTAGGCGTAAATGGCGATCTGGAAATCTAGATTTTCCTACATACGCTATTCTGGCGGAATTCTCGTCGTCTACCTCTTCAGTATCAGAGTTACTTTCTTTCTCGCTTACTTGTGCTGCTTTACGCTGTTCGTGTAACTTTATTATTTCTTTACGGATTTTCTTGTACATACTTTCCATAGCACTGATGGTCCTGTGCTTACCCTCGGCTATATTATCACTCCACTTTGTCAGGGTTCTCATTTCGGCTTGATCTTTGGACGGGTAATCTTGTTCTCTTATTAAACAATTAATCAAAAACTTTAGTATCATGAGCTGGATCTCGGCTTTCCTTTGAGACATGACTTCGCCAATGCTTTCTGGATCATCCCCTGTACGGATGAAACGATATATTCTGTCTAGATCTTCTTTCATATTCGGTAGGGTGACTAGATACTCGGCCACCTTTCTTACACGTAATGAATATAAAACCATATTATCCTCGCCTGGGACTGGATCATAGCCGCATTCATTAAGGGCTTTTCTTATTTCTGCTACAGACTGATGTCTGGGCGTACGCTGTGACGCTTGTGCATGTAATTCGGCTGACGTTAAACGCTTGTGTGGCGGCGGGGTCTGAGGAGGACCTCCTCCTGCGGCCCCTAAACTAGAGTCGTCGACTGATCCTCTTCGTACTAGTGTGGCAGGAAATTGAAATGCGGGCTGAACTGGTATGGCGGGCTGGACCGGGGGGACCGTAACAGGTACTGCAAGGGGTACCCCGGTGTCTGGAGAAACGGGGAGTGCCTGATTTACAGGGACTGGCGGAGCGCGAGCAGGATTTGCATATTCTGGGACTGTGTCGTCCAAATAGGACGAAATGAAAATATCAGCTGCGGTCTGTTTGTGACGTAGCTTGGTCGGAACTAATGGTGGCGGAAAGTTACTGGATGCCTCCGGGGTCGCTTTTGGCAGGCCCTCGGCAAGAAGAGGATACATACCCTTAATAAGAGCATGCCTCTGTCTGTCTGACTGTTCGGTTTTAACTCGTTCACCAATCTCGATTAATTCCCTTTCTTGGGCTCGTTCCAAGGATTCTCTACTTAATTCTGACTTTCTGATTTCTTTTTCGGTTCTTTTATGAGATTCTTTGCGCCATAACTCGATGGCATCTTTCTGTGACTGTCTGGCTTTCTTTTTCCATAATGCTTCTTCTACTCTCATGATGCACTCGGCATCCCATGTGCCTGACACAGGCCATCTATACTTTTCCTCTAACTGTTTGGTATACTCTACCCATAAATCTAGATATAGTATGGCACTTATGCCATGCCTCTGATACATAAAATGACCTGGACTGTCCCTAGGCGGGACAGGAACTGCTGCTTCCAGCAGACCCTTTCTAGTTTTTAACTGACGTAACTTAGAAAACAAGGGCATGACTGAACTGTAACTGAGACACAATACGTAATTACACAATAAACACGATAACTACTTCACACTCATACCACAACATCAAAATACATGAAGAACATTTAGAATAACAGTTTGAACAGAATACAACCTGGAATACAGGACACAGAATACCTGAATTTTCTCGAGAACAGAACTGACTAGAACAGAAACTAGATGTACTGCTGAAACAGTACGAAACTTACCGGTCTCATACAGAGACACGTCAGGACCCGTATCCACCGAAGTGGACACTTCGTTTGTGGGTCTGTGTACCACCAACCCACGGACCAGAGTCAATTAAATTGACCCTGTCTAGATACTGCCCCAGTAACGGTACTCACCGGGCAGCAAGAACGGAAGGCCTCGGACTGGACTGGACTGCTACGACGACGGACGACGAACTTCGGACTTCAGTTACGGGTGGACCTCCGGATACCTCGGACCTTGGACTCTCGGCTTGGGCTCTGGTCGGGACTCGCCGCGTTCCTCCACCGCCTCGTCTGGATGATGGACCGCCTCCTCCGTCTCCTCCGTGGGCCTGAGGGATACTTGAAGCAGAAATATCTGCACGTGCACGGTATGGTTCCGTCACGGCTGCAGAGGGTCAGGGGGCCGGCGTGGCTTCACCGGCGCGTGGGGAAAGGGCAAGTCCCTATTCGGGCGCCATTATGTGGTAAATAAATAAATAATACCTCTCTTTTTGAATGCATAAATGAATAACAGATAGCTCAATAAATAAGAGTCAAGATTCGAGGTAGTAGGAGTTTGCAGGTTTAATACAGCATAAGGACAGGAACGGGACAACCTGCACAGGAATAGGATGGCAAGCCCTGGCAGCGCTGCCAGGATCTGGACAAGAAGGCTAGCGTGCCGTTTAATAACAGATACATGAGCATATATACATAACGCAAACACATAGCATTACATTGCAATAGGCGTAGCAGTGGGTGGAGCAATAGGCGTGACGCGTAGCAGTCGCGAAAGATAAGGGTGAAAAGAGGTGTAACAGGGCGTATACATAGACATGTGATGCAAACGTAACAGAATATGTCATGAATGGGGTGGAAACCATGGAGGGGGCTACCTAAGGAGCCGGGACCTCTAACCTGATGGTGCGCGCAAACTGGCAATGACGTGTTACTAGGAGAAGCTGGGGGCTATGAACTCTGTGCTAGGAGCAGAGACTGAAGTCTGGAGAGTCAGGGCGACATGTACCTAAGCAGTATCTAGTATCTGATGTTTAGAGAACATGTTGATAGAATCCAAAAGTTATCGGGGTAAAGGCGAACAGACTCTAAGACTGGAGCATGCATTATTCTACATGTAGTGCGTGATGAAGAATATTAAATGACCATTAAATGCAGTATTTCTCTTACATGGAGACGTAGAGGCTAGACAATGACGGAAACTATTGATGCGATTCAGTAGCTTTAGGAATGCAGAGAAGGAGGGCTGTACTGATAACTCGAATCATAACATACTCTTGGCAGACTCAGAGGCAGAGCCAGGCTGAACCGGGCACTGCGAGGCAGGAAGTAAGTGAAGGGTCGAGGATACAGGCGGGGGCTGTATCGCTCCTCAGCGAGGCTTCAGGGGACAGGAGCTGAATCTGGTGTCCAGGCCCTTTTGAGGCCTAGAAACGGAGACTTTACAATGGAATAACGTGCACACTGAGAAACGTGGCAACGTAGCTTTACATAGGCCTGATATTCGTAGTATTCACGAGAACTGGAAACTGACATACTAAAGGTGGACACAACTATAATTGCGTCTTTAATCGAACATGGGGAATAACATATGCATATTAATCATGCACAGATAACATATGATGGATGACACGTAGGGACACAGAACATGGCAAAATTTACTTTTCCACATATACAAGGTCTAGTTTTATCTGCGGGCAATTGTAAGGTTGGTTTGATCAATTTTTATAATTCTATTAACAATGCTACAAGTTACGGCAACTTAGAAATTTTAAATGATTATATAGGCACCTCAATGAGGGATTGTTCACATAACTTGTTGATCATGGGCGATTTTAATATTCACCCTTGTGGTGACCCCCTAGGGAAAAACCTCCAGGAATTACACTGTTCCAGAATAAATGGTTTACATCTGGAACACACGGTGGAGGGGGTCTGTTTTAATAACCTTCTCAATGATCATGGTCTCACTATAGCAATGGCATTACGTGACCCCTCAAAGCGTTTTCTTACCCCAACTTTTAAAGGGCATGGGAAGGGGACGTTTATTGATTATATGCTGTTAACCTTGCTCATGCAGGTCTTTGTGCGTTCGTTTTCTATAGACAATAACCCACTTAGCGATCACAACCCTTTGACTATACATTTAAGGGGGCCCTGGGTGGCTAGTGAAAGTCGTAACCTGGTTAAGGGTAGGGTAACAGCAATTGATGGCAGACGCCGCCTAAAATGGTCCATGTGCACTCCGGACCTCATATACCAGAACATCCAAAATAACTGTAGGGATATAATCGCTAGATGCACTCAGGTTGATTCTGATCCAACTCAGGTTCTGTCTGATTTTCAGAGCTTAACAGATAAAATAGCTATTTCAATGACAGAACCTTTAAAGAGTAGAGGGAGGGAGGGCCCGAGGTGGTTTAATAAGGAATGCTCTAAAGCAGCTCGTGACCTCAGAGCGTCCTTGTCGTTAAAACCAAGAAACAAGGAATTAGTACAGAGATCTCGAAAAGAGTATAAATCAGTCATTGCCTCACGGAAGGAGGTACTGAAGAATGAGGCTTGGGCTGAGATCCTGGAACCACAAATACTGAAAAACCGTGCTAGATTTTGGGCGGCGCTTAAGAAACCCTTCCTGGTGAAAGATTCAGGGGAGGGGTTAGAATGTGTTATAACAAAAGAGGAATGGGTTGCACATTTCAAACAATTGTACGGGGGATGTGAAACTAATGCGGTATCCTTTGAATGCACCAAAGGGGGTCCTTGCCTGAATGTTAGTATAGGAGAGGTTTTGGTGGGAATAGAGGGGCTCACAGTGGGTAAATCACCAGGCCCTGATGGGATACCCCCGGATCTCTTCAAATCTGATCCTAATTTCTGGGCCCCGATTATTGTGGCGGTTATCAACGCAGCCGCGAGAGTTGGATGCCCGTTATCATGGGGGCTCTCCACCATTGTGCCTATATTCAAAAAAGGGGGACAGGGATAGCCCCCTTTGCTACAGGCCTATCTCCCTGATTAACTCCATGGCGAAATTAGTGGGGAGAATTGTATTGCGGCGACTCTCCGAGTGAACACGGGACAACAATATTATGTCTATCACCCAATATGGTTTTTGTAACGGCCGCTCGACCACAACTCAATGTCTAAATCTCTTTCTAATACTTAGTAAATATACTATTGCCCAAAAGGGCACAGTCCATCTGGCCTTCATGGACCTATCCTCAGCTTTCGACTGTGTCAACAGGGGGAAGCTGTGGGGGTCCATGAGGGATAAGGGAGTAGACAGCGGCATCATAAATTTTCTGGTTGACCTCCATAGCAACACAAGTGCAAATATAAGGTATTGCCAAGACCTGTCAGTAACTGATGATTTTAGAACCGGGAAGGGGGTGCGGCAAGGCTGCATATTAGCCCCTTTCCTTTTTAATTTTTATATAAATGAGCTGGATGGCGTTTTACAGGAGGTGAAATCAGACAGTCCAAGAGT
Source organism: Lissotriton helveticus (assembly GCF_964261635.1). NCBI lineage: Eukaryota > Metazoa > Chordata > Amphibia > Caudata > Salamandridae > Lissotriton > Lissotriton helveticus. The sequence goes on along the minus strand of NC_136072.1, from coordinate 942,501,137 downwards.
GGGGAAAAGAAGCATCCCCGTTCTGTTATACGCAGATGATGCGGTGCTGTTAGCAAGAACTGAAAAAGGCCTCCAATTGCTACTTAATGCATTTAAAAAATTCATGGAAGACAGAGATTTGTTAGTGAACAACTCTAAATCTTTCATTATGCAGGTGGGGAAACAGCCAAAGAGACAATACACCTTCAAATTAGATAAGGCAGTAATACCACTTTCTAATACATTCTCCTATCGAGGAGTACTCTTTGACTCCAAATTATCCTGGGCCCCGCAACTTGCTAAGAAAAAAAGTGATGTGACTAAGGTTAATGCCTCCATTTTCAATTTCGCTTCAAAGCTTGGTAAAAAGCCTACGGCTGCTATGATTAAAATATATGACGCAAAATCTGTAGCAACCGCAGTATACGGGAGTGAGCTTTGGGGCTACATGGCTGGGGAACAACTTCAGACCACAGAAAATTCGTTTTATAAACGGCTCCTGTGTGTTCCAGTCTCCACTTCCAACTTTGTGTTTCATGAGGAACTAGGAGTGGGGTATTTGAGCGATATCCTGTCCCTACGACCTCGGTTATGCTGGCTGAAAATGTGGTTATGCAAAGAAATTCCCCTAACACACTTAATTGCTAATGACTTCATGGCCCTCGAGAATGCGTCAGGCACTCCCTGGCTGAACTATTTAAAAACCTGTTTTACTGAAATGGGTCGTCCTGATCTGTTTGTACATCCGTCAGGAATTAGAAAGGCGGACATTGATCTAGTCAAGCAGGTGTTTCTTCAGCGTAAGAAGGCTGAGAGGGAGGGTGCTGAGCTACAAAAAGTTAGTGTAAGGAAATTTATCATGGTTAAAACATGTTTGACAACAGAGCCTTATCTACTCGGCACTTTCAGTACCCACGACAAGTTCATGCTAACAAGATTTAGATTTAACCTGTTTCAACATCTGCTTATTAGACCTAAAAAGGAGAGCTTCTGTAAAAATCTATCATCCTGTGGCTGCGACGGAAAGTCTCCACAGGACATGATGCACTTTATGTTTTTATGCAGATTTTATTAATTCCCTCGTAAACGCTTTTTAATTGCTCTTTAAAAAAAAATGAATTTTAACCAGATACGACCAGCCTTTTTATATTTACAATTGCTACACAGTAATAGTGTCCTTCAAGTTCTTGAATTTTTAAAATTGGCTCTTAAACTGCGACTGTGTCTGGACCAATGAATGAACTAATGGATGTAATGTTTTCAGTTTTCTCATCATCTGTAATTATATATTATATAATGATATTTGAAGTATGTACTGTATGTTTTAATGCACTTTTATGGTTGAAATACACCAAATAAAGTTTCTTTTGAATTTGAAAGAAAGCTCAGTGACTAATACGCACATTTAAAATAGATCAGCTTCAATGTAAGAGCAGCTACAATATTCTTAGGGCTCCCGCCTGCGTTGCAGTGCGCAGCCCTGCTCACGCAGCGAGAGCCCTTTTTCGATGGGGTTTTGAAAGCTGACCACAGGCGTGTGATCAAGCTGTTTCTGCCAGGCATTGGCATTCGCGTATTTTTTTTATTAAAAAAAAAGGCACGCGATTGGGCAAAGGCGGGCGCATGTCCCGCATTTGTAACGCCCATTCCCAACGGTGGCTAGCACGCGCAGCAGTGCGCGTTCGCCTTGCTGCTGCGCTCCCTCCTCCCGCTCCTCTGTGGTACGCGCGCACCACTAGTTTCCATTCCCGGCCCTGCTTCTCTGTGGTGCGCACGCAACACTGGTTCTTTAAGCTGTATTTATCTGGCAACAGTTTCCTTTACAGTTCTCTCCTCAACCGCAACGCACCATCCGGGGCTCTCTGTGCACTGCAGAGGAAGGGACCTGACAAGCACAAATTATAGAGGCAGTAATTGGATCTCATAGACATTTCTCGGGGGGAGGGGAGTCTGGGGGGAGTGGTTACTGGGAGGCTGCAACGACATCATCACTGGCAGGGTGTGCATGTCACACCAGCAAACAGCAGGGCTCGGAGACATCACTTATTTACAGAACAACTGTACTCGGGTGGGTTGTTAGCGGCTAAAACACGGCTCTCTCTGTCATCTGTAAATGGAATCCTGTTTGCTCCCCCGGATTCCTTCTCTGCTTAGCGCATTATTTATCCATTTTGTTTTCCGTCCCCGGCCTAATTTATCAAAGGCATCGTGCACTCCTGCCGTCCTCCGTGTCAGCGCTACACATCCTCGTGTGTCGCAGGGCCGCATATTTCTCTTCCTTCGAAGACAGATGCAAGAGGGGCAGAGGTAGCTTGGATGACCATACACGCAATTCATTTTTTAGTCGAAAATATTTCATTTAAGTTTTAATTCTTTAGTCAGTCGTTAAAAATTTTCGGTGTATAATATTTTAAGAAATAAGCTTGTGCGCCAGTATTTTAATTGCATGCTAACTTTATGTAAAACGTACAATGGGCATCTATTCAACAAAATGTCAGTTGGGCGGAAGTGACATCAGACACCGTTTAACATCGATGCCTTCACAGAAAGGGAGTTCATATGTTATATCACTAAATAATCCAAGGAAGTGATGCCACTAGAGTTGACATTACTGAAGTGAAAACCTCTTAATAAGTGCCACATTTATTAAATAACACAATTGTTACACAGACAATTGTCTAGTTTAGATACTAGCATCATCTAGCCCACTTTAGCCATCATGTGCCATAACAGTCATAGACATGTTGTTGGCTCACATCTTGAAAACCGGGGTCAGACGTTCAGTGGCGGCTGCTGTGGCATTTAAGTGGTGAGCGAGCGCGGGTGTTTGGGGGGGGGACAGGGCAAGGGAGAAGAATTTAAAAAACATGCTTATCTGCATTCTCCAGCTTTGGTGCTCTTCGGCCTCTGCTTCTTGACTCCTGGCATGCCACAGGGTTCCCCTACGCCAATCCAGACGCTGCTCTCATGCTGGTATTACTCAGAATGACAGCAACGCCTTGATTGGTGTGAGCGCCATAGTTAGAAATTCCCTAAGGGACTACGATCCCTTTCTTTTTCTGTAAGCACAGCTGGTTTACAATGGGGAGAACAGATGCCGAGACCTTGTTGCCACTCATCATGAACAAGGGAAGGGAAAGGATCTGGCTTAACGACTAGAGTGGCGGACTTTGAAGCAAGGGACTCAGCCTTGTGTCTTGCCGGAGGCTCAAACATCCTGTGATTCTGGGCAAATCACAATCTCCCACTGCCTAAAAAAGAATAAGTCCATCTGTAATGCAACTATTGCTCATGTAAAGCGCTGATACCCTAAGGTTGAGTTCGCACTATATAAAACTGCAAAAAGAAACTTGTTGCAGCTTTCCATTCTAACCCGCTACCATTCTGCGCTTTTACTCCTCCCGCCTCATTTGTTCCAGAGTCCGTTTTCACGTGATGTTTTCCTTTTTCTCGGTTTTCTATAGTCTCGACCGGAAGCTATTGGAGCCCTTTAAAAAATAGCACTTACATTGCACAAGGGCACGATCATTTTGCTTTAGGCACAAGGAGATTACGTGATTTGCCCACAATCCCACATCAGTTGTACTGGCGCAGCACAGGGGTTGTCCTAATAGCACGTACTACCCACTGCACTTTCCTTTCCTCCTTGAATTCAGCAAAGAGCTCAAATGAAATGGTCTCCAAGTGCACTACCTCCCTGCCCTACAAGGCATCTGCTGGTTTTATACATTTTTTGTATTCAGTTTTGTATAGGGTGGGGAGGGGAGTAATGAACAGCAGTGGGGCTTTGCGGCCAGGGGAACATCCGCGCAGTCACCCATTCATAGCAAAAGACCCCAATGATCCCTGGAGGGGAGGCAGGCTGTTTGGGAAGGAGGCTGACAGACGGTGTACCGAGTGTGGCGAAGCGACGGGAGATGTTTTCTCTTTTCTTGGAGGGGGTTTGTTACTGCGTGGAAATGCTTTTTTGTGACTGGGAGTGCAATAACTTGGTGCGAATACCTCAGCTTGAGGCTCAAAGGCTTTGTTCAGCTTGGCCGCGAGCATGTTTTATGTAGAGGTGTCCTCTTCAAAAATGCCGGAGCCTCGATCACGGGTTCTAAGCAGGGTGGGATGTTTGTCTGGCACTTGCTCAAAGAATTCTTTGTTGGAAGATCACAGCTGCGAGAACAGAATCTAATGGCAGTATACATATGCACCGCCTCCATGGTATTTTTTTCCCCTCCATCTGATTCGAACATGGATTACCAGGACTTCGAGTTCATCGCATTCTTCATGCTTCTGTTGGGCCGACGCAGTGAAATTCGATTCAATTTGTCTGCGTTCTCCCCAGCAACAGCTTCTGTAGTCTGACTCAAACCTTGACTCCTGGCATGGGGGCCTGATGCCCTCTACAGGGCAATGTGCCTGCATCTTCGACTGCTTCTCCGCAGAGAATGCACTCAGGGTGATAGAACGGACTCCCTTCTAATACTGTCCCACAGAACCACAGCAGATATCAGTGGTCTGATCACCAGTAGGTGTCCTATCTCTGCCTCTACAACTGACTAAGACGATATTATGTGCCACGCCTCCCTCACCATGTGCCCGAAAAAGACCACCTGTTATCTGATAACAAAGGTGGGCCGGCCAGAAGATGGGGTTGCAAGCCTCCGACCACAACAATGGCCTCTTCAGAGTAGAGACCCAGCTCGACGCTGAAGGTGAGGACTCTGGACCCGCAGGCGTTCCACCAAATCAGACACCACTTAGCCTGCCTAGAGGCAGTGTTTTACCCGACTGTGACCAGTAGGAAGAGGAACAAGAAGTCGCATCACCTTGACAATCTCCGGGCCTTAAACAAGGGGGTCAGGAGTATGGTCGACACCCATGCCCAGCCTCAGAGAATGGCTCAGACAGAGGCATTGCACCGCCAACAAACGGGTCAGGCATCCAGTATTCCCACCACCACACAGACTTAGGGGCTTCACAATTTTCGGGTTACAGTCCGCTCTGAACAGCTTTAGAACGGACGCTGGTCCCAGCTCTGGGCTGAAGATTTTGGCTCAGAAATAAAAAAACTGACTTTTTCAAAACAGCTGCCATTGGAGCAGTCTCCAGCTCCTAATCCTAAACCACAAGGATAGGCACACCATCCTTCTCCCTTGTGTTCCAATTCTTCCTCCTTTTCCATCTCCTTCACAGGCTACACCACCTCCCAGGTTACCACCTTCATTGCCTCCGCAGTCACCAGTGGGGTCCCCACTCCGCCTCGCATTAATGAAAGTTTTAACTATTGCCGTTGCATTATTATTTGTAATCACAATAGCTCGAACTTTCAATAATGCAAGACCTATTGCATTACAAATGCTTGTTAAAGTCGCAGATGTCTTCAGATTTTAAAGGGCTACGCGTTTAACAAAAAAGCATGCATTTCTTGCAGGATTTTGTTTTTTTTTTTACAAATGTTTTATCACAGTATTTAACAATGAACAAACAGAGGCTTTGGTTTTGAAGAACATCTAACAAGTTGGATTAGTTACTGAAGATTGATAGATATATTTTATTTGCATAATTAATTAAAATCATTGCAATTCATACAAAAAGAACATAAAAAGCAAGAGGAAGTTCATGGCTGATACAGCAGAGGTTCATAGGTGGTATCTGCCGGTACAATTGAGTTAATCTTAATCATGAATTTTACAAATCGGGCGGCCATCTGAGCTGAGTCCCCCTTCATACACTCCTCTAAGGCTTCTTGGCATGTCCGCACATTGTGAATTCTCCAGATGGGGCGCAGCCAAAACGTTCGAAAGGGGAGTAAAATTCTACAGATGCACAAAAATTGTTGCAAAAACGACACTGAGAGGGCGTATCTGCCTTGTACCTCTGCCCATACTCGTACGCCATCAGGGGGATTAGTCCAAAGCGTAGTCTCATTAACTGGTGTTTCACCGATAGCTTCATGGAGGATGACAGATAATATGGTACGGTTTTAAGATCATAAAGTTTTAACGCTCAACTGCCATGGGATAGATTTTTCACTGATAATGCATCGTGTTCCACTGAAAGGTTCTTTGCTTGTTTGGGCAGAGCTTTGGCAGCCACCCCTATGGGCAGCGGGCTCGCCCATAGATCATGAGCTTCTTGTGCGTCCAAGCAGAATGTTAAAAATGTATTCCAGGAAGTGCTGGGGTTGTTTAAAAGTGACCAGATGCAACTCTTAAGTGTGGAGTCATGTGCCATTTTGGTTTTTGCACAGTAGGCAATGAAGATAGGATCATTGAGGTTTTAAGAGATTTTTGTGAGCCAATAAATGTAATGGTCCGAAGGAGAAAGCTCAAATATTTCGCTCTTGCCTATATTTTTAGCTTTTGCCAAAAACCTAATGAGCACAATACCAATACTTACACTGAGTTTTGGGTGAGTCTATTTCTTATCACTGGTTGACTTTCTTGTAAACCCCATCTGCTCGCTACTAATTTGATGGCTTTCCTCTACTCCCTCTTGTGTTTTTCCTCTCCTGAAGTGTAGTTTCTTTATCATCCTTTTGATTAAGGACTTCTTTGCTTACACGGCTGACTTCAACGAGCTACTTTTTCCAGATTTGAGCACACTATGGGAGTGCATGCGTTTGCTCTCTTTCCTGTGTGCTGCTTCCACCTCTCACCCGCTACCTACCAATCTCTCAGAGTTGGTCTACCCAGCTTTTCTGTTTCTTCCTCATCTCCATCCCATCCGGCTTATCTTTATTATCTCCCCAGCCCGTTCTTCAGTTGCTTCCCACCACAGCACTTTCAACTGGACTTGTTGACTCTCAATACAGTGCCTCTCACCAACCGTTTATCTTTTTTTTAGGGCCCAGCAACTGTAGGTTGCTGCTGGGATGCTACATGCTCTCTTATCGGCTTTTGCACACACAATTAAATCGCTTTATGGGGGGCATCTTAGAACACTAAATTAAACATAAACAAACAAATGGGCACCAGAGAATTATGAGGCATACGTGTGCAAGCATGGTGAGACATACGTGCTCATTTGTGACGTATGCGTACAAGTCCAGAATTTGGGGTTGGCCATCTTAAAAGTGACAAAAAAATGGCCACTGCAGCATAATAATGCTTGCGTTTTATGTATGGAGATGCGTGTCTGCATATACATCATCACACTTGGGCCAGAAATTTAAAAAAGTGCTTATTGATGCTTTTTAGCACCTGCAACAGGCATTGGTAAAGCCACATGGTCAGCTAACACCTTTCAAAGGCTAGACCCATTGGCTTTCCTGATACCGGTTCAAAATAGCAGCTTGGAGTTTATTGTTTTGGTGCGACTTAGGACATTATTGTTTGAAGGAGGTCACATAAAATGGAAAATATTGTTTTTCAGAACGGTTATCAGACGATATGAATGTAATGCTTTTCACATGATGCCATGGAATTTATCAATGTTGAGGTGTAATGGGGATACAAGAAAAGAGAGGTGTGGAGTCTATCTAAAAAAAAGAAGACAGAACAGTTATTTGGAAGTGTTTGGAGAGAGAAAAGACTAGGAATTTGGTCTTGAATTGGTTAAGGTATAAGACGTTGTGGACATCTAGAATTGCAGAGCATGTCATACAGATGATATATGCAAAGCCCAGAAGGCTGACCAGCACTTTTTTTTAATAGATTTTATAAACCGATGGAGCAAGATAAAGGTGGGGAAGAGATGAGTTTCCACTGAACCCCTGCTGCCCATCTGGCTTCCTCCACAAAAACTGGCCATAAAATGCCTATCTGCAGGGTTTGAAGATGCAGTGTCCATGTGAAAATGTTCCTCGTGACAGGATGCTCAACTAGTTAGTGAATGAGGGTACAAGTGTTGCTTACTTATACCTTAAGCATAATTAACCAGACAATATTTTGACTCATCTAACTGACTGCACTGCAAAATATCTGTTGAAAAGACCAGATGTTTACCTTCAAAAACCGAAACCTCAACAGTGGTGTAACAAAAGCCCCGTGGTGCGGGGAGGCCCCCTGAGCTCCAGGTAGCCCCCTGAGCAAAAGTGGTAAGCCGAGGAGGGAGGCCCCCTCCAAGTACTTTGTAAGGTAGTCCCTTCAAGTTTCGCTACGCCACTGAACTTCCATTAATGTTTGGTTCCAAGCACAAGGCTAACATTTAGAAAAAAAAATGTTTTTCAATTTTTAGGTTGAGGGAATAATCCTGCATAATTGGTGTGCAATTTGTTGATCAATTATACATATCTTAATAATGACACTATAGCCTACAATGAGGTAGAATCTATTGGTGTTGTCCCATTCTATTTTGCAAATCCGTAGACATGGTTATTACTTTGTTTTATAATGTTTTGCACACACTATATATTTCACATTGAAGGTGTCCGCTCCATTTTTATCACTGCATTAAACAGTAAACTATCTTTAGCCTGTTACTATTATATATATTTACAATAATAACTATTACAACGAATATTTACAGTACCCTTCTCTGAATTTGTTATGTATAAAACATCAAAGCATGAAATAAGAAAACCTTAAATTCTGAAACGGAGTTTGAAAAAGGGAAGACGTTGACCAAGGCGATTATTTTATCACAATCACTGACCAACAATTTAGCAGCAGCTACCAATCATAAAACAACAAAAATCCATATTTTTATTCACAATAAATTAGACCGGATATTTTTCCTCTCACTGGTCAATCCAGTACAAGCATCAGTCTTTTCAAGCTTTGATTCTAACTGTAGAATTTAATTTGTTAGCATCATTGCAGACAGAAGCGTTAGTATAAGCAACTACTTCCTAATGTAAATCCTCTAGTTCATGTCAGGAAACGATGGCTTTAAGGACAGTGTACATGTTCTTAAATATGATGCCCTTGTCGAAGTGACATTTAAAATATGCATTCTGGAGTAAGTTAGGGAGAGGCAGAGCAGCTTTCTGTACAATGTGGGGATGAGATATTTGGGAAGGCCTACAAAAATGGCACTACTCCGATTGTATCATAAAGAAATGGTGGCCTGTGCCACATCAGCTTTACCATCTGGAGAAAGAAATTGCAGAATTTTCCTAAATCTTGCAGCAAGAGTAAAGCGGGTGGAAACTGTCCCCCCCCCCACCCTATTGAGCCAGAGTCAATCATGAACCCATGATTTTTGGGGCACAGATTGAGCCAAATACTTGGGGCAACCAAAGAGACCCAGCGCAGCAATTGTCTAAGATTAACAGTTCAGGCTTGTCGGAGATGAACTTTAAGTAGGTTGGGCATCATTTAGATGGCCACCATGGACAATCAAGCAAGTGGTCCAGGAAGGCAGAGTTTGGAATGTTTGTTATTGTTAATTTATTCTTATTAGGCGCACAGCTACCCAAGGGTTTCCGGGCAATGCCTGAAAGGTAAAGAAAGACAAGAGAACTCTATAAGTTAAACAACCAGGTTTTTAGGCCCTTGCGATAGTTCATGTAACTAATTTCGGTCCGAAGTGCCTTCGGAAGGAAGTTCCACAGCCGTGGGCCAACATAGGAGAACGATCGGCCACCCATCCGGGCCAGTCTAATCCTCGGCACAGTAAAATTAGCCTGTGAGGCTGAACGTAACGGGTGTGAGGGAAGATAACGCTGAACCAAAGCTTTCAAATATTGTGGTACTTTTTCACAATTAATTCTAAACATATAGCTCAGGGCTTCGAACTGTAAACGGTTCTCAACCCTGAGCCAATGCAGCTCACGAAGAGCACCTGAGATGGAAGCACTTTTGGGAAGCTTACAGATCTCCCGCCAGTAATAGGGCATCATCCTTGCGGTGGTTGCTCCATTTGCCCTCTAACAATGAAAGTCACGAGTGTGGACATTGGTACAGATAAGCCCTGGGAGCTGCGGCAGTTTACGAACTGCAACAGCACCAACCTTATTTACCTCATCACGTGCACATGTAATGAAAGATACGTGGGTATGACCACGAGGAAGGTACGTGTGAGGATGCAGGAACATAAGAGCACTTTCCGTTGCAGGAAAGATGTCTCCAAACTCACGAAGCACTTCCTCACGTGTAACCATGCCGAAACAGATTTCAAATGGCATGTTCTCGAGAAACCGTACATTCCCCCCCATGTGAGTGACGTGTCCAGATACCTGTTCGTTCGTGAGCAAAGGTGGGTGTTCAAATTGGGGACACACAAACAAGGGCTGAACGATGACATTCCGTGGGTCTCTTTGTCTTGATCAAGTCGATGCGTGCCCCTATGAATAGCACTTTGCGCGACTTTCACTGTAAATCAGAGGATTTGTCCCCTCACTTAACAGTATTATTCCCGTTGGGAGACAGTTCGAGTTGGTTTCTGGTGACAGCATTTTTGAGCCCAAGAACTAATGAGTATTTAAAGAATACTTAGCGTCCTGTCACATACGACGGTGCACCTGCTTATCTGGATGCGCTCCAGTGCCTGAGCAGGGTGTGTCATGTGCGTATACTTACCGCTTAATTCCAGCTCACAAGTCACGTGTAGTCTATAAATTTCTAATTCAATGTTTACCTATTTTGCTAACGTGCCCAGTTGCGGTGGTGCACTATGTCCGACAATGTCTAATTAGCAATTAGTCATTTTGGCTTTTTTGTACTTGCAATTCTGAGGCCTGCTGGAACGTTCTCGTCTTGCCTGTGATTATTAGCAAAGTCTGTTCACAGTTCAGAAGCCCACAACCAGTAGTAGAATGAAAAACTACACTTTTCCTTGACATGATGTCATCGTGTAGTTCTTGTGTATTGGCTGAACGAGCGCTTCACCAGAAGCAGTATAAAAAACTACACTTATTTTTGACATGATGTCATCGTGTAGTTCTTCTTTTTTATTGGCTGAACGAGCGCTTGATAGAATCCAGTTATATGCATACCCCCAGGGTGGGAAGCTAACTGTATCCAGGCCGAGTTACTTCCCAGCCGGTCCTGAGCTCAGGCGGCCCATGTGACATCGCTCTGGGCTACGCTAGGAGCAACAATCCGGAATCCCTTCCGCGTTGTGGACTAGAACTACAAACATCTATGACATTATGTCATCTTGTAGTTCTAGATCGGCCCGTTCTCGCGAGAGGACGCGCCCAGTGCCTCATTGCTAGTGTAAACACCGCGCGGGACAGTTGAGATATCTGGTCCTGTAATCAAGGGCAGGCGGTAGTAATGAGGTACGCGGCATTCACATTAATTTAATACTTAGACAGGGTGATAGATGAGGAGGCTGCGATTTGGCCAGCCCCTCCCTCACTGGTTGTGATTGGTTGAGTGTCCCCCGGCCAAACTGTGAAGTAGTGAGAGTCCTTTGGGGATGGTGCCTCCCCCTGACTCAGTCACGGCCCGGGACACCGACGGACAGGTAGGATTACCTGCCTTAGCAGCTAGTCGCTTTGGGCAGGCCATTCTGTTAGCTTTGCGCTACATATTTGTAATGATGTGAACCCTTGTTTACTTCAGCCTGTAGTTTGCAGGGAGGTGGAGGGCAGGTGTGTTGTGAACTTATCGATGGGGGCCATTTGACTCCATATACAGAATACCTTAGATTACGTAGACATAAACACTACCAGAGTAGCTACATGTTTGGTTGCCCGGTATGTGTAGCTGACGTAGTCGGTTTTTGTTATTGTAGAGCGGGGTCTCACATATCCTGAGCCAGGTCCAGGAAGAGGTGAGGTCCACTCCCCGGACACACTGGGTGAGTAAATAAGCTGGTATATACATTGTTGTTAAAGAAGTTATTATGCTGTTTACAGACCAGGGTAATAGATTGTGTTTTTCCTGTACGTTTGTCCTCCCTAAATAGTACATATTCAACCAGGTGCCGAAGAGAGGAGTTGAAGCAACTGAAGGAAAATTGTATCCTTTGTTGGTTTTTCACTTGTGTGTTTTTTTCATATATTTTTTCACACCTTATTCACGACTGATGCAGTAGTATTGGTATAGAACAGAGACCCTGACGAAAGCCGAAGGACTAATCCCTGAGTGGCTGAAACATGTTGGTCTCCCCGCAGCTATTTGTATGTACTGCGGTGACGATATTTCACTGTTCTTGTTTTTAGCAAGGAAGGGGCAAACAATTATTAAAGTTTTCTGGGTTGAGCTCCCTATCCTTTTTTAAAATCACCACTTATTATATTTTTACACTGCACTTCCCACCACATCAACAACATGTGGTAGTACCAAGTGATTGTGGGTCGCTACCCCTTATCTGGTTTTCGGGGTATGCCGGTCTCAATGATCTAGAGACACAATACCCGATTAGGACTACCAAATGATAATATTGATCATCACAAGACCGTTGATGGGAATCCTACACCAGAGGGGACTCACGTTACTGGTTCTTCACATCTGGTGATCTGGTTTGTTAGCATACTGCATTCATACCTCTGTACTATTGACAAGGTTTTGAAGAGTAGAGGACTACGGTTGAATCCTCAATTTAGACCCCTAAGTTTGTTGTTGTTTGAAGCTTACAGAGCTGCCTGGCCACCGCGTTCTGAACCAGATGCAGCTTACTTACTACATCCTTATTGGCTCCAAGATAAAGAATATTGCCATAATCCAGCCTAGATATAATAAGAGCGTGGACCACAGTACATTGTGTAGATAATGGCATAATTCAAAGGATTTTCCTAAGCCATTTAAGGATGGTAAAGCAAGTGGATGACCCTTTCACTGCTTGCTGCCTCATTGAAAGTTGTTCATCAATTATGACGCCCAGATTCCGAAACTGCTGGCTGAGCAGAGGTAGAGCACCCATATCAGATGACCAATGTAGGGAGCTCATAGGTTCTTTTCCCTGCCTAGTACTACCACCTCAGTCTTCGCCCCATTAAGTTTAAGTAGATTGGCTTGCATCCAACCTGCGATGTTTCTCAACCTCATTTGGAGAGAGGATGAGTTGGATGTTCTGTCAGCAGATAAAGAAAAGACAATCTGGGTGTCATCGGTGTAGGAGAACAGGGAGAGCCCCAAATCTTCTGCAATAAGTGCTAAAGGCCTAACGTAGCTATTAAATAACAACGGGCTCAAAATAGAGCCTTGGGGAACACCGTAAGGTGAAGAGTACTTTTTTAAGCTGGATGTAGGTGAAAAAACTTGGAAGGTGCGTTCCACCCAAAAATCTTTTAGCCAGTTAAGTGCTACACCGGACACTCCTAGAGAGTGCAACGCTTGCAAAAGCAGTGCATGAGAGACCGTGTCAAACGTGGCACTTAGGTGGAGAAGAATAAGCACCACGGTATCGCCACTGTCCACACTGTTTCGTATAATTTCTGTGACACCTAATAAGGTAGTCTCAGTAGACAAAAAGAGGTCGAAAGCCCAACTGTAAACTATGTAGAAAATTATGAGATTCAATAAAAGCTGACAGTTGGGTATTGACATGCTTTTCCAGTATTTTCGAAAAGTCCAAGAGCAGAGAAATAGAGTGAAAATTAGATAATTGTGTCGGATCAGCATTAACTTTTTTTTTTTTTAAAGAAAGAACCATTGCATGTTTCCTCATTGATGGTACCTTAGCTTCCATTAATAAGGCATTACGTAGCTCCATAATTAACGTCAAAGATTAGGTTTCAAGTTTCTGGAGCACAGAAAGAGGGACAGGGTCCTTAGGGGAGCCAGACTTCAAGCTGTTTACAATTAGCCTAAAGGAGTTAATGTCAAGGGGGGTCCAAGTAGCTAGTTTATTAATGACTGTCGAGGGTACTGTGGCCTGAGAAATACTACTTGTAATAGGTTGATCAGAATTCGTCTTATACAATTGGCTATCCACAGGCTGGACATGCTTCAATGAAGAATATATATTTTCTACTTTATTAAGAAAGAACTCAGTAAGCCCATTACATTGTGATACAGTAAGATCTGGAGATTTAGGCAGGCACTTTGCGCCAGATAATTATTTTACAAGTTTAAATAATGTTTTAGCGTTATTTTGAGCTTTAGTAATGGTGGATGTTACAAACTCAGCGCGCGCAGCTTTGCAAAGTGCATGATCATTTATTTTCGCCAATTTATAGGCTAATTTAGTCCCAGGGGCATAGTTCTTTCTCCATTGTCTCTCAGAGGCTTTACATTTACTTTTTTCTTCTTTTAAACTCTGAGAAGCAGGGTGCCGGAGGCCGGGGGCTCTTCAGTTTTTTGTCCGAAAAAGGTAGACAAAAGTCAAGTCAACCAAGGTGAGTAGCCAGTTATTAACATCATTTGCATTAGTTACCGAGATGGGGCTAGTGATAGGGGCATTCTCAATTAAGAATTTACTAAAGGTATCCATGTTAAGTTTGGTTCAATTTCTAAAATTACTCTTGTTACTAGGTGTATTGGGAGCCGAGTTAGAGAAGCTTTGCTAACACGAAAACAGAGCAAAAAGTGATTGGACCAAGGGCCAGGAAGGGCAGGCGAACAGTTTATATTAGGCAGATTGGAGAGAATGGGGTCATGTAAGTGGCCCGCTGTACGAGTAGGACCCGAATTACATAACAAAATATTCATAGCTTCTAGATCAAAAATGAGTATTGCGCTTTTAGAACATGCTGGGTCATTGAAATGCATGTTAAAATCCCCCAAAATAGTAAAGTTGGCAGTATCCAAAAGATACAGTGCGACTAGGTCAGAGAAGGAGTCCGTCCATGCCCCAACCGGTCTCGGGGGACTACATAGCAAAATGCCGGCAAAAGGAAACCTGAGGACTAAAAGTGAGTTTAAATAATGCAGATTCGCAACCACTAAAAGGAAGATCTTCAAATGTACAAGTAAAGCAATCTTTATAAATAATAGCAATACCACCACCCACTTTTAGAATCCTATCTCTCCTAACTATTAAGTAATTGGGAGGTAAAGCTAACACAATGTCTGGTCCTGAGCACTCCTGTAGCCAAGTTTCCGTAAGGAAAATGGCGTCAGGGTGCTCATTGACCAAAAATATCAGACTTGTGCTTGGGTAGTGATTGACAGTATATGTTGTAAAATACATAATCATTAGCATGACTTTTGTGCGGATTTATAAACATCTTGGCCTGGGTCTTAACAGACCCTATAGGGTATAGCCTTTGTAGTGGTTAATGTTAATTACAACATCGCAACAAGGGCAGGTAGAAGGCAAAGATTCGGGATCTGAGAGCGCGCAGCCTGGAAGTAAAGGACTTTTAAGTCTCAGCAACTGCTATTTGGAATACCTTATGGCAAATTTCCTGAACAGGGCAGGGATCCTGGCCACTGGCCTCGGACGGACGCGTGCAGACGTGCTTGCCTTAGGCGCGCCTTCGGAGTGCCAGCGGCACGTCCTATCCCTGCCCATTATATGAGGTAATGGGAGGGTGGCGTGCATAAACTAGTGGGCTGACCGTATTGAGCGCGTGGCAACCGCTAATGGCTGCCCGCGACCTCACGGTGAAAAGAAAAGCAGTTGCAAGGAGTATAACACACTCCAACCACAGATCAATTCTAAATGCCCCCACATGAATGCACAAATCAGACCCCCGGAAAAACCCAGCTTAATAAACAAAACTGTTTTAAAATTTTTTTTATTTGAACAGTTCTAAAATCAGGAATTAGAACACAAGCGTGAACGAAGCTCTAACACACCTTATCCGCACAGTAAAAATAAAAGTCACGGACACACTTAAGGAAGCATGGTAAGGGACTTATGACTTAAAGTCGCCAGGCATTAAAGAGAAGCCCTGGGAAACACTTCAGGTAAGACAAGAGAAGAAAACTAAAAATAAATAAATTGCTGCCTCTCAGAAAGAAAATATTTGAGCCATTTAAAAGCTGAAGAATGCCTGCCTTGAGAAGGCAATTTTCATTTGAGCTACTGTGACTAAATGATCATGGCTGCAAAGAGGTAAAGAGGTCCTAAAGGACGACTCCAAGTTCTGATCCAGGATTGTACCAGATTCCTTAACGGCTGCAAGCAGAACTCTTTAGTTAAGTGTGCAGCTCAAAAGCCTGTTTGCATTGAGTTTATGGCCTCCCTAATTTCATTAAATGTAGCCAATTGACTATGGAATCCTTATCCTATTATACCTTGCAGAGGGAACAGAGAAATGGGCAGAAGTTGGCTGGCCAGAGGGTCCACATTTGCCTTTAAGGAGACCATTATGGCTTTTTTCAAGACTGACAGACCATGGCAGTAGGGAGGAAGCAGTTAAAGGTGACACATCGTTGGAGCCATCAATTTAAAAGCTTTGCAAACTTGAGCAGGACGACATGGGTCCTCTAATCACTTATTCAGAAAGCCCAATTTCATAGATGTGAGATTCGGTGCAACGTATATGACAAAGAGCCACAGAAGGCTCCAGAAGAAAAGGAGGGGCTATATGTGCAAAATAGATATATGGGTACGTGAATTGACCCCTGATAGGAGCAAAGCTGTAGCTAAGACTAGGGGCTAAATTACAGAAAGTGTTGTGGAAGCACAAGGGGTTTCGTAACCATTTTTTGTGTCAACTTCCTCCCATCTCCCTGGGAGCTTCAGAAATGCAGAAAAGGCTTGTGCTGCCTATTCTGTGCGGATGCACATTTTGCACTGGCATGATGCAAGGGACAAGTTCGCTGCTAAAACGGTGTGTCAAGGAGTTTACTGCCCTATTCTTGAATTCCTGCCAATTTCCCTTTAAATTGAAAGGCAGACTTGAAAGGCTGAACTGTCCAAACTGCAGGTGCATGTTCGTGATATGGCACAAAAACTTTCTAAATAAATCAAAAACATATTATGGCCTATAACTTTCAAGCATCGTTCGGTAAGTCTTTTACCATCTGAAATGTCTAGTAAGAATGTTCCCGTCTCACCTCCCTCCTCAAGAGTTAACGTTTGTTAGTTTCTCAATTTACCATATCTCGCTAGTGTTCAGTTCCTTAGTTGCCCTTCGGTAAAATACATAACAATAAAGGCACTTTGCACAATATATAACACGTTTCATGAAAATAGTCACTACTCTAGGATATTCCTTACTTTTAAGTATCCAAAATGAGGAGCAGAGCCTGTTCTCTGTTTCAACCACTAACATTTTGTCACTGAATATATATTCATTATTGTGTCATCTAAGGTTGCATAAGCTCCTTCAAACTTATCTTTTCTACTACTATGTACTATGTACATGTTGGCATACCTACAGCCTGTATCTTCATGCAGTTCTTCGACTTAGCACAGGAAATCTCACTTTTTTGTGGATTATGTTTTATACGAGTATTGTGATATAACAGGATTTCCGAAGGATGTAGATACTACCTAGCAAACCTTTATTTCTTAACCATTATGACATCTGAGAATCTTCACTAATGTTTTCTATATATTGCTTTCATAATGCCTTTCACCAAGTCTGAGATGTACGATACAAGATAAAAAGCAAAACTATAGGTGCTTATCCATGCACTGAAAGAGCTCCACTCCTGTAACTACAAAAAACATAAGTGTTATTGAGTAAGATGTTAAGTTTATGGGTATTTATGATGCCCTGTATCGCCTTCCGGCAGATGACGGGGTTTAAAGAGCTACAGAGGACAATTGTCGATAACATCAGGGGAACTGAGCTGCAAGGCCTTTCAAATAAGGCAAAATGCATAAAATTGCATACATTGTCATAATGGATGCCAGTGTAGTATTTTTAATTAGCGTTTTGGCATGGGTACTGTGGGGATTATTAAAAATGAGTAATTATGCAGTGTTCTGGACAACCCAATGTATTTGCTAAAGGCATGCTGGTAGCTCAAAGTTCAAATAATTTACTTAAAGAGGACCCAGTGAGAGCTTGAGCTGTTGTTTGTATGCATAGGATTTTAAAATGATGTTGGACTGGAGGAGAACACTGATGCAATCTGGCCAGATAAAGTCTGCCGAGAATCAATCGTGATCCCCCGGACTCTTAACTGTAGTTGAAAGTGTGGGTGTTTCCACCCTTTTCTGGTGGCCAGCAAACACCTAGCCATACATCATTCAGACCGTTCTCAACTTTAAACTCTGGCTTAACAGTGTTGACTTCCAAGTTGTTGTTCCCCATTCAATTCCAAATTAATCACTTGGTCTGTTGGAACTCCAACTGAGAGAAGAGGTTGTTTTCTAGAAGCACTATTAACATGAGAGGTTCATAAGGTGTATGTGCCAGATCGTTTCCTATTTGGTCAATTAAAGATATTGTATCAGCCCAAATAGAAGTACATTATAATGCTCTAGTCAAACTGGCCCTATTTTGCGTTTTGTTGATGATGCAGTCCTTCTTTCAAAGAGCATTTGGTTTGCAAACCTCTCCTATAAAGTTATAGGTCAAATCTATGTACAGTGGGACAGGTCAGTGAATGTGCACAAGGCCATACTAAAAAGCTGAAAATACAAGTGAGAATATACATCAAAGTGGGAAGGAGACAAGCCAGGACAGATTTCATGGAAAAATATATCTATCCAGATGCAGCATATGACATAAACAGAGATTACATTTCCAATATGTACATTTTGAATGTTAAATACAACCTTTATTATAATTCAGGGAAAGTGCGATTTCAGAGTTATTGCTCAGAGGTAGTTTGTTTCCCTTTCCAAGAAGTTCTTTATTCACAAAAGTGCCATTGCCGCTTTGATCTTCTATGTATGTTACATATGTATTTCTTGGGCCCAGTTCCTAAGAAGAAAAAAACAAGCACACCAGATTCGATATTTTGAAGTAATACTTCCATCTCATTAAAAAGTATCAAAGCGAGTAAAGTAATACAAGTACAACATTTGACATAATTTAAAAAACGAGCCCAATTTGATTGTGCAGATTTCTTTTGTTATTGGTAGCAAATAAGTAAGCGAACAATAAATAATGTTCCCCCCATGCGGGAGCTCTCTTTTTTTGTTGAAAACCTTCAATTGAGGAGTTTTTCACAATGAATTTAATAGTCTCCTGCAAAAGGAATTGGTTAGATATCTGAAGTGCCCGGGTAATATTTTTAACAAGTTATTTTTTTCTGCTCCTATATAACAGGTGTACTTTGGCAATGTTTTGTTTTTGGGGGGGGGGGGGGCTTTAATTAAAGATTTGTCCTGTTTCAATAATACTTCTTTTTTTTCTTATCTCTTGATCAGGCCCAACAGTCCATTAAGATGAGTATTCAGCCTGCAAATTTTTGAAGGGGTCGGAAGAGGTAGTGGGCGCTCCTACGGCCTCTCGTACAACTCCACCCGCATAAGCTCCAAACAAGGCACTCTCCAGTGGCAAGACCACAAGAAATTTGGAGGGTTCTACCCCTCGAGAGGTTGCGGCAGAGTACATGGCAGAAAAGGCCATTTATGCTGAGATAGCACCCCAGGAGGGTGGGGTGAGGGGGTATTGAGGATTTTGCAATGAATGCATGAAGTGCAAGTCCATAACAGAGATGGTTGCTTCAAACCGTGAGGGATTTTCACATAGAATTCCACGGAACACCTTGCCAACACTCCTGACCACGTCCTTTAATCCTTTCACAAGAAGGGACACAGGTGGCAAACCGAGAAGTGGAAATCCTTCTGTAGAAAGGGGCCATTACACAATCGGTTCTTCACCTCAGGGGATTGCCAAGCAATATCTTTCTGGCCGAGAAAAAGGACAAGGGGTTCAGAACAGTAATAAATCTGCAGTATTTCAATAGATGGGTGGTACACCGGCATTTCAAAATGGAGGGCTTTCACCCCGTCAGAGACGTCTTGTTGTTTAAAGACTGGTTAGTACGATTAGACCTGAAGAATGCCTACTCACCATCCCAATTTTCCCTCCCCAAAGAAGGTTACTGAAATTGCAGTGGGAGGGCCAGATTTACGAATACGCTTGCCTGCCGTTCGGTCTGTCCTGAGCGCCTTGGTGTTTCACCAATGTGTTGAGGCCGGTAATGAAATGGCTACGAACACAGGACGTGTGACTCATAGCATACCTAGACAACATCCTTCTGATGCACCATGAGAAAACCATTTTACTCTTGCAACTGCAGATGACTTAGTCTTTGCTACAAGACATAGGTTTAGTACTAAAGACTGAAGGTCAGACTTTGTGCCGGCGCAGGTTACCCCAAAAGAAGATGCTCTTGATTCGCCAAAATTGAGCAGAACCTTGGAGAGACAGTTTCTCCCTTAGGCATTTGGCTCGTATTGTAGGCCTTCTTTCATCGTCAATTCAGGCAATTTTCCCAGTACCATTGCATTACTGGGCCCAACAATGCCTGAAGGCACAACCCCTATGGAGGGGCCTGACATACATGCAAGAGATTTCTCTTTCTCCAGATGCCCTAATGGAGCTCTGCTGGTGCCTCAAGCATATGCAGGCCTGGAACGGCAGGGCATCTTCAGATCTGCCCTGAACTAATGATCGAATCAGACACCAGTCGTCAGGTTTGGGGCACCAGCTGTGGGGATACCACCACAGGCGGGCAGTGGTCAGAGCAAGAAGAGTCTCGTCACATCAATTGCCTCATCGGATACTTTGCAGTTAGGAGCCTGGCAGCCAACACGGATCTTGTAGACAACATTTCGTCAGTGAGATACTTCAACCATCTAGGAGGCACGAGATCCAAGGAGGAATATAGAGGACCCGGAACAGCGCAACTGTTTATTTCACTCAAGAAGGCTTTCAAGCCAGTCTCAGCGGCGACTATTACCCGTTGTATACTGCAAGAAGCAGGCATTGATACCCCTTCATTCGGAGCACACTCCACCTAGGGACCTATGGCCTCGAAGGCCTTCTCTCCGGGGAGCCGCCTATAAGACATTCTCAGAGCCGCTGATTGGTCTTCAGACTCCACTTTTAAGTCATTTTATTTCAAACCAATCACTGATATGGCTACACCGTTTGTCAACCAGCTTTAAACTAGCATACTCGGATCCTCTGGTCTGGACATAGAATATACATTTTCTAGCTATCATGAAGAAAAGTTTCCATTCTATTAACAACGCAGATCCGAGGATTAGCCCTCCCTGTTGCTTTATCAACTATCACCCTTCTGGTACCCACTGAAGTCTTCAGGGTTGGATAATTATGCTGGGGTTGATGGACAATAGTAACGTTATTTGCATCTTGTGAAGTAATGTTGATTCCAAAATTTGCCTATTGTTTCTCAATGGATACATCTGGTTCATTATTAAAGTATTTGATAGTTACCAGTATTGCTAAGAGTTGGTGGATATTTAATGTGCTGTTATATACTGGAACGTATGGTGCTTCTGTTTGTATCTACAGGATCTGATCGGAAGCAAGACTATTGACTGAAAAGCAGGATTCAGGATGTTTTGTTCGAAGAAAGGAGTGCTATTCCTTGATGTTGCTTATATGGGTCTGAGTCCTTTGTTCTTGTTTATTGTTGCAAAGACTCATGGGATTTGTAGTCTTTGATTAAAACATGTTGTGTAAGGATGCTGAGTGAAATAAATAAAAGAGTAAAGCATAATCCTCGCCTCCGCGTAATAGAATTGAAACTTTCCTTCACGATAGCTAGGAAATGTTATATTCTGGTTTATAGGGTCATTCCTCTGAGCAAGCTTTGTATATGCGTTACTTTTGATATTACCTAGGTCTTGTCATTATCATCAAGTCAGACATTCGCAGTATCCGTGACATGCATGAGGTCATGAGAATTCTGGAATGTTTGACATGACAGGAGTTACTGAATTGGGAGCTGTAGGGTGGCAGTTGATGCACTATGGTCTTGTGTCGTCACATCTAATAAAAGGCACTGCATTTATAACAAGTGAGCGTGTTGCTTTCACTTCCTGCCGTAAAAATAGCACAGTGGTAAACACACTGCTATTTGGAGCCGTATGCCAATGATTTCAACTGCTCGTTTACGGAGTACGTCCAACAGCTAAAGATTAGGAAAGACACAATAGTGATCCCATTTTAATAAATTAGGTGGTTGTACGCAAAGGAGGAGGAAAGGATTCTGCTGGCTTCAAAACAAGTACATTTCCTTAACAGACTAAGATTAAGCACAAAGTTTCCTTCTGTAAATGACCTGAATAAAAATAATGTCTACCAAATTTGCATCTTGCCAAACTGTTATCGACAACTCATCTGCAGAAAAACTAAAACTTAAGTTGGAAATCAGGTACTGGGACATTGTGGGTTTACGGTTGATGGCATGGGGTAACGTGACTTTCCCTCTAATAGACTCTCAAGGAGGGAAAAAAAATTGAATGGGTAACTTTCCGGCCCCTATCACTAGATAGGAGAATCATGATTCATATGCCCAGCATATGAATCATGAAGAGCTCCAAACTGCAGAACTATAGCAACCTGAAAATACCGCATGAAAATGTACATGGCTTCCCAAATTCCAGTCACTATTCAACAAATACCATCATGAAGAAAAATGTCAGTAGTGGGGAAGAGTGGGGGAGGGGGGGTGGGGGCGGGGTGGGTGGGGGAGGGGAGTGGGGGGCAGGGAGGGTGTGGCCCAGATGAGGGAGCTTCATCTGTTCAACCCTTAGAGCTAAATGGGGCAGGTGGGACCAGGCTCTGGTCCTCGTCTGCCCTACCGCCCCTGCACCTACTGCCCCACTTCAACTGCAGTTCTATTGGGTAAAGACGAGTGCCGGATAAAACACAGCTATTTTGAGGTAAGAAAAAACCTGACCACTTACATTATAGTGTAGCCGAATCCCGCCAGGAAACCACTCCTCCACAGTCTGAAAGAGAGCCTTAAAGTTCTCTCTCTTTTAAAGAAAATTAGGTCTCGCACCTGCAACACATCGCAGCGAGACCTATAGTCAGCGAGTCTGCTTTCAAGGAGACAGGAGATGGGCACGCGCAGTATGCCAGAATCGGATCAGGTCGCGCGCGCGTTCACCATCTCCTGTCTCCCTTGAAAGCCTCATGCACTTCTCGCATACACACACAGCCACACCCCCCCCTGCTTTCGTTTGGCACACACACACACACAAGCGCACACACAGAGAGAGACGCACGCACACACGAGCGCACGCACAGAGACACACGCACGAGCGCACACACAGAGACACACACACACACGAGCGCACATACACGCACGAGCCCACACATACAGAGACACACAGCACAAAACCCCCCCCACCCACCTGCCGCCGCCACCCCCAGTACAACTAACCCCCACTCACCGCATCGCGCCACTCCGGACTTCTGCAGCCTCCACGGGGCTCTCCCTCGGGCATGGGAGCCCCGCGTTACCACTGCTCCTCTGGGTCAGCCACTCCGTGGGCGCGGGCTTCAGAAGACGGAAGTCCCGCCCCACGACAGGTTTCGGTTTCGGCAGTGCACGCTCACGTCTTGTTTTTTATGCTTCTGCACTTTTAAAAAAATCAGCAAGGCGCGTTTGATATTGGTTAAGCATTCGCTAGGGTATTCTGTTAAGCATTCATCTTCGGTTGCGTGGCTTTGCTTGTATGCTGTCTAGAAAAGGATAATATCTTGCCAGTCCGGGCGCAGCAGACAGCTCAGCTCGCGTGTGCTCTGTGCGGACACCGCCCTGGCCCTCAGGGACTTGGAGCAGCGAAAAATTCCTTCCGACGCCCGTGCTCAGAAAAGCTTTCTGCATTGCGCAGGAGCAGAGTGGTCTGGATCTGGTACAGTTCGGGGACTCTGGTACCTACACATGTGTGCGTCATAACTTCCTCATACTAGCGGCCAGCTTGTTTATTTTTTACCATGGGCGCCCGCTTCACGGCCGCCATGCACATAAGTGAAACATACAGGGGCACCATTTTACTGCGCCCCGAGCGTTTATCATTTAAAAAGAATTTACAGCCATGGCACCCATTACCGCCTGGTAGGTCCCGCAGTGTGACATGCACCAGGGGCCCAGTGTAGCCCAAATAGCTGCTACTCGCGTTCATCTGCTCCGTTCTGCGATGGTGCTTTGGCCCTGAAAGTAGCAACGGAAGCATGAGGCTCGGGCAGAGCTGCTCTCCTCGGCCACTACCATCAACGGGCACAGCAGTCACCCGAAAGCAGCAACATAAGCAGAAGGCTTGACCCTGCTTTTGTCAACATATTTTTTTGATATAACCACAGCACCCGTTTTACTCAGGCCCTGTGCTGCAGCGCGACATAGCTTCTGCACGCTGTTAATGTGCTCCTTTCGGTGATGATGCTTTGGCCCTGAAAGCAGCAATAGAAGTAGGAGGCTGGGGCGGAGCTGCTCTTCTCTGCCCTCGCCATCAAAGGGCACAGCAGTCACCCGAAAGCAGAAACAGAAGCAGAAGGCTTGGACGGAGCTGTTATCTGTAGCAACTGCCATTGATGAGCAGAGCAGTCACCCAAAGCGCCGTGTTCAGAGCAGGTAAGGGACCCATGGGTTCGGAGAGCCATCCTGAGTGTTTGTCCCTGTGTTGGACTTATGTTTGCATTAAACATCTGTACCTAACCCTTGCCTCTTACAGCTAAACACAATATGCTAATGACCATTCCACGGTATGATCACAGGAGACTTAACTTTTAGAGGTACTCTCACACTACATAAATAAAAATCAGTTGCAAGGCAAAAAGGGGGCACACTATTCTAGTATCATAAAGTGCTAGAGGGCACTATATATGTTTACCAAAAGGGAGAGAGAGAACATCCCCATCAGTATACCCTCCTGAAGATGGAACATGAGCTAGTTTTAAACAAATTTGTTACCTTGTGTCCAACCAACTTATGTAAAGGGGAAAAATAATATATGCCATGCAAGGAGGCCTTATATCTTTCTAGCCATAGTTGATTATTGGCATACCTCTGCATGGTGATTTTATCGCAGCAGGCCCTTTAAAATCTTACCGGTTATCAGAACAAAACAAATTGTACATCAAAACAAAATGCAGTTTCTTTGTTTTTGCATATTCTGTCTCTTGTATTTTAGAACATTGATTGATTGATTGAATAAAATGTATACCGCGCAGACAATAACCCGAAGGCATCAAGGCGCCTAACAAAACAGATCATAAATGTCATAACATTCGTTTTTACAGTACGGTTTAATGTATATAAGGTATCTACTTTATATGGGCAATGCAACAGGTCTCACATTTGCGAGAGTTTGAGCTATTGCCATTGTAAATGACAATGCCTTTATTTATGTGTTGTAAAAACCTGCAAACACATAAATAAAGGCATTGTCATGTACAATGCCAATAGCTCAAACTCTCACAAATGCGAGACCTATTGCATTGCAAATGCTTGTAAAACATTTTGTCTCGTCACTGTTTCTGAAACATAGCAAAGTTTTGTCTGACAGTCCTTAGCCTTCTTTTGTCATCCTACATGATTGGACCAATTTTGGAAGACTGCACACGCACGGTCAGCATTTCAAGCTGAAAAATGTGCGCAATTTTATTTATTTTGACAGATTAGACGGAAAGTAACAGTCCAGTCTGAAGTTCCACCCAGTAGCATTCCACTGACATTTTTATATTACCTTTACGCCCTCCTTAAATGCAAACAATTCACTGATATACATTGCAAGATTGTCTAGAAGACAAACTTATTATGTGTTATCCTACAGACTCAAACCAGCTGCTTATCAAGTGGGGTAATTACTTGCCATCGGTTAGTTTCAACTAACAACCGTTTAACGTAAATGTTAAACTATATCAAAAGCCTACCCTAGTCTTCCCACAATTGAAAGTAGGGTTTGATGTATTAACAGCTCAGAAAGGACCACTGTAGACTTCATAAGTAAACTTTGATTATGCCTATGGCACAGAAGGACTATCCTCCAAGATACCACTACGCCACATTGCGTCCTTTATTTTGTTGTTGAAATATTTCTTTAATAGTATGATGAAATGAGTGCAATTAATGGAGTGTAACTATTGACTGATGTGCATCATGGTAAAGCAGAACCACTGTTATCTCACATACGATTATAAGTTAGGCAACTTTGAAGGCGATTTAAAGTTTTATGAAGTACAAGGTGCATAAATGGGAGAACTAAGGGCCAGATGTATCACAAATTGCTTTTGCGATACTTAAATACCGAAATTTACCGCTTCGCTATTTAAGAATCACAAAATGCAATGTATGTAGGATTTGCAAACTATTTTGAGAATCCTTAACATTACCTATTAGAGAATCTCAAATTGTAGTTCGCTATTAGGGAATGCAGTCGCAATTTGAGAGTACCAAATTGGTAATCACAAATTGCAAATGCAACCACGAGGGTGCTAGGGGGCCTAAAAGCACTCCTGTTGCACCCCCAGAAGAGGTAAGGATGCACATATGGTGCACATGCATGCCCTAAAGGCATGTTTGCGCACCACAAGGCACTTTGAAGTATGCACGTTGTGCATTTTTCAATGGAATCCCAAATTACCATCAACTTGAATTTTGTGGTTATTTGCGATTCCTAAATGCAAATCCGCATTTAGCGATTGCTACAGGAATTGCATTTAGGGAATCGCAAACTGCGATTCCCTAACTGCATTCGCAATTTAGGTAATCGCAAAAATTTGCGATTACCCATATTGCGAATGCCAAGAGTTTGAAACATTGCAAAAGGCGTTTATGCGTCGCAAACGGGCACATTCTGCGATTCGGCCTTTTTGTAAACGCAAAAAGCCTTGATACATTTGGCCCCAAGTCTACCTGTCCTATGAATTAAACCTTAAAAATATAGATCGATCTATTTAGAAAAATGGTAGAGACTATTCTAGCCTATAAGCGCGGAGAGCAACACAAAAAATAATCAGCTTAATCTTTCCATAATTATAAAAAGATAGATCACCCTGTCAAGCAGTTATTACTACAGTTTTGCTAGCTGCTTATTACATGTAATACAGCTGAGTATTTCCAAAGGTTACGACAGATGTACACAATTTATTTTCAAGCCCGAATGCAGCTGTGATAATGAAAACTCTCCTAGCAGAGGTAAACGAAAATTTCAATTCCATTAAGGGCACAGAGAAAAGGATTATGCCACACTTTCTTTGTTCAACAGTAGCCTTATTTAACATACACAACTTCGCTTCTCATCATTCATGGAACAAACAATGCACTGTCCAATCTGCATTCAGCATGCCTCTAATGAGTCTCCATCCGCCTATACTCATCCCCTTTCTTCCTGCGATGAAAGCTGAAGAAGGAACACCTCACTCCTGTTTGGACGACTGATTCTGCAAGAACCAATAAATCAACCATTTAAACCAGGACCTTAGGCGAACTGATGATATTGCAGTGTACAGCAGCAAAGAAACATTTAAAGAGTTAGCATCCCTAAAGAATTCAAAATAGGTTTACATAGCAAGCATGTAAATTGATCAAGACAAATTACTTGCACCTTCAATGGTAACTCCTGCCTCATTGGGCAGGTGAAAATCATCGAGCAGAGGGCCGGCACATCCTCACCTACATGTCCTTAATAGAACTGAAACATTCCTTTATAATTGCGAGGACATTTTTCATTCTGTATCAGGACCCAGTGACGAGGGATTTTACCAGTTTAAAGCTCGTCTATCAGCAGGGTTGTAAAAGAGAGAACAGGTTTGAAATAAAACCTCTTAAAAGTTTTAATCTGAAGACCTGTCCACCGCATTCATAATATCCTCTAATTGCGCCCCAAGGGAAAACACTTTTGAACCCCTCTGGTGAAGTGAGCTTTAAACACTCTAGTGTCAATACTTGCCTATTGCATGGCCCATAGAACCCAATGTGCAATGGTTGGAAGGAGACTGTCTTATGTGGCTTATAAAGAGCAATAACCAACTGTCGTAGTCCTTGACACAACGAACTACAAACAATTTTGGGGCACACAGGAAAGCCGGGTATGAGATGAGCCTGGAGTTGCACTTTGTCTGGTGAGACACATGAAAGGACACGCCCTCAGGAGTAAAAGTAAGTTTGGTAATGTCTAAGGCCAAGACATCTGAGACCCTGCGAAAAGAAACCAAGCATAGCAACATCACCAATTTTGCAGACCACTATTTCCTTGAAAGGTACTCCTGTTCAGAGGCCAGGAAAGAAAGAGTTTCAACACCCTGTTGACATCTCAAAGAATAGAATACCTTGGCTCTGAAGAAAGAGTCATCCTGATGCCTCAGAGACGTTTCCGCACCAAGCAGACAGCCCCTCACATGGGCATGTCCTGCAGAAATCACAGATCGAAAGTGTTGACGGACCGATCGGCCAAATCTTCGACCATCAATGAGGCCGGGAAATTCAGGATGTGGCCAACCCCCTTTCCCACAGGATCCAGATTCCAGGGCCGACAGCAACCCAACCATCAAGACCAGGCTGAGCGGTATCGTTTAACTGTGTTCCCTACTCAGGCTTGGGAGAGGAAGTCCGCAGCATTGCACAAATATCCTGGGATTTGCCAGCGCATCCTGTAATCCTCCACACCATAAGCGGCAGGGACTCGAAGACCATCAATGGGTGGAGACTTCCAGAGGGATCCTTGAGGAGATATGGACGGATTGGAAAATTCCAAGAAAGTTCCAGAATAACCAGAAACAAGACATACGACTTGGAAATCAGGGTCACTACCACACGCTTTGCCTGCTGTCTGCGCCGTGAGCCTCATTACCACGAACGGTGGGAAGACATAGCTCATCTCCTGGGACCAGTCTTGGCAAAATTTATCGGTCGCCTTTGCATCGGGGCCCGGTCTCCAACTGAAGTACTGTGGAAGCTGATGATCAAGCCGGGAGGCAAACAGATCGATTGTGAAAGGACGCAACCGATCCGATAAGGCCCAATATGATTCTGGAGTGAGTTTCCAGCAGTTCGAATCGTTGAGACGACAAGACTGCCAATCCGCTACTTGGTTGGCAGAGCCCGGGAGATGTTGTTTTGGAAATGGGGGACCCCTATATCTTAATGAACTCGCTATACAAAGGGAAGTACAATAACTTTGGAAATGGTCTATAGCTAAGTTAAAGAACAGCAATAATTAAAATAGGTGAATAAACAATAAACAATAAAGAGAGACCACATAAAAGGGACTGATCACCAAATTGATAAAGAATTTCTTTAAATTGTATTAATCGGATACCTATTTTTTTAAATAGATTTTTAGTTAAAGTTCATAAACATTATTTTTGACTTTAAAGGAGTAATCCACTATTTACAAGACAGTATCATAAAAACTCCTAAAAAACATAACAGACAGACATGGGATTAGACAAGAAAACGATGGAGGCAATGCCTTTAAAGTCAAAAATAATTATTACTGTTCTTTAACTTAGCTATAGACCTTTTCCAAAGTTAGAGCCCGGGAGATGGTCCACCACACAAGTGATGATCGAGGCAGTACTCCTAAATGCTCTTCGCCAGGTCCAACAGAGCTCTCGAACGCATGCCCTCTAGATGGTTGATGTAGCAGACTGCTGCCACATTGTCCAGTATGCAGCATTGGGATTGGGATTTTGTCCAGTATCTCACCGCAAAGTATCTTACCGCGAAAGAACCTGCCGTCAATTCCAGGCAGTTGATGTGCAGGGCCAGCTCTGAGGTGGAACATACAAATCTCATGGTGAACTCGCCATAACCTGCCCTGCAGACTGAGCCACACATGTCAGACTATCACTAGGTCTGGATGTGATCAGAAAATTGTGCAGCCGTTCCAGGCCTCAATGTCCGAGAGCCATCACTGCAACTAGTCTCCGACTTAGTCTGAGCGGGGAATGTTTTGCAAATATGTGAGGAATCGGCGCAGGTGTCACACCTTAAGGCATTTGAAAGCCCGGAAGTGAATGGGATCCAGAAAAATGGCTTGGATGGAGGAGGCGAGAAGGCCAACCAGGATACCTGTCGGAGGAAGTGGAGTGTTACTGTCCTGTACACTTTGTGTTGTATCTTGGCCCTCCTCCTGGAATGTAGGCTCAGGGTTGATTCCGCAAGTTGATCATAAATTCTAGAGATTGGGATGGGACGAGGGCCGACTTCTCGCAATATATAATAAATCAGAGGGACTGGAGAAAATCCCCTGCGCTCTGTAGGTGTCTGTTCATAGGCGCATTGGTCTATGATGAGTATATTGTCCAGGAATACCGTCATGCTGATCCCAGATGCCCATAGATATTCGAGCACCCGGTTTGGGCACATTGGTGAAGCACCACAGAGCAGAAGAGAGGCCAAAGGGTAGGGAGTTGTACTCTAAGGTCTGAGCCTCTATTGAAACTGCAGAAACAGACGATGTGGGGGGAATATTGGGTTCATCAGGTATGCATCCTGCCCTGCCACTGTACTCTTCTTGAGGGTTGACCTTGACCAGGAGACTGTAATTGCTGGCAGACAGCCAAGCACTTCCTGCCACGGCACCCCAGTGAAAATCTAGGGGGGTAAAAAAGTGTTGAAATAGATGATTTTGTTTGGTCAATTGAGTTAAAATTTGCAGAGCTCCTTTATGAAAGTTTCACCAAAGCCTACCAGGCGCTACTTGCCCCGCCTCAGAAGTCGTCAAGTCTCCCAACTTAGGGTCAATCTTAATCAAAAGCGATCTGCGCCTCACTGTAAGGATGGCAATTTGCAATGCCCAGAAATATAACTGCCCGTTGGACACAATCAGAGAATACTTTGGGGAGGTAAGGGACCTACATATTTTCACATCTTCGGCCATGTCCAAGATCTCAGTTAAAGGGTCTTTTAGATCCAGCATCCTCCTTGGGGTCCTGCACATATTTGGGCTAGAACGTGGCCATCTTAGAATCGATCTCTGGCGTACCGGCGACCTTACCCTCTAGTGACGGTTGGGGATATTTCACCCATAGATGGTTGCAGACCTCCTGAGCCAAGGGCTCGCGGAGCCTACCCACAACATTGGTGGCAACTCTATCCACTGGGGTGCATAACGTAGAGCGGTGCTGCATTAGTGCCTACGGATCACACATATCGGAATCCACTCCGTCAGGGGAGTTTGTGGGTGGATCCGTCCCCAAGGGGGTGCAACGCGGTCTACAGTACTGGTCGTGGTCTGAATCTCCGTTCATTCCCACGGGGGATCCATCTGAGGGTTGGGGAGGAGGGAGAGGAATAGCAAGGAGGATTAAGGTATGGTCAAGGAAGGCCTTCTTAAGTCAGGCAAATTGTCAATATCTACACTGGGGGCCTGTGGGTGCTTGTGCAGGTGCTGAAGATTCACAGGTAGAGCAGGGGGGTGCCAAAGGCCCAGGTAGTTCTTTCCTCGAAGAGAGGGGTTGAAAGCACTGCTGTGCATATGTTAAGAGTTTCCGATCCAGAGGCACCACCACATCGGAGACCACCCTATAAATGGAGGCATCCACCACCTCGCATCAGACACTGGGGAGCAGGACACCTCCTCTTCCTCAGTGTAGGAGTAGTCATGCTGCTCCATGGTAGTCAATCAATAGAGGTAGGTAGGTCCCTAGGGAACCATGTATTTATTGGTACAGACGGCAATGTGTAGTCTGGGGGAAACCAAGGCAAAAGGAAGAGCCATGATACGTTTGTTTCCCTTTTCAGAGGCAGTAAGCCCCAAAAGGACACCAATGTGGACTTATGTATATATATTGACCAATATCACAGCCTCGGTCGGTTTCGCAAAATTCTTGGCAGCACTAATAATTGGAGACCTCTGTGGGGCAAAGGGATTCTGGGCTGTGTGGGGGCACACCCTGGGTGGATCATGCGTGATCAGAAGACGCTCGGCTGAAGTGCTGGGAATTTGCCAAAAGAGTCTTCACATCCACGCTCCAGGGAGAGAAGCGCATGCTGCAGAAAGGCAAATCACAGTGCCATATATAATCAATAACCTATGGTTAATGGCATAAAATGATGGCAACAACAATAGAAAACCCAAACACAGGACTGAGGTAACACTTATCTTTGACTGCAGCAGCAGCAAAGAAAGAAGGAGAGCATAGGTAGCCGGTGATTCATAAGAGTCAAAGCTGGATGCCGATTGGACAGTGCATGGTTTGTTCTCATTTCCCCATGAATGATGGGAAATGAATGTTTATATGTTGTTATAGAAGGCTGCTGTTTATATAAACCAAGAAAGCATGGCACCTACGGGTCATGACATAGAATCAACGTAATCCCTGCAATTGCAAACACTGCACAAACGCCATTCTAGAAGGAATTAATCCAACCAAATCAAGTGTGAAGAGCATATGCTTCCATTAAACCAGGTAAGGAAAAGCTTGGAAAATAGTCAGACTGCACTGCAAAAGAAATTTTAAAAAAACAGATCAAGTCTGAAATGACCCAACCTTGGTGCACCACAGTAATGCATCCACATAAATGTTATTTTTCTGATCTTTAATTTGATCATGAGGACCTGCCATACGTCTTTTACCTCCCTCTGTAAAATTGTGCATTTGTCAGACAACATAAACATCAGGATTGTGCCAGACTGATTCCATGCCCACCCTCAGGATATGTTGGTCTATGTCCGTACTAGCCACAGTGCACCATCTGTAGCCCTAAAGCTACAGGCAACAAATATCTGTGCAACCATAAAACATGAAAACGCCGATCCCTCAAGGAAATCTTGGTAACAGATCTAGAACATTTTCGTTCGAACTTAACACAAAGAAGTACACAAGGAATACTCAGCAAGGCTTTATAATATTTATTGAAGCGATTTGATTTTTGCATAAAATGTGCTCGTGATAATTAGTAGAATAAAACAGATTCGCGTAATTAGCATCACAAGAACAGTAAAATGAATGAACATTTACACCATTGTGCTAAGACAGTGAATAGTTGTACTCCTACCTAGTGCTCCCTAACCTAGTTTTGCCTAGGGTGGGTGATCTACAAAATCCTTGCCAGGGTAGACTAACTCTCCATTACCTGAGGGTGTCATCAGGCTCTTCACTTTGCTGTAGAGCTGGACATCCCTCATGTTGGTACCCAGGAATCAGCTGAGCTGGAATTCTGACATGAAGTGACCTCGCTGTGCCAGCTGAGAGCTCCTCTGTCTCAACACGGAAGTAGCTGTGTATTTATAATAACAAAACCGATGCGGCAATCCCTGTCAGGCCGCAATTGTTTATTCTAGTTGGATAGCAGAGTCGCCAACCGGACAACTATGACATTTGAGCAATTTATCCCTCTTACTAAACGTTCATGGCGTCGTTATAATGTAATCAAAACGAGAGCAAGGGATTTGTCCACTAACAAGTGAGACCGAGATTACTCCTATTCCCCTGGTAGGAATTCTATGGAACAAAAGAAGGAGTATCCCCAACAGAAAATTAGGCGAAATTCTCTGGAGGGTAGACCTTTTGGCATAAAGGAAAAGTGTATCCTTTTATTTAAAACCCCTCACTCACCAGCCTAGCGGTGACATGCTTCATCATCGGGGTCCACCCTGGTGGCCTAGCGTCACCAGGGTGTGCTTCGACACCTGAAATACAGTGGAGCGGGTTGTGACTGTAAGTGCAAAAAAATTAATGTTAAAAATTGTCCTGGTTTAACTCAAAAATATAACTTTTATTATAGAGCAACTGAACAATGTTAAAAAATAAGTAGTGGCGAGATGCTGGTAGGCAAGTTACGACCGGATCATCTCTATATGTGTTGGTGTGAATTGGTCGACATGTTTCTACCAATGGGCAATTGCCCGGTATTCCTCAGGATCAAAAGACAGGTAGACGGAAGGTGTGGGCCCCCTAAAAGGCGCACCCTATCCTGATCCCCTGTGGACCCGCTGGCAAATAGCTAGGGGTGTATGAGCTCAATTAAATAAGTGAGCAGGCAGGAAAAAGTTGAAAAACAAGAGACTTAATTCTGGGCTCTTAGATGCTTCATCGGGCAGGGCGTAGGCTCTTCACATGCGGGCAACATATTAGTTGGCGGGTGAAAAGGTCGGACTGCCATCGTCCTCTGCTCGGCTAGTCAAGCCGAGCAGAGGACGATGGCAGTAGGTTACACTCCGACCTTTTCACCCGCCAACTAAATAAAATTTGAGTCGTGTTTCTAAAAGGTTTCAGAAGCATAGGCCCAGAATATCCATTCAATAACTAAGGAAAACCCGGCAACCAACAGCCTGCAATATTTGTAGCATAGCTAAAGAATGATGATTTACAAAGCAAAAATAAAGAGGGTACTTTGAAACTTAGGAAATGCGATGGAGTGAGGGCACCATCTTCGGCTTCACTTAATTGGCACACATTCAATTATGAAAATGCACTCAAATACGGGAATTGGTCTTATCAACAGATTGAATTTAACACTCCACTGCCATTCCACAACCTTGCTAAATATCTACAACATTAAGCTAATTGTTGAACTGATTAACCATGATGCTGTCTGAAGTGCAAAGACATGTACAAACATTACCTACCCTAAAAATTCGAAAGTGCCTCTTGCTGTAAGTTTTGTACTTCTCGGTCTGGTTGATCACTGGCTTATCAAAACAGTAGTCACAATTTTTGTCTCGCCCAAACAAGTAGTCATTGTTCACAAAGTCTACAACAAGAAAGATCAGGTCAGACAAAATAAAATGACATGAGCACCACACAGTCAGTTCAAGTGACTGGTTAGTGTTTTTCATACAGTGCTTTCAATACTGAAGCTGTCCTACATAAAGCATAGCAGGGTCTACTGTGTTTGTTAGCTATGTCTAGGATTTTACATACAACCAAAACTAAATGTTCTAGTAGTTTGTTAGCTAATGGTGGTATTATGTGTGAGTGTGATGTATGTATGTGTCTAATTAGTACAAATATACAAATATGCCAATCTAGTGGAAGAAAATGGCTCTAAATGCAGAAAACTCTTGTTTAAAGTCAAATGGCCACTTAGAATTCCTGCATATGGTAACATGGTGTATCTGCCTGATGCCTGCAATTTTCGGTCTCAGTAAAGTGTGGTCTTGATGGGGGCTCTAAGTAGATGGTCTGGTACCTTTGAAGTTCAGATTAGCACCAGTAGTATTTGACTGAATCAAAGGCCTGGTGACTGAAAAGGTTAGTGAATCTCTTAACCCCCCTACCCACAACCAGTCACCTCCTTTTTAGGTCTCGCCTACACAGCGTGCATGCGCTACTGCTGCATAGGCAAAATTACCTATTCCTATCGCTTATGCTTTTCAGCCAAACACGTGCACGTGTTCCATTGCTTCAATGGCAACGTGTGCACGTTTGGCGATTTCCTTGCGGCAGCGCACGGCGCAAGGGAAGCACGCAGGCCCCCTCTCCCCTCTCACCCTGCTGCCGCGTGAGGCGAGAGCTTCTTCATCCTACCATACGTGTGTGTAATTTGTTTTTGTTTCTATTGAATGTTGAAACACAGTTGTTTCCATGCTGTGCTTACAGTATCAATATCACACCTTTTTATTGCCTCCTAAAGGCAGTGTTCACGTTTATGCGGAGTCAATTTAAGGTTACGTCTTCATCCTTTACAGCTGTATTTTACAAACCCCCCCCTCCGCTTCCCTTCCTCCCCCACCCCACTTAATCCTATGTTCATGTTGTGGATGCACTTTGTAATGCCCACTTAAGGCAGAGACGTAGCCAGGGTGGAGCTGTCTTGTTTACCACCGGCTGAGGATGGCAGTGCTCGCCCACATCATTTACATTCCGAAGTGCTGGCACGCAGCACACGCGGTCTGCCGCAAACCTTGGCAAAGAAGGTTTCCTACGCGCAGATTTGCTCAATCAGTGGGTGTTCGCTTTTTAGTTGGCTTTCTAAAAGTAGCGTGGAGCCATGAGTGTCGGGTGACATCAGACCCTTCTAAGAGATGTTCCTGGAGTAGAATCTCGAGGAAGAGCCATATAAGACTCCCGAGGTTGCGTGAATTCAAGGCTGCGATAGTAGTGGTCCCTTAATGCATTGCACACGCCTCACAATGACATCATGGGATTATTTCAGGAGACCGACTCAGCGCTGCAGTTTCTCTCATCTTCTGTGCGATGCACCTGCATCTTTCAACTAGATCGCTATGGCAGCAGTCCTTTTCTTGGGCCCTTTCCTCTAGGAAAAAAGAATGTTCTTTATCATCCTGTTGTCCTTTGAGGTGGCGGCCTGTGCTTTGAAAACAAATACGTTGATTTATCTTAGTTGCTTCGCAAATGTTTAATTGACGTGAACTGTCACATAAGGTGGCACTGCTCTTTCTTATTATTTAATTTAGCAGCATCGATTATCAACCTTTTTCTGTTCTCAAATTTGTATTTTTTTTCAAGATCCCATGTTGGTGCTAACTAAAAATGTTTTTTTGTGGTTGGAAAGCCAGCAATACATTCTGCGAGCTGAATGTATGCAAGAACTGAAGAATGAAAACTGTTTTATATTGGACCTTGTTTTCACAGAGCAGGGCAGATGTTTTCTCCTGGTAGCTGGCACCACCTGCGCTGAATGTTGAGCCTCAAGCCCAAAACAGCTGAACACATCACTAAATCGTTCAACCACTTTTAAAGTATTTACAGTAAACCGTACACCCGCATTTTAGGTGTACAGTAATTCATCCCTTTGGTCTTGTAGACCTTACTGCTCACACTGAGGCACATGAAACTTCCAATGGAGACCACAATTGTAAGAAATTCCCTGTAGCTTTTATGAATGGCGTGCCCGACATGGCAATGTGTTGCAGTTTTGAGGACATGCCTTAAGCCTCCTTTCCCTAGGAAAAACAACAAGCATTGGCATAGCCAATAGGTCTAGCTGTTGGGACCTTATAAGTGTTCAGTTATCCAGCATAATATCCTTGGTGCAATAACATCAACTGTTGCATGGCTAAACACTCATAAGGTCCCAAAAGCGAGACCTATTAGCTATGCCAATGCTTGTTACCTTGGGAAGCGTTTTAACTTATGTCCACCACATTCACAAGTACCTTGCTGGACTTTCTCCCCAATATTTGGTGTAGTTTCATCAAAGCGAGACACAGGCATTTAAAGAAAGAATATATATTGGAATTGCCAAGCCGCGAGGCATGACTGCACCTCTGCATTGTATATACTTGCTTAAGGTTGCCTTTCAACAAAGTGGGAATTACTAATGATACTTCAGCAGTGCTTCCAAAGAGACTTTAGTAATTCTTTTCATGCTGCCATGACCCAAGAAATTGAATCATATAAAATATTACCTTGAATACAATTCAGACTTAAAACCACTCAATAATTGCAACTTTGTATTCAATATGCAAACATATATTTATATACACACATTATATTTTAGTTAATAAAGTAAATAACGACTTTACTTCACTGAAAAATTATCTTGGAATTTAAAGAATATACAATGACAAATAAAAAAAGCATTTCAGTATTACAGCCCCTTAAAGTAAAACGCAGCCAAGTGAGGTATTATTGCAAAGCCATCATAATTGCAAGGGATTTGGGGCATGATGTATAAAAGCGTTTTTTCTATTTGGTGTCAATGGAAAATATTCGTGCTATAGTTCTTTCTACAGCAGTGTATTCTTTCTTAGTATTT
Source organism: Lissotriton helveticus (assembly GCF_964261635.1). Taxonomy (NCBI): domain Eukaryota; kingdom Metazoa; phylum Chordata; class Amphibia; order Caudata; family Salamandridae; genus Lissotriton; species Lissotriton helveticus. The sequence continues at coordinate 942,463,878 of NC_136072.1, read as the reverse complement.
ACTCCCATTAAAATAGCAAATTACAGAAATAAACAGCATATGTAATCTACTTCTTTAGTCAACAAAGCACATCATGCTACCAAGGTCACTAAAGTGACTTCCATTATATTTACAGAACAACAGGCGATTTCAAACCAATGAGCTGGAGTAGCATTTAATCACAAAGTCATCTTTAAAAGAGGGTCAGTCTTCAACTCCAGGAACACTGCTCACCCAAATTACTTTTGAGAGAGAGAAAAAGGAACCACCAAATATTAGGATTGTACTACGTTTCAGCCTTAGGGCACTGGTGAAGGACTCTGCATTTAGAAAAGCCTCATTCATTCTTCAGCATCAAGCAACTTGTTCTTTGAAAACTGTTAGGGCCTCTCAGTACGGGGGAGGTATCTTGCGGGATGTGGCCCCAGGCGGGCTCTACTCGAGGGGCAGTGATGGGTATAAAGGGGACTGACTTGAGTGTTTTGGGTTCGCTAACTTTCAGAATGCCAAAAGTTTCTTCTCGAAATAACCATACCCTGCATTGTTGTAAAAGGTCAATCCGCGTTGCAATTTCCTGCAGGGAACATTTTTCACGGTAAACAATGTTTACTGTCGCTAAAGACTGATATAACTGACAGAATCAAAGAGATGGACAAAACATAATTTGCCAACACAACAATGTTTCAGCCTACCCCACTTTGTCACATCTACAAAAGATTCCATGCGCCCATAATTGTTTTCAATATAGTTCATCACAGTACTTTTAGAGACTTGAAACTAGTAAGATACCCAGAGGTGTGGTGCTAAGCAACTTTGAGACCCTCTTGAGAAATCAGTCTCAAAGATTGACAAGAATAGAACTTCCTTGTACTCACCGCCCTCCGTTATGGTGGGTGTTTCCAGGATTCCATTCTATTTCCAACTAATCTATTTCAATAATCACAGGCCCACAAAGATATAACTAATTAATATTTCAGAAGCAATAGTCACATACAATAGAAGTAATTAATGGATATTTCATAAAAAGACACCTTTATCTTTACAAATACATATAAACATAACAAGCGGAATATAATAGCCTAAAATCCATCTTTTGTTACTAATATTAACATTATATGAGTTTACTTTTCACCCCCACTAGTATCTTTAAAACCTTTTAGTCTTCTACCCAAATTTGTGTACATTTTTAGGTTGCCCCTATTTTGTAGGAATTAATTCCTTCTCTATCTTTAGTTTGTCTCATATTGGCTACCCGTTGATGAAATCTAGCTGGCTCTGGTAGCCTCCAATTTTGTAAGAGCAAAGATTTGGCTACCAAAGAGGCGATAAAAACAAATTGTTTTTGTCAAACAAGTAGCTTTGAGATGGGAATCCCAAATAAAATAGTAAATGGATTGGGATCTAGGTTTCGTTTAAGTTGTCTGATAATCTACTGGAAGATCTTTATCCAGTAGTCTGATATTTTAGGACAGGAGAAGCTAATGTGAAGCCAATCCCCTTTTTGGCGATTGCATTGCATCGAAAACAGCCTGATGACATATCAGGGAACATTTTATAAAGCTTCTCAGGGGTATAATGTAGCTGCCATTTAGAGAGGAACTGTATGCGTTTAATATTGGCTCCACGCATGGCTTTATTAGACCATCTATTGCAGTCCTTCCATAATGCAGCAACTATACGACATCCCGTAGTTCCTGTATTTTCACAAGAGCGCTTGGGACTATTTGTTCGAAAGTTGCCTCTGCAAAATGCGATACCAATTTCCTATAATTCCTTAATATATAGTGCATATGTGATAGTCTCTGCAAGTGGGCCATCCGGAAGTCTTACATTTTTTATTACACTAGATATCTGGAGCTAACCCCGACATTTCTCCTAAGCTATGTACTTTAATTTGTTCCCACTACTTCATCTCTCCCTGTTTAAAAAGATCCTTTATCTGATAAACACCTCTCTTTTCCCAACTTTTGAGTGTCGTTGAATCTACCAACCATCCTACATCTCTACAGTGTTTTAACAGTTTCTGAATGGCTTGATGTAAATCGAAATTCCTTCTTTGATTGAGTGAGTCTGTCTAAAATTATGCACGGAGACTTATATCTGCAGCGCTCGAGTAGCCTGGGGATTTTAATAAAGGATTTGAGATGTAAACATTTTTCTAATAGCATTCGGTGAAGGTAGAAATTAAAGCCATGATCCTGCGACGCTGCTGCTTGTCCACACCAATCAAAAAAGGCGGCTTGAAAGTATTTCTAAATATGGGGGAGCCCAAGTCCACCTTCTTCCATACTCAGGTGTAGCGTATTTAATTGAGTACATGGTTGCTGCTCTGACTCAATAAACCGTCGAAACATTTGGTCGAGTTCTAGAAAATAGTTTTGTGGGATTCCACAGACTACCTTTGAAAAGATAAATAGCGGGCGTACCATCATTTTTATCAATGCAATTCTTCCAATTATGAAAAGAGGTAGAGTTTGCCAATTATTTAAAAAGTTTCTAACTTTGAGGGTGGCAATATAATTCAGTGGAAAAAGTTGTGCACAGTCATGCGAAACCCAAATGCCTAAATGTCAAATGGAATTGTCCTCTGCTGCCTGGATCCGAAGGTCCGGGGGTAAAACCTGATCATGACAATAAAATAAAATTTCCAATTTATTATCGTTGATTTTATACCCTCCCAAATTGGAAAATGTTCTAATTGTGTAAAAAGTTTAATATTTGCCAAGTCGGCTTCTAAATAGAGAATAAGATCATCAGCAAATAATTTAAGTTTGGACGCCCCTGTAATTGGCGGTTTAATTAAGGGATTTTTGTGAATTTAGGAGGCTAATGCCTCCATGTACAGCACACACAGAACAGGAGAGATTGGACAGCCCTGTCAAGTGTCTCCCTGGATCCTTACTATGCCTGCGGCTTGTGTATTAATTAATATTTTTGCCTCAGCTTTCTCATATATATTCCATAACATCTCGACTAGGCTTACAGGAAATCAAAACGTATTTAAAATGGCAAACAAGATATTCCAACTCACCATGTGGAGAAGTGTGGCTCAGTGGTGAGAGGCGGCAGACCCGGAAGCTGAGATCAGCCGTGGACCAGGGTTCGATTCCCCGCCTCGGTGGGTCTTGGGCTCAAAAATTCCACGGACTCGACAATTCTCGCTCCGGTGCCTACTCGACTCACGGGGTCACACTCTGCGACTCTGGGCAATAGCTTGCTTAATCTCCACTACGGCCCCTCGCGGCGGGATGCCTGGCTTTCACCTTGTGAATACCTTGGCGGGGTATCTCACAGGGGAATACCAGGACGGGTTCCCTAAGCAAGCGCCTTGAGACCCCTGGGTGAATCGTGCGCTATATAAATCGAAATACATTTACATTTACATGTCAAAAGCTTTTTCCGCGTCAATCATAATGACTGCCGCTTTGGTATCACTGTTGGCAAAGAAGTCGATTACCTGGATTTAAAAATGTGTGTTATTAGTGAAGTGTCTCTCAGGCTAAAAACCACATTGGTCCTCTTGGACCAAACTTTGCGCTATTAAAGTAATTCTCTTCGCCATTATTTTCGTAAAAAAATTGTAATCATTATTCAATGGACTAATTGGTCGGTATGATCCATGATTATCGTGTAGCTTACAACTTTGTTCAGACTGAAATATGGAGACTCCGGGAGTGTGTCTTAGCTTTATGTATATACTGAAACAACAGGAAGCTGTACATGCAGGAATCCTCTGAGGAGGATATGTGCGTGTTGTGCTCTTGCACCTATTCAGGACTGGACGGCTAACTGATTGATTGCATTTCTATTGCAAACACTACCTAGACTTGGCATTTATGTGTTTTGTATTTCTAAAGCGTGAAACTAGCCGAAGGTAGCAGAGCACTGTACAGTGTCAGAGACAAGCAAAGTCAGCGAGTGATAGGCGAGGTAGCCGGTTTGTGGACTGAAACAGTGTGATGAAGTGTTCTTTAAAGAGGCGCATTATCAACTTTTTTCCTAGATTGAAGCAGTATTATTGTGGTCCTTCGTTTATGGGCATGATATAAAAGATGCTGGGTGTATAGATGGAAAGAAGGTCTGCTGTCTTGTGTTTTCTTTTTCACACATTATTCTGCAATCTGAGAGTCCTGGTTGCAGATGTACCCAGAACAGAGATGATAAGCGGGTCTCCTCGATAAGTAGGAGGGGCTGGTTATGAAGGCTTTGTAAATGGTGCAATTCATTCTGAAGATGAAACAGGTTGATTAGAGGAGTCAATGGAGTTCCATCAGAAAGGGGGTGATGAGATATCATTTCCTCTGACATAGATAGGATGTCCTGCTGCATCTCAGGGGTGCCACTTGTGTTAAGGTTGCCGCTTGTGTTAGGGGGATTACAGATGTGTCAGTGGTGCTGTCTGAAAGGTCATGAAGCTGGGGTTCTCAGGATTCAGATGCAACAGAATATGGGCCTGAACAGCAGGTATAACAATGCTTTTTGGAAGGAATGATTTTGCTTTCCTTAAACGAGAGATCTGGTACCAATCCTTCTTTAATTTTGGCAATCTGCTCCTTGAGTGTGAGTTTGGTGTCCAGGGTAAATCTAAGTGACTTCTCATTCTGTGTAAGTTGTGAACTTAAAGCTGTTAAGGAAAGTAGGTTTCTTGTTGCTGATTTTATAAACTTGCAAAAGACAATCCTTCATTCAGATTCGCCTGAAACCAGAGAGTGTGGCTGATATCCTCACTTCCATGGTAACGCATTTCCGGTCATCAGTGCAAAATCTCAGAAGGAGTTGTTTCCTTGGCAAGATATATACGATAATAAGGGACTGTAATTCAGGCTTTGTCCTTGCTTCAGATTACACTGGCAGGGATATCAGTCAAAATTGAGAGTAGAAACAGGCTGTAGACAGACGACTGATATATTTAAAGGCAGTTTTTTAAACAAAATGTAATGAGAGCACTCCGCGTAAGTAGCATGGTCTTGCTTGTTGAGGCCTGAAACAGCGCTAACCAAGGCATTCTCAGCTCTCTGACGTTGCTTATTTAGATAGGCTGGGAGATCTGTATAGAGTGTTCTAAATATTCTGCCAAGAGTTAATTAAGAGACGACCCCAAATGTTCAGGCTTTTTAAAGGACAAAACTGGCAGGATGGGTTATACTTACTTTAGATGGAAGTAGCAGAATCTCATAACACTGCCTGCAAGATGGAGTTTGTGCCAATTACTTCCCAGGTCCGCCCCACGCAGGACAAGTCCAGGTGTCAGTTCCTTCCTGCAGATGTGAAAGGCTGAAAATGAATTCTCCTATAAAGATGCAGGCAGGTATTTTAGATGAGCAGGCCAGACGGGGAAACCTTGGAGTCTGTATGACAATAGGCACGCCTCTCCTCCATATACCTAAGGAGCACTATTAAGTGCCTTAATATATACCCATTTATGGACACCAAGTAGGTGGTTTAGGTGTGCTTGACGTATGTATGGTAAATTCAGTTGTCACGTCAGCATTATGGAATAGGTTTAGATTGTCGGTCCTGGCAAAAGTCACAAGCATTTGGGAACATAAGTGGCAGAAACAAGTTGACCCTAAGTGGAAGAAGGAGTCATTAGAGCCCCAGTACTTCCTAACTTTTTCTGTATTCATCATACCAGCTGGCGCACAAATTAAAACGCTAGTGTTACCAGGCACGTATTCTTAGAGAATAATCCTGCCCCCACTCACTACCCTATTCCTTTTTCAACAAAGTGTTCCCATGCATCTAATTGGTTGTAGCACACCCTGTTCAGCATTGGAATAGCAAGGAACTCTGTGATGAAGTATGCCGCCAAGTGGGACCCCTGGAGGGTGAGACTTCTTCAAAGCAAAAGGATTCTACGTCAGGACTGAAAGCGAGGATAACATCGTACTTTCTACGCTTTATTAAACAGCAGCAATATAATACCACAACTAAGACTTTGTTTCCCAGAAGCTCCTGGGAGAAAGTCAACAGTTCAACATAAAGTTAATGTCCAATTAACGACATCAGGGACTCCTTAATAGTCCTTCAACCCTGTTGCTGTACCTCTTTCTTTGCAACTTCAGCAGCTGAATTAGGCGCCTCCAGCATCCTGACCATTTTTCTACTGCGTTTTCCATTGCATTACTTTTTTTTAATGATTACTGTATGCTATTTCATTGATTTTCTTTCAAAGCGCTGTGGGAACACTTGTCGCTCCTCCGCGGCACCTGCAAAAGCTTATGAGCACCTCAGCGCCTGGGGGCGTGCAGTGTGGTCTTCCAATCTCTTGTGGGCACCACATGTCGGAGGTGTATTGTGTGTCTCGCTCTTCGGTTGGCGGTGCTTTTCAGGCGTTTTGCCAGTGTCAGCGCAGCACGCCAGGTACTGTGAGTGTTTCTCTCGTTCCATTGCCTGGAGCCTTGAAGTCCCATTTGGTTTGGAGCAGACCTTAGATTTACAGAGCATATAAAAAGACTCTCAGGCATCTGCTTCAGGACCCTCAAATCCTTAGGCAGATTCCTCCCTCTGCTCCCGCAACCGGCCAAGGAGATGGTTGCCCGAGCACTCATCCTGTCCCGCCTGGACTATGCCAATGCACTCTTCCTTGGCATTCCGACATACTTGGTCAACAAGCTACAACTTATTCAGAACGCGGCGGCGAGACTCCTTCTAGGCGTCTCTAAACGGACCAGTATAAGAGCACAAATGTGCACACTCCACTGGCTGCCGGTGATCCAGAGGGTACAATTTAAGGCTCTGGTCCTAACACACAGAGCTTTACACGACTCCGGCCCCTCCTACATCAAGAAGAGAGTGGCCTTCTACATTCCCCGACGCTCTCTTAGGTCTGCTGCACAACGACTGATGGCAATCCCCTATTTCTGTCGAGCTAGGATGGGCGGCCAGTCTCTTTCGGTTAAAGCAGCCATCCCTTGGAATGCCCTCTCGATAGCGCTGCGCCACACTCAGGACCTAAGATGTTTTTCAAAATTACTCAAAACCCACCTTTTTAAACAGACCTACTAATTCACTCTCTCTCGCCATTTGTTCAAGACTGCTTCGCGCCAGGATACTCAAGAGTAGTTGTGCGCGTTACAAATCACAACATAACATAACCTATCATAACATTTGGGGGTCCGTGCACTTTGTTGAGCACGGAGCACTCATTATATACATTTCGTGGTGCTCAGTGCACAAGCACACTGGTCTAGGCATAACGTTTTTTGCCCCTCAAACCATGTGGGTGATAGTGGTGTCCTGCAGGCTTGGCCTGTTATCGGACCTCTGAGTCATAAATACTTATACCGTCTCTCTCAGCCTGGTAACACCAGAACCTTACAATTCACACATTGGGCAGCCACAGTAAGATGTGCCAGCATGAGTGATGTTGAGGAGACGTATACAGAGGAGGATTGCATTACCTACGTCCCCCGTGTTGAGCATTTTTATGAGGATATGGATGCATCCATATTAAAAGCAGTTACGTAGGTAGTCCGAAAGTTCAACAGCATGCAGAACGCGGTTTCAAACTCCTCCCTGAGAAAGAAGATTCCTTTGGGCTCATGCTGCCACTACATTCAGAGGATGCAGCTTGCGGCGTGACCTAAACGCAAAAGGGAATCTACCCTAGGCGTCGATATTGATACTTTTGATAGTTTAAAGAGGGCCTTTTTGGACCATTCTCAACCCTTAGATACAGATACCATTATGCCTGCGCCTTCAGAGCCACAATCCCCCGGGACTAACCCCCGGCTCAGCCTGCTCCATCTACACCGAATCCTGGCTCTCCTTCAGGCTCAGATCAGGAGCCTGACATGGGGTCCTGCCCCCAGTACCCCTCTGACATTTTAAACCCCAAACTCCTTGTGCACCCAGCCTCCTCGGAGTGGCCCCCGACAGAGAAGGTGGCATCTTAGGTCGCAAGCTGGCTACACAAACCATTAGACAAAAAGGTCCGTACCTGCCTTTGGGCAAAATGTCCCACGCCTCACCCGGGGCAACAAGCTGCCACTAACCTCAGACATAGAAAAACGCATGGCTACCTTTCTTTCAGACTTGCCAGCTGTTAGACTTACCTGGCCCTCTAACCCGCATCCTGGACATGACAGACGACAAAGGCGTCTGGGACCCTGATTTCGCCTGACGTGCTGTCTGGGTCAAAGGCCCATTATATTGTTGGGGAATGTGAATTGCGTAATCTCCATTGAGAGGCACCGTTCTCTTATAAAAGCTGATCCCAGGTTATGGGACCTTGCTATGTCAGAAGCTGGCGCCACTGCAAAGGAGAGTTTGTTTGGTGGCCCTTTCATCCCCGGCAAGTGTGTGGCAATGTTTAACTCATTAGGCTAAGCCCAAGCATCCATCAAATGCATCTTCACACCCCAGATTATCACCAGGGCTGGCCAAAGCAGGGGATGCTCACAACCTTCAGCCCCTGGCAGAGTCTACTCCAGAATGCAAGTGCAGTACCGGGATACATCAACGTTTGGCAACTTATAACCCACCAGAAGTTACCCCTGACACGGTGTTCCAGAGGCAGCCACAGAGGCTGTGGCAATCAAGGTTTCCATCAAGGTGAGTGTTCAGCTCTTCCAGCACCAGTGTCTGGGTGGCAGGCTTCTGGGGTTTCGCCATTACCTCAGATGCTTAGGTACCACACACCATACAAGGTTGCCATATAGAACTCTATAGTTCACCTATCCAACGCAGTTCCCTATCCTGCTGGATTTTTTGCTTGCCTCCGCCGGCCTGGGGTATGCAGAGGTGAAGGACTTATTCCGCTAGTTAGCAATTGTTCAAATGTTTCCTCACCCACCACATTTCATCAGCAACCTCTTTGTGGTGGACTAGAGGGACAGCGGTCAACACCCAGTAATCAACTTGAGGGAATTCAACGAGTGGCTGGTTTACTGCCACTTTAAGATGGAGGGCGTTCACCTCCTGAGGGATCTCCTTTAGCTCAACAATTGGATGTTGCGCCTAGACCACAAGTACACCTAACTGATGGTTCCAAGCTTTCTCGCTTCCTCCAATTCTAAAGACGGGAAAAGACTTTCTAGTTCACCACTCTGCGCTATGGTACTTCACGAAGGTGATGTGTCCGCTGGTAGAATTTCTCAGAGCTCTGGGCGTTTGCCTTATCGTCTATCTAAACAACATTCTCCTTTAGCACCAGTGTCCAAGGAACCTTTTGTTATACCTGGATTCCTACAAGTGCATCTCCTCCTTAGCTGCTCAGCCAGAATGATTGTGATGACGGAGTGGAATTTTAGAATGCCTGAGTGGAACGTGAGTGTGCCTGCTTCTGTGTGGAGAATGACAGTTGAAGAGAGTGGGCTGAGCAGCAACCATGCAGCTCCTGGTGGGACTTCTACAATACTTTCACAAGATCTTCTTAAGACTTCTATGAAACCTGTAACAGCTACAATAAACCCTCTACATGAAATATACCTCCTGACTACCTTTGGTCTTTCTGTGGAATTTACTTTACAACATTTTGGCGACGATCTGGTGAAAAACCCGTTTGCTGGCTTCTTGAGGTAAAATATTTGAATTTAATAAGAGACTCTTTATATTGGAAACTAATTTAAGAAAGGAAACTTGGAACAAGGAGAAGAACGACCGTCTAGCCCCACCAGTGTCCTCCACCATCTGGACAGTCTGCCCCGGGCGCTTCACGCTCCTTATATTTATTTACTTAAAAGAAAATGTGAAGAAAATAGCAGTGTGTTTCAGTGGTTGACAGCTACCATAAATGTGGTTGTGTTGCTTGAAGGCAACCTGTCATCTATTCACACTGAATCGTTCTGCCTTCCAACAAGCAGAAGAAGAAATCCTTTATCTATATTTAAATAGTGAATTACAGTGTCTGATAGCGTGAGGAACAAGCGCCATCTAGTGAGGCTTCCCGTGTACTTCATCTGGCTTTATACAAAGGTTTGATTCCTCATTCCTCTGAACACTTTTGTGATCTGTCCGTGGTGAGGTGTTCTTGCAGAGCCTCAGACTACAAGCTCAGCGACAAGCAGTTTGGTAAGTCACTGCCATTTACTACAGGTCAGACTGTTTCAATTCATACTTGGTTGCGTTTAATATAAAGATAGGCTCATTCTCAGCGCTGTGGGAGTATTTTGCAGTTACAGGAGTTATTCATGCGACATTTAAATTGACCACGAGGCACATTCTTACCTCGAGCCTCCGTCGTATGAACTTTAAATCTGCCACCTCTTCCTGTGCTCCTGGCGTCAAATGAGTCTCTGCGCAATCCACCTCTGGAGTTCCAGCGCTCCTATGACGTTTAGCGAGGCTGCAAGAGCACGCACCTGCCGTGAGCCACCCGACTCTGATGTTTCTTACGTGCCGCCATCTTGGATATCAAAGGTTTCCCTTCACACCGCTGCCTGCGGAAGCTGCCGGAAATGCCTACGGCGAAGATTGTTTGACAAAACTGCGGCGAAGTTTGGATGACACAACTTTTGCAATGCTTGATTGAGGTTTACTGCACTTAATTGGTAACCCGTATTTTAGTGATGAACATGTGTACTGTTGCATTGTTCTCACCTAGATTCACCGAGATACTAGGACATTTGGGGATTTCTCTGCTGAACTGTAACATTTTGTACTCCGTTTCATTGACTACAATCTGCTCTAACAGGAACTCAGTGTCATTATCTACAGCCTTGATTGACCGGGATTCCGGCTCGAAGAACTCAAGGCAACTAGAAGAAGGTACAAAAATCACATCAACAACGAAAAAACTAACTTCTTCTGCAATGAGCTTGACAAGGCAAAGAACAGACCTAGAGAACTCTTTGACATCATCAAAAAACAAACATCCAAACCATCCATTGCCCTTACCCAACCTTCCAAAGCTCTGTGTGACAACTTCGTCACGTTTTTCAATGAAAAAACGGCCAAGATCGAACTATCTCTTGACGTCAGCCCTCACACGACCGTCAACATTGACCCAACAGCAACTGAAACCACCTCTACGAGCCCCGCCTCGATCACCTGGTCCTCCTTCGACCTCGTTCACGAAGCCGAGATACTCAACCTTATCTCATCCTCCAAACCCTCTTCCCACAACCTCGACCCCATCCCCGCTCAAATGGCCAAAGACCTCAAATTCACCCTTGCGCCTTTCTGGTGTGAAATCATCAACAGATCCCTAATACCTGGCACCATCCAGGACTGCCTCAAAGTCGTCCAGGTTACCCCCCCCTTCTGAAGAAACAAGGTTTAGACTCCAACGACCTAAACAACTTCAGACCAGTCTCAATTCTGCCCTTCCTAGCGAAATTCCTAGAAAAATGTGTATTAAACCAACTTAACAACCAACTCGACAACATCAATCTCCTTGACCACAACCAATCAGGCTTCAGAAAAGGCTACAGTACCGAAACCGCAATCCTGAACATCGTTGATGACATTCGCAACTCCCTCGATGCGGATCATTGTTGCCTACTCATCCTCCTAGACCTGTCAGCGGCCTTTGACACGGTTGACCACAAGCTACTCATCAAGGCCCTCAAGGAACGAGAAGGTGCAAACGATGTGGTCCTGAAATGGTTCGACTCCTTCTTTCAGAACTGCTTCCAAAGAGTCAAAATAAAATCCTTCATTTCCGACCCTCTCCCCGTGACCAGAGGGGTCCCCCAAGGATCCGTTCTCTCCCCTCAACTGTTCAACATATATATGGTACCCCTCACCATCATACTGAAGAAAGCCAACATCCCCGTCCACCTCTACGCAGACGACACACAGATCTACATAGAAACAACCTCCTTTAACGACATTCTAAGGCTCAACAACACTCTCATAGAAATCCAAGACTGGCTAGGGACGAATCACCTCAAACTCAACCAAGGAAAGACCGAGATCCTACTCATCTCCAACAAAGACGACAACCCCCAAATCACCGAATGGGTGAAAGCGATTGACGCTCTCAAAGGAAATCTCACCCTGACCAACTCAATAAAATCACTCGGAATCACTCTTGACCACAAACTGTCAATGACGAACCACATTAAGAATTCCGGAAAGAGTGCCTTCTTCAGTCTGAAGCTCCTAAACAAAATCAAACCACACATCCCCCAGAGGGATCTCCAACAAGCCACACAAGCACTGGTGCTATCCAGACTGGACTATGGGATCGCAACCCTATCCGGCACAGCCCTATCCCACCTTGCGCCACTGAAAACCACTCTCAATGCAGCCGCCAGAATGGTCTCTGGTGCAAAACAATTCGACCACATATCGCCCGCACTCAAGGATTTAAAATGGCTCCCAGTGGAAATGCGCGCCAACTTCAGAACGGCCTGTCTCGCGCACAAAGCTTTGCACACAGGGAAACCGGAATACTTAGCCTCCAAGCTCAAGAAAGCGGGTCAATCCAGAAACCTCAGAAGCTCAAACTCACTTCTGCTCATCCCCCTGAAAACACGGAAACAAAAAACCGCAAACCACTCTTTTGCTGGCAACGCCCCAAAAATCTGGAACTCCATCCCAGTGGACATCAGAACCAACCCCTCCTTCCCAGATTTCAAGAGCCGCCTAAAAATCCTCTACCTCAATCGCGCATTCCCGAACTCTACGTCAGCAGCTCACCCTGCTACCCTGACTACCTCAAAGACACTACCTCAATCCCGCCCGCACGCGCCAAAGAAGTTTGTTAACCCCTGATCTTGTATGAACCTTTTTGTGCTGTACTACTCCTCACCTGTTCCCTCCAGATCGATTATTAAGCGCTCCGATACCCTCGGGTCTGGCGAGCGCTATAGAAAACTCCAAAAATAAAATAAAAATAAATAATGTCTTCGTCATGCTATTATGCCAATTTGTGACTATTTCGTTTTCTCTTTCTTTATTCACAGCCTGCATTACCGAGATGCGACCATCTTTACCTTGCTTTATTCCATTTGTAATTGGTTGTATGTTATTTCACTTATGACAATGTGAACCAGATCCTGTGTTTCATCGGCGTTTTTGTTTTTTTATTTGATCACATACATTGCCATTTGTAACTGTTTGAGAATAACCATTTAATAGGCTTGTAATGATTTATTTGCTACAATTTAAACATGCCTGTGATGTGTTTAGCAGTTGCTGTGTATGAGGAAGTGTACAACAGCCTTTATTTTAAGTCATTGTTACTTAAGTGGTATGTATTTAATGAGAGCTTCATATGTTTTTGATTGAGTTGATCTTTTCAGTGCATTCTTTATTTCAAGTGACAGGTTATATACACTGTGCTTTACATGATTCTGTAATTGGGAGTTTTACTGTGCTTTACATGATTCTGTAATTGGGTGTTTTGCTTAAGTGGCAGGTTTTAGATTTGGCCGATCTAGACATTTATTTGGCACTAGGTTTGATATTTTCCTGTAGGGTAGTTGGGTATAGGAGGTGGCCTCCATACATTTGTTCAATTCTTCACAGTGTCGGTGTTGCGCACACCTTTTCACTGTTTCAACCCTACACAGTTATTTTTTTGCTGTGCGTAACATTAGTGTTACACTTGCTTCACCCTTTACGTGTGTTCATTCAGCAGTGTGAGTTGTTCTTATCTTCTTCTTTCGGGTGTGTTCCCACATCAGTTTGTAATGCGCAATGGGTTATTTACCTACATTTTTGTGCCTTTGTGCGATGGGTTTTGTACCTATACTAGTGTGCCTTTGAGCCTCTATGCAATGAGTTATTTACCCTATACTGTTGTGCCTTTGTGCTTGTGCCTTTGTGCGATGGGTTATGTACCTTATACTTTTGTGCCTTAGTGCAAAGGGTTGTCTACCCTATATAGTTAATGAGGTGTGCACAAGAGAGTGACTGGATATTTTCATCTACCTTTTGTCCTTCACTCTCTCTGTCTTGCATTATTTCCTCTATGGTGTGGCGTGTAGAAACATAGTTGGGTGTTGTACCTTATGGTGTTTCATTTTCTCAGCCTTGAGTTACGCTACTGCCTTGCACTTTTTACTGACATTAAATTTTCTGTTTCTACTCCGTTTCGCTTCTTCCTTTACTCTTATGATGCAATACTAGAATGTGTTCCAAGCAACGTTTTACATGCAATGTTTCAATTATTGCTATTAATTGGGTTTTTTTTTCCAAGGGGATGTGCTATCTTGTGAATGTTTGCACTGTTTCTTCCTCCCTCCATTCTAGTCAGTCAGTATAGCTTTATTCGATTTTGGTTCAAAAATCATAAAAGCGTACAGTTTAAATCAGTTATAAATAAAAACATACATACAATAACACATAATATCTACAAGTTAAAAACTTGCCCAGCCTGTGGGGATAAATATCTTAGTTAAAACGTACTTTTCACAGGTTAAGATTAAGTCACACAGTAATTAATAGGGGTTCCAGTACTTAGGACTATAAAACAATGATTCCTGTCGGGTATAAGTGGGAAAACTACGGCCGCTCGATGCATGGAGTCCTCTGCCCATTAGCATGTTGCGCCCTACCTTTAGACTAGATGAGGGGATGCACGGCATTCTAGGGTAAAAATCATGCAAATACCAAACGGAGATTGGCCCGTTTCCCACTTGGGGTGCACAGGTACGCAGGTACGGGACAATGTGTCTCTGCCTAAATCTAACGAGTACTAGGTCACCAGCGATATCTTTTTTGAGGGAACCCAGCCAACCCACCCTTCTAACGCTCATTATTGTACCCTCGAGGTTAGGTGGCAGGGGTCTATTATTTGTCAGCCAAAATGTAACCTTCTTCAGCAGGTCATGTTGTCTCTCGGTTTTCCCAGGTGTAAGTACTGGTACTCCAGCTAGGACACACACACAAAAGGAGCTGCCTCCGGTGGGAGTTGGATAGGAGTAGCTTTATTATACTGTGCTCTAGAAGCAGCAAGCTGCGGCAAAACAGATGTAAGAGAGGTTTTGCGAGCTATTGGGGCTTGGTGCGTTAGAGACTATTGGTTGAGTTGAAACCCTTTTGTCTTGCCTGATTGGCTTGGGGTCTTTGGGAGTAGAAGGTGGATGGGAACAATTGGGTGTTACAAAACTTTTATTAGCTAGCAAGTTAGACTTGATATTTTCCTCCATTCCCGTCAGCCTGTCCCCTAGTGTGTTAATTTTTTCTATCAGTGGTGATATAATAGAGCTGACCAGTTGTTCAATAAGGGATAATAGATCCGGCTATATAGGAGATGCTAGAGCGACTAATTTCTCGACTGCCTCAGCAGTCGTGGAAGAATTGCTAACTGGAGCTGTGGGACTTAAACACAATTTTTGGAGTTTTGATTGGTTCCCAGTGTTATTAACCCCATTACGTTTCCTTTTAGCAGATGAGAACTGGGAAAATGCAATCCTTTGGGTGTTTTCAATATTGGCTTTTTTGGATGATGGAAGGGGTTGCAAGGGACTATCGGTATCGGGAAATACACAGAAGCTTTCGGCAGGAGGCGGTGATTCCACTAAAACATGTGTAGTTTTACACAGGGTGTTTAGCTCATCTAACCACGAGAAAGCTTGGTTTGTGTCTACTGTTTGTAAGGGCAATTGCTTAGTCCGTCTATTATGTGTGGGCTGGGGAGATATGCAGTTATCGACTTCTCTAGCAATGGACAATGTTGTACTATTTATATTATCCCCCTTGGGAGTCATGATGTGGTTTGGGTGTAACAAAGTATTTATCAACAAATCATAAAGGTCGGAACAGAGTGTGTCCTTGGAGAAAGGCAAAGTCAATAGGAGGAAAGCCAAAAAGAAGCAAGTGTCTGTCTTTACCTACTCTTAACAAAGAGTCAAGAGGGATAGCCCCGTCCCGTCCTCCTCGGGCCACAGAGGGCCCGCCCTTTGCCCGGGCTTAGCCCGGCGCACGCGTCCTCGCGGGACGAAGGAGCAGGCGAGTCTTTAAGCGCCTCCTGGCGCGTGGAAAATGCGCGATGTGCCCCTGTGGCTCCTGGGGCTTGCAGTCTGGCAAAGTGGCGCTGGACCGGCGGAGCGAAGCCCGGCCAGTCGTTGAGGGCGGGGGGCGGAGCTAAGCCCGGCCACGAGGGAAGGAAACACCAACACGAACACCAAAGGACTCCGCAGCAGGCGAGTCTTTAAGCGCCTCCTGGCGCGTGGGAAATGCGCGATGTGCCCCTGTGGCTTGCAGTCTGGCAAAGTGGCGCTGGACCGGCGGAGTGAAGCCCGGCCGGTTGTTGAGGGCGGGGGGCGGAGCTAAGCCCGGCCGCGAGGGAAGGAAACACCAACACGAACTCCATTCTAGTCACTTTTCTATACTTATTCATTTCTTTCTTCCCTGTCACTGTACTTTCATTCTTCTTTTGACATTTATTGCATACAATGTTGTAAGCATAATCATTTTTACGTTCTTGTTGCAATGTTGCAAATTATTGTGTTTTTTTGTTGTCCAAGGAAAGGGGATGTGTTATACCTTGACTCCTACAAGTGCATCTCCTCCTTAGCTGCTCAGCCAGAATGATTGTGATGACTAAGTGGAATGTTAGAATGCCTGATGACAGAGAGAGTGGAATGTGAGTGTGCCTGCTTGTGTGGAGAATGACAGTTGAAGAGAGTGGGCTGAGCAGCAACCATGCAGCTCCTGGTGGGACTTTTACAATACTTCTACAAGATCTTCTTAAGACTTCTATGAAACCTGTAACATCTACAATAAACCCTCTACGTGAAATATACCTCCTGGCTACCTCTGGTCTTTCTGTAGAATTTACCTTACAACACCTTTCAATATTGCTTCAGATGGCGTTCTTCCTGTTGAAATCCCTAAGCTTCATTATCAACTAACTAAGTCGGTCCTTACACCCACTCAGTCTCTGGTGTTCCTGGATTTCCAGTTGGACTCATTTCGAGCCACACACAGCCTCCCATCCAGGAAGATAATTAATACAAAAATAAAAAAATCAATCAGACACGAACTGCACCGGACGGAAGCCAGACCAACCACCTCTTTCCGGCAGATAGAGAGGGTGGAGGGCTTGCTGTCATCCTCAATCCAGGCCATCTTTCTGGCCCCCCCTCCACTATTGGGCCCTACAACGACTCAAAGTGTTCCATCTCCAGAAAGGCCTCACGGACTCTCAAGTGGTCCCACTAACGAAAAACACCAGGCATGAGATACAGTGGTGGCTACCCCACAAGAAGGCCTGGAACGGCTGGGCAACTTTTGGCTCCCTCCCGGACTTAATCAAAGGGGCAAGCTGGGGTGCATGATGTGGGAAATTCTCCACCGGAAGTAGTTGGTACTCTCACGAAAGATCCCTGCACATCAAATGTCTCGAACTTATGGCAGGTTCCTTCGCGTTCTGGTGTTGAACTAAGGATCAAATTAAATGTGTCCTACTCAAGATGGACAACGTAGCGGCAGTGCACTACATACACTACCTAGGGAACACTCGATCCAAGCTCCTTTCAGATCTGGCCAGGGACTTCTGGGAATACTGCCTTCCAAATCAGGTCTCTGTGAAGGAACACTTCCCAGGCAGATCCAACTAAGTGGCGGACTGGCATTCGCGCTACCTGAAAGATGCAAGTCTCTAGCAGTTGAACCTATTGGCATTCCAAGTTATCCAGGCCCGGTGGAATCCATTTTCAGTGGATCTCATTACATCACGCCTGGACCATCATCTTCCCTGATACTTCAGCTGGCGCCTGCACCCCGAAGCGGTAGCCCCGGATGCTTTTCTCCATGACTGTTAGCCGGAGTAGAGGTATGGTTTTCACCCATTCACGACGATAATGTGCCTCTTGGGCCAAGTGCAGAGGCAGATGGCGGAGATGGTATTAGTGACCCTAGTCTGGAAATCGCAAGTCTGGTATCTGGTTCTACTGGATCTTTCTTCAGATTTTCCAATCCTTCTACCCCTCTTTCAGGCTCTCCTTCGAGACCCCAAGGTGCTGGAGGGTTCCTCCATACAGCATGGATTATTACAAATAACACTGGGAGATCCTAGGACTTTGTGCCCCACGGAGTCACTCCTCTCCAAAGCAAGGGCTGACAGTACCATTAAACTGTATAGCTCTGCATGGTCTCAATGTTTGGGCTGGTGTCACCGACGACTCCTGGACCGGTTGGAGGCAGACGTTGTCCATAGCTTGAAATTCTTAGCCTCCCTGGCCACTGAGGACCTAGCTGATAGATAATAATCTGGAAAAGGACTTGGGCCCCTGTAAATAGGATATGTTTGCCCTGACAGGGAAATAAACAATAACATGTAAAGACACACCTTGTCACAGTGAATAACTAGCTGATAGATCCATCAACACTTTCAGGTCAGCCATATCGGACGTATTGGTGATCGTCCACCTGAGACACACCCTTCAGTGAGGAAACTCATTAGTGGCATTTAATTATCCCTCCCTCCAGAAACTCAGTATTTAACCCTATGGGATGTCAATAAAGTCCTTAACCTTTTCTTGTCTTAGCAGTCCAATAAGTACCTTCAAGGAAGGAACTCTCCAAGTTGATCACTTTATTATGTCTGATTTCATGTTGAAGGGTCTCCGACATCAGAGCACTAGACATAAGAGGTAGACTATTTACCCTGGATGGGGTTACTTTCAGGTCTCGTCATACAAAATATACCTCACAAATGGTTTCTTATCCTTCCTTTCCAGAATCCCCTCATTCGTGTGCGAACTGTGCGGTCTATTAAGATTAATGAGGCAATGATGGTGGATATCCGTCCACACAAACAACTCCCCTCAGAAAACCCTTCAAGATGGACTCCTCAGCCACTATTGCTAGATGGGTCCGATGGGCTATGTACGAGGTTGGAATTGATTTCTGGTGCTCACTTTGCTGAAGGAGTTATCTTTCAAAGCTTTTCCATTGGGGCTCAACTAGAGGATATACTAAATGCAGCATACTGGTCTTCCGATTCTACCTTCAAGAGGTTCTACTTTAAACCAGTTGCTACCATCACATCGCTGGTGGTTGAGAAGCTTTAAACCAGCGTAATTCTCGCCTCCGGTCTCGACCTAGAATGAAAAATGTCCTAGCTATCATAACAGAAAGTTTCAATTCTATTAAGGACATGGAGGGGAGGATTCGTTCACCCAGTGTTTTTATGAATACTCACACCAAAGCACAGGTGGCTACTACTGTGCAGTACTTTTCTATTTGGAAAATGCAGAGGATTTAAAGGATAATTGTGTATTATGCTGTTTCTCTTCAAAGCTTCGTATCACAGATTCCGCTTGATAAGTGTGAAAGTTAATCTGTGTTTGTTCAATATTTTCTTCAGGTTCTGACAGATCCAAACAGGAACGAACGTTACTTCAGTGAATCTTGGTCGCAGGAAGAAAGGAGGCAACAACAGAGTTGATGAACTAATAAAGAGTCCCTGATGTCATTGACTGGATGTTAACTTCATGTTGAACTGTTGACTTTTTCCCAGAGGCTTCTGGGAAACAACGTTTTGGTTGTGGTTTTATTTGGCTGCTGTTTATTAGAGCGTAGAAGGTACAGCACGATCCTTGCCTCCGTGTCCTTAATAGAATTGAAACTTTCAATAACAATAGCTAGGACATTTTTCATCTTTTTTCCCCTTCGCTCCACAAGAGGATTCTTAGAATGATCCAATCGAGTTGGCCTCTATAGTTTGTGTAAGGTCTCCAATTAAACACCAACACCCAATGCAAACTTCTAGCCTGGTCTCTGATGAAATTTAAAAAAGTTACATCCTAGTGGAAAGCAAATTAAGACGATAGGAAACATAAAAAAAATTATATTGGTGCAAAAACAAAAACACCTAGAGGAGAAATACGTATACTCTCTGTCAGCACCTAGTAAATCCAGGAAATTTTACGGCAATGTCAACAACTTGGGGAGCACAACTACCAGCAAGGAGAAAGCGGTCTCAGGCGATGTATGGGCTGTTCAGTTAGCAAAACTATAGGTAGAGCCTACTGAAACAGGGACACCATCAAGAATGTATTGGTTAATTCCCTAGAAGTCTTGGAAGAGAGCCCAATGGTAGTTATCGAAAAGGAGACATTAAGTATCTTGACGAGCATTAGGAATGGCTTACCTGGGAGCATCTCCAAGGAAGACCGGGCATTTTGGGCAAGCTACATGCATAGACTGTTTAAGGAATGTATTTTACTACCCGCCATCCCGGATTCATGGAAAGACTCCATCTTGCATCCAATACATAAAAAGGAGCCAACTCCTTGCCTGAAAATTACAGGTGAATAGCCCTACTAGACGTAAATCGTAATGCCTTTGCAAAGGTGTTTCTACACAAGTTGGAGGTCTGGAGTAACAAGAACAATATCATATTATCAGACGAGGTTCATGCCTAAATCCTCTGCCATGGACAATGTGACTGCTCTCTCCTACCTGGGGGCCAAGCCCACTGAAACACGCCCCCACTTTACACCTGTTTTCGATTATAGTGCCACGTTTGAAAGAATAGATCGAAACATCCTCGGTCAAAACTTGCAGAGTGGGGAATACAAGAAAAAGACTGGCAGATATCACAGCGCTATATACCGAAGCCTTGATCCGGACCAAGCGAATTCAAAATCATGCTAGAGCAGAAATATATACAAACAAAGGTCTAAAGGAGGGACGCGGAATTGCTCCCACTTTGTTTAATTTATACACAGCTGAACTAGGTGTGGAGCTACTGAAAGGGAACACCTTCCCACCTAAGTTAGGCAACATGAAACTGCCTATCATACAGTATTTGAACAACCTTGTGCTACTGGATCAAACAGGAATTAGGAGGAAGAGGGCTCTGGGAATACTCTACCTATACAATACAAAGAATGCTTTATATGTAAATGCTGAAAAAACCAAAGTCCTGGTCTTTGGCCAATGGGCCAAGAAACATCAGCTGGAATGGTGACTGGGCCCTTTGAAGGTCAACACAACCTGCAAATGTAATTACCTTGGCGTTTAGTTGTCAGACACCGGTAAATCAACCATGCAGGCCAAGGAGAAAGCAGCCAAACCACGTATGCATTATCCAAATTATATCACAACTTACAAAGTCATTTGGCAGGTGGGATTCGAAGAGTAGCACTGGAGAAACTACTTCCTACAACAAGTATGGACATCATGCTTTTCCTGACATGCTTACTAGCCTTTAGAGTGCTGTTATACAACAGTATTTAGGAAAATATAAAGAATTCCCCAAAAACCTCAGCGCACACAGATCCACCTAGAGTTTGGCTTCATGAAAATGTACATTGAATGCAAAAGGGTTTTGATCAAGTATCACCATTGCGTGGCCAGGGCGGATTCAGGCTCAAAGAGAGGTGCCTTGTGTGTGATATTTCAGGGTAAAGGAGTAGCTGGTCAAGGTACATCGGAAGCGCCGGAGGTCAAGTTTAATAAACCTCCGAGTGTACAACAGACCCCACTCATAACAGCAAGGCACTTAAAGAGGACCCTAAAAGAGCTGGACAAGTGCATATCAATGGAACAGGACATAAATCTAATCAGAAACATTTCTGGAGAAGTGGGACCTGATACATAGCATGCATCCACCTGTTGACACCCATATTTGAAAAGCAGTCTTGGAAAGACAAGCTTTAAAAACATCCTGCTGACCAGGCTCCTAACACTGCCCATATAGCAATATAGGTCCCACTGGAAGAACACTCTTCAAGGTCATTGGCACTGCGGCTGTGCCAATACCCCTCGGAATCGGCAGTACACGTTGTATGTTGTTGCCCAGCACAGCTGCTCCAGAGAATTTTTCTGCAAAATGGTATAAGAACACGCAAAGAGGCCTTGACCTATTTTACATCAGTTGTCCTGATGGAGCAAGGTGGAGAAGCAAAATTTTGCGTACCCCTTGCAAAGTCACACTTCCATAACCATAATTTGTACTAATGGAATGATATACATGACTAATCAACTTAGAATAAGAAATGCACCTACACGAATACACGTGGGAACTAATTTTGCTTATGTTGCAGTTATAATTAACTAATTATGTGATTTGTCATGTCATAAACTAATGAGCAGCTTTAAGATAATGGAATGCAGCATAAATGTGCTTTTGTTTATGTATTATCGTGGCAAAACGCGAGGATAAGTGAGTATGTCACCCTTAAATGTGGCTATTTGCTAGGTAATTACTAATAGGGAAAACTTTAGAAAGAGGGGCGGTAAACCGAAGGGTCAAATTACTGAAAATTAATGTTCATTTGTTTTTGTTTCTATGATTGTTTTCTTTTAGACCTCATGAGTCAAAATGGGAACTGAGTGACTGGATTATTGTGGTCACAAAAGAAATGCGTATGCGCGAGCAAAGTCGGAATGCGAGCTGCTTGTGCCTGGAGTGACTACGGTTCAAGGACATAATGGCCTGGAAGTATAGATGGCTGCCAAAATGATGAGCTCAATGGTACAGAACATGGGAATACATGCTAAAGTTGCGAGTAGAGAACAGGACTAGGCCGGACTTGGGCCAAACAAAGGACCCATTAGAAAATTGCGGACGGAAGGAAAATGTAATATTATGATGACGAGATGATGCTCATCCACCCCAAAATTGTCCAATCAGAACTCGAATTTAGGCCGAAAGTTACACTTTTAGATAGATAGGAGCTAGTGAAAAAGGTATAAAAGGTGCTGATTTTATTGAAGAAAAAACTTCTCTCCGATTTCTACTAGAGATGCTGCTGGAATGCTGATTTTCCTGAAACGTAAGACTCTGAATAATTTTTCAATTTCCTTTCACAGGGAGATGCCCTTTAGCTGAGAGCTTAGATAGGGATCTTAGGGGAATAAGTGATTATTTGGGAACTATCTGTCTTTTGCTAATATTTGCTTTATAAAATAAAAACAAAATGTCTAATTTCGAGTTTCCTTAAATAAATGAATCTAGCTATCTTAAAGGTAAACTCTTATTCTTTAAATGTTGTCTTTTTGTAATAAAGAAATAAATAAAGTGAATAATCTTAGACATGCTGAATTCGCTCTTAATAAAAATTAGATAAATGGAGAATTAAGCTGGTCTTGCGTTTTCCTACGCCTACTTTTTTACTAGCAGATCCATTGATTTCAATGGTGGCGTGTCTAAATAAAATGTCGTATTTAATGAAAACCATGGTAAACGCATCTAAACTGCAGGTGTAAATAGTATAAATATTCAATTTTAGTTTTAGATACTCCACTATGATACAGCAGCTTTTCCTTTGAATTTCACCGATCCATGAAGTAGAGTGTAAGTGTTTATGAGTGATTTGCAGTGTTATGGGCCCCACTGATGAGAATATGTTAGAAGTTATACTTCAGGGAAATGTGACATGGATTTAGAAATTATTTCCAGAGAAGCGCTGGATCATTCCCACGGATCAGCATGTTTTTTTTTTACTATTGCTGGAAGACTGTTACGATGCCCACCCACCCTCGGGAACAACCTGAATGGACTGTCTCAAGTATGAACTCAAGAATGACGATGATTGATATGGCATGATAAGCAGGCACTTTGAAAGAAATTATAGTCTATAAACAGAGCCGAACCTGAACTATGTATTTAACGATCTAGCACCTTCGTCCTTCAAGCAGATGCCCCATGGTGGGCTCCGCTTTGACTCAACTGATTAGTTCGGTCATTGTGGCATCTTGCACTTTGACTGGTATTGAATGTTTATAAAGAACTCCTGCACCAGCACGTGGCACTTCGGTGAACAGCTCTAGAACTTGCTTTTTTTGTCCCTTGCAATCATATCCATGCTTACAACTCGCTCTGGTACCGGCACTTAGCACCTTAGCGAATGGTCCTCTAACTTTCCACCTAGTAAATATATGCTCTATGCATGACATCTTAGCTCTGCACTATGCACTTTGAATTAAATCCTTGCGCACAATTGTTGTTGTATCTGCATGCATCCTTTTAGCGAGTTTGCACTCGTCAGTCAGGTTGAAATCTGAAATGCTATTGGAAATGTCCACCCTAGCTGTTTCTTAGAATGTTGGTGTTGTATATTAAGATCAGGATTATGACTCATGCGACTCAGAAAGTAGACTTGGCCATGCTAAGTTCTGAGCAGTTTGTAAAGCTCTGACCATTTGGCTCTTTGCACTTTGAACATTATGCCTTCTTCTTAAATCATACCTTAAATGTCTACTCCAACTGAGTTTCTGATCTTTTTTTACGTTTAATTTTATAACTAGCTGACCAACGCCCACTGCACTATGAAATAAATACTTGCCTACAATTGTTTTTGGATCTGCATGCGCTATTTAAGTGAGCTTGCACTCTCGCCACTAATGTTGTAATTATATTGGAAATGCCCACCCCCTGCTGTTCCTTAAAATGATAGTACGATATATTAAGTAGTGCAATTCCTGCAGTTGATATGGAGATTCGGGATGTAGGTCTTTGCTATGCCAAGTTTTGAATCATTCGAAAATGTATGACCGTTTGGAACTCTTCATATTTGACATGATGCATGCTTCTAATATAATTCCTGGAACGTTTACTACCTGTGGTTTTAATCTTGTGATGA
Source organism: Lissotriton helveticus (assembly GCF_964261635.1). Classification (NCBI taxonomy): domain Eukaryota; kingdom Metazoa; phylum Chordata; class Amphibia; order Caudata; family Salamandridae; genus Lissotriton; species Lissotriton helveticus. The sequence goes on along the minus strand of NC_136072.1, from coordinate 942,439,462 downwards.
ACAATTATATAACTTGTAGACCAACAGACCCCAGCCCTCCCTATATGTTGCTTATTTTTAATAGAATTTTCGGGTACGAGTTATATATTGGTATATTTCATTCCAAAAGTGTTTATAACGATTTTAAGTAATCACACAATAAAGCACTACTGACTGGTACACAGAACCTTCCATAGCTCTTCTACCTGAAGACAGTGGTCCATTTTCTGGTCCTGTACAGGTGTAAGTGTGTGAATTCAGTCTTAGTGGGTTTCTCTTGCTCCACTGAAGGCAATTTTATATGCAGTCACTAGACTTGTGTTTGCGACCCACAAGATTATTCAAATGTCCTCACCCCCTTAAAAAAATGTTTTTGTTTGAATCTATGCTCATGGTAAAAACTGTTATGTCATGGCTACAAATACCTTCAGTTGCACATGCCTTAATTCTGTCTCAGTAAGCTTAAAATCTCTTTAGGGTTGCACAGGGACCTGCATACCCATCGTAGTCAATTTCTGCTCTGACTGGAGGTGCCCAAATGTAATCTCTAGAAGATGATGGTGCAGCCTTTTAAACAGGTATGACCCTGCCTTGTGGAACCTAAATAGAAGCTAAAAACCCTATTATTTATCTCCGATGTGCAATGGGGAGGTGCATGCAAAGACAATGTGCTTCCTGTTGGTGCTTTGTTTGATTTAGTCCAATTTCAGTGACATATATCATAGGTGTTCCTAGTAAATCACTCCAAGCTTTGGGTTAAGTCTGTTGTCGACAAATAGATGCTAATGTAAAAGCGAAAAATTAAACAGTTGTGTACACCTGCTTAACTTTCCTTCTGAAAAAAGCCTCACTCCAATAAACCTTACCACAGCAGTTTCAAATAAAATGAAACGTGCACTTCAGTGCCTGAAGTTGAGGGAACATCATGTCAAGGTGGACCAAAGAAGGCTTTTCATAACTGCATGCAACACATTATAAATGGAGTTCACAGTCAAACAAATATTCAGGATTTCATTACTTAAACATTCACAGAAAATAGAATTTCTCACCATGGTTCACAAAACCTTTTGAAAGTGCCCAGAGGCGCCCCCAAGGTTGAGGAACAAGTTCCTCAGTTTCTGGATCTTCGGGAATTGAGGCAAGATCATGAGCAGCAACTGTATCCAAAGAACTGAGTGTCCCAGAACCAGAGGACGAAGACTGGCTAGAAGAGCGGGGCCCACTGGAAGAACTAGAGCCACTCTGCGACTGCTGCGACTCACCCGGCTCAATCGACATTATCAAACTAGAGCCAAAATAAAAGACATCATTTCACACTGCACAGGGTTTCCAAGGGAAAACACATTCTAGACAGACTATTTGTAGGCTCAATGCTAACATGAGACAATATTTTCAAACAAGAATGCAAGAATTATCCCATTTTTAAAATAATGTTGGAACAATTGATCAAACATTCACAATCAATGTACTATCATAGGGACTGAGAGGAGGGTACCACTTACATTTTTTGTTGATCTATTTGCAAAGACAAAGCCAGACACTAAGGCCCCTAGTTAAGTGGCCTGAAAAAAAGTGCCTGTGTTTTTCCCACTAAAAAAGGAACCAATGTCCATGGTAACAATAATTCCAGGGTGGTGAAAATTCAGCCCATTGCGAGCTAAACCATGAGGATTCACTAAGAAAAAACACTAGTAATTCAGTGTCTGACTATGCATTGGTTCATCCTTTTAGTGGGGACTTTTCACCCAGAGATTTCAGCTGCTTTTAGCAGTGCTCCTGTTTATCCCATAATTCATCTGCAGTTACCAACCTCATAAAAATTAGGTCGCCATACTTAAGGGGGGCCAAGACAGCCTGTAGTGTAATCAAAGACAAGGAAACTCCACACTAAATAGGCTATGCATTATTATTCCAAGGCATATTGGCAAATAGCACAAAAGGGAACCACAGAAATGTGCCAGCATGCCCCAATGTTTGCTTAAACTTCCACTCCGCGTATATCATTATGCAAATTCAAATTCAAAGAAGCTTTATTTCGATATTCAGGGTAATATCATAAAAGCAAACATTGTTAAAAACAAATATATATCACAAAGTGCCAGTTGCGTTACCATCACGAGTACACCATATATTTCAAAAACAGAGGTATGATCTCAAAGTGCCAAGTGCATTAAAAACAAAGAATAACAATAAAACAACAAACAAAAGGAATCATGTACATTAAAATCTGATAGGTTAAAAAGGTCTAAAATACATAAATATATATCATATGTTACATCGAGTTCCTAAACTTTACCAAAAGTTTCAAAAATGTTGCTAGGGTGTGGACCACTTCCATATTTTCTAGCTGTTGCAGTCTAAGGAAAGCTTTTCTACAAGACCGGAGGCCCCACTCCTTAAGAATTGGTTTAAGTAGGATCTTTCTTGGAACCTCATAAAATTTACAAAACAAAATACTATGCATATTAGTTTGGGGGGCGAGATCATCACAGGGACAGGGCGGTAAATCTCTCGACCAGTCGTTACAGGCTGGGAAAGTAATTAAGCGATAAAAGGATTCCAGTCTAAACCTTGAGAGGAGCATTCTAATGTAACAATTAAGATCACTTGCAAGGTACAATTGGAGTCCTGGTTCAGAGGTGATTTGCTGATAAGCTAAAACAGAATGTTTAAGTTTTTCAGTAGACCATCTTTTATTCGCTAGATAGTCCATTGCCAATTTTGGCAGGGCTTTCCTAGGCATTGCTTCCATACTAGATGGGTTCTTAAAAAACTCGGGATGACCAATCTCGGTCAACATTGTTTCCACATAAGACAGCCATTTAATTTGCCTTATACCATCAAGGTTTAGGCAGTCAGAAATTATATTGTGGTTAAAGGCTGTCTTGGGGGTAATCCACAACTTATGCCATAACAGGATAGGCTCGATCTTTATAGTATCGGAGATGTAGGGGAGCCCCAATTCTATATGTGTAAAATAGCTAGCTGAGGATTTAGGGACCCCCAGAAGATATCTGAGAAAGCAATTCTCAGATTGCTGAATTGAAATTGAGGTATCAATCCCCCAGATACCAGAGCCATAGGTGGCCGTGGATACACATTTAGCCTTATATATTAAAATCAGCTCCTTGACGGGTCTACCCCCAATTTTGTCCGCAAAGTTCTGCAATGCTCCAATCGCCCTAGAGAATGCTAATTTTCTAGCTTTAATTGCTGTATGCCAGGAGCACTTTCTGTCAAACGAAATCCCAAGATAGGGGAATTGGTCTGTTGTCTCTACCCTTCTACCCTCGAGGAAGATGGGACAAGGTGCTTTCTTTGTTCCACGGCCACAGGACATGGAAAAGGTTTTTGATATGTTAACCTTAAGTCCCTTTTCCCTCATAAAAAGTGTAAATTTTGAGACAGCCCTCTGTAAGCCCAACCTGGTTTGCGACATGATGGCAGCGTCGTCCGCATACAAGAGGATGGGGACGGGGTTACCCCGGACTGAGGGGTAATCGTACTGAAAGCCCTTAAGGTGGTCGCCAATAGAGTTAATATAGAGGGAGAAGAGTAGGGGCGCTAAGATGCACCCCTGTCTCACCCCCCTCTTGATGGAAAATCTTGACGAGCACTCCCCTCGTTGTCCAAAGCGCACCCTCGCCCCAGCATCTCTGTATAATTCCTTAATAAAGGTAAGAATTGAAAGTTCCATACCCAGGTCCTTAAGTGTGGACCATAGCTGATTATGGTCAACACAGTCGAAGGCTGAACTCAAATCAATAAAAGTAATAAAAAGATTCCCTTTCTTGGCTTGAGTATACTTAGAAATTAAAAAATACAAGTTTAGACTCTGCTCAACCGTTCCCATACCAGGGCGGAAGCCGTACTGGAGGATAGATAAAATGTTACCTTCCTCAGTCCATTGTTGCACACGCTTAAGAATAATGCGGCCAGCTACCTTCATTAAGGCATCGAGGAGGGAAATCGGGCGATAGCAAGATGGATCATGCCTGTCCCCCTTTTTAAATATGGGGACAACTATCGCCTCTGACCACGTTGCGATAAGTCCGTGAGTGTTGGAACAATTCATCACAATGGTTAATAATGGGGCCCAGAGATCAATTTCAGCTTTAAAAACATCAATAGGTATCACATCCGGGCCCGGTGCCTTGCCTGGTGGACCGTCCCTTATAGCCAAAGTGACCTCCTCACACGTAAAAACGATATCAAAGGGGAGAGTTCCCCGGCAAGATCTACTATTATCGCAAGACGTGGGAAGAGCCCGGGGAGGTAATTGAATGGGGAGTGGATTGTCATACAGATTTTGGAAATGAGCCACCCAAGTATCCCCATTTATAGCTATATCTATCGTCTCAGAATTTTTGTTCCGGACAGAGGGGGCATTTACAGCCTTCCAAAACGCAGTTGGATCCCTGTTTTCCGAGGCAGATATTAATGCTTGCCAGGCCTCATGCTTCAGGGTTTTCTCCCTAATCTTAATTGCACGGCGATACAGGTGTCTGGCCTGTCGGACCTCACATGGGGATCTAGGTATGGCCTGTAAGACCTTTTTTAGGGATTTTAACGCAGATGTGCAGTTCTTATCAAACCACCCTTTAGGTTTATTAGCGCCTGACCTGAACTGACGGCAGAGTAGGTGCTTTAAGGATGCTTGAATCCTTGAAAACGAATCCAATATTTTCAAGGGATCTTCCAAGGGGGATAAGCAGATGTCAATCTCTTCCTTTCTTGACATAAAGCACAAGTTACTACTTGTGTAACGATATATCTGTAAGAGACATTAGTTATTGATAGATTCCTTACCTTAGAATATCCCCAGGCGTCAGACTGGATCCGGAAATTTTTGCGTAGCAATACCCCTGCGCGTCGGTAGGCGTAGTCTGCGGCTCCGCGTCCGTCATCGGCGTCGTTAGCGCCGGAATGACGTCGTCGGAGTACTTAGACGCCGCCCATGCGCGCTTACATCAGTTCTGATACACAGCTTTTCCGCGCCAGATACGCAGAGCCATGATAGAACCAACACTGGTGCCAAGAAACTAGGGCCCTGAAAGGGGATGACCTTAACCCTAGAAATCGGTTCGCAGAACGGGGAGGATGGGTGGGTCGGTAAGGAATCTATCACTAACTAATGTCTCTTACAGATATATCGTTACACAAGTAGTAACTTGTGCATCTGAAAGAGACACGTTAGTGATAGATTCCTTACCTTAGAATAGATACCCCAGCAATACCAACCCCGGTGGTGGGTCTGCGAACCAATAATCACACCAGAAAGTCCTGGAGGACGGAACGGCCAAAGAAGCCATCCCTCCGGACTTGACTGTCCAGGCAGTAGTGTCGTGCGAACGTGTGCAGCGAGGCCCACGTAGCTGCCTGGCAAATGTCCTGTAAGGGCACTCCCCGGCCCAGGGCAGTTGTAGTCGCCGTGGCCCGGGTGGAATGAGCCCTCAATCCAACAGGGGGCTCCTTCTTAGCCAAGGAGTAACATGCCTGGATACACAAGATGATCCACCGGGAGATGGTCCGCTTGTGCACCGCCTTCCCCTTCTTAGCACCCACGTAGCCAACAAAGAGTTGGTCATCCACCCGGAACTGGCGTGTGCGATCCAAATAGAATGAGAGCGCACGTTTTGGGTCCAGACGGTGGAGCCGCTCTTTCTCTTTAGAGGGATGCGGAGGCGGAAAGAAGGTCGGCAAGGTGATGGACTGCCCAATGTGGAAGGCTGAGACAACCTTGGGCAGGAAGGATAGCTTGGTACGCAACACAACCTTGTCCGGATGGACAGAAAGGAAAGGTGGAGTACAAGAAAGGGCCTGGAGCTCACTCACTCTCCTGGCAGAGGTGATGGCAACCAGGAAAGCAGTCTTTAGAGTCAGAAGACGAAGAGGACAGTTGTGAAGTGGCTCAAAGGGAGCGCACATCAGGAAGGTAAGAACAAGGTTCAAGTCCCACTGGGGCATCACGAAGGGAACATGTGCGTGATGCCCTTAAGAAAACGATTTACAATAGGGGACTTGAACAAAGAAGGCTGATCAGGTAGCCTTAAGAAGGCAGAAAGGGCAGAAAGGTAGCCCTTGACAGTGCCCAGAGCAGAGCCCTGCTGGGCAAGAGAAAGAAGGAAGAGGAGAACCTCAGAAAGGGGGGCAGAGAGTGGATCCACAGCCTTTGCTGTGCACCATGCCACAAATCTGTTCCACCTGCAGGCGTATACCGACTTTGTGGAGGGACGCCTGGCTGCCAGAATGACATTACAGACTTCGTGAGGCAAGTCAAATGGCCTCAACTGTCGGCGCTCAATCTCCAAGCTTGTAGGTGGAGACTGGACAGGTTCGGGTGGAGGACCGTCCCCTGCTGCTGCGACAGAAGGTCCTCCCGAAGGGGCAGATGAATCGGGGGGGATCTACTGACATGCTGAGTAGCTCGGGATACCAGTATCTTCGTGCCCAGTCCGGAGCCACAAGGATGACTTGGGCCCGGTCGCGCCTGATCTTCTTCAGCACTCTGGGCAGAAGTGGTATAGGCGGAAAGGCGTACAACAGACCGCAGCTCCACTCGCGACGAAAAGCGTCTCCGAGCGAGTGCCGCCTTGGAAATTCCAACGCGCAGAATTGATGACATTGCGCGTTCTCTTCGGTGGCGAATCGATCTAACCAAGGCTCTCCCCATTGCTGAAAGAGGCCTTGCGCCACGTCCGAGTTCAGACACCATTCGTGATCCATCATGCACCGACGGCTGAGTTCGTCCGCCCTGGCATTCAGAGAACCAGGTGTTGAACCACCAGGGTCACACCCTGATTTTCCAGCCACTGCCAGAGGTGCAGAGCCTCCTGGCATAGGGTCCACGACCCCACCCCGCCCTGTTTGTTGCAGTACCACATGGCGGTGGTGTTGTCCGTGAACACCTGCACTACACTCCCCCGGACAGAGGGGAGGAATGCCTTCAGCGCTAGACGAATCGCCCGTAACTCCAACAGGTTGATGTGGAGCCGGGCCTCCGCCGGAGACCAGAGTCCTCTGATCTCTGCCTCTCCCATGTGGCCACCCCAGCCCTGGAGGGACGCGTCCGTCACAACTGCGTGCTCCGGGTGGGGTAGGGAGAGGGACCTGCCACTGACCCAATCGCGGTCCGTGAGCCACCACTGCAACTGTCTTGCAGTGCCCTCCGAGATCAAGACGTGATCGGACAAGTTGCCCTGATGCTGGGCCCACTGAAACTACAGGTCCTACTGCAGAGCCAGCATCCGCCACCGGGCGTGACGCACCAGAAGGATGCAGGAGGCCATCGGCCCCAGAAGCCGCAGCGTCAACCTGACCGAGACTCAGGATAAAGGCTGAAAGATGGGAATCAGAGCCTGAATATCTCGAACCCGCTGTTCGGGAGGGTAATTCCGAAACCGCGCCGAGTCTAGAACCGCTCCGATGAAGAGGAGCTTCTGAGAGGGACACAGGTGCGACTTCGGCACATTGATGGAGAACCCCAGCAAATGCAGGAGGTCGGCCGTAGTCTGGAGGTGGCTGACGACTGTTTGGGGCGAGCCCGACTTCAACAACCAGTCGTCGAGGTAGGGGAAGACTGAGACCCCTAACCTGCTTAGATGAGCTGCGACCACCGCCATCACCTTCGTGAACACCCGTGGGGCGCTGGTAAGGCCAAAGGGGAGCACGGTAAACTGAAAGTGCTCGTGGCCTACCGTGAACCGCAGGTAACGCCGGTGGGCCGGCAGGACGGGGATGTGAAAATAAGCGTCCTGCAAGTCCAACACTACCATCCAGTCTCCGGGGTCCAGGGCAGCTAAGACCTGAGCCAAAGTCAGCATCTTGAACTTCTCTTGACGGAGGAAGCCGTTGACGTTCCGTAGGTCCAAGATTGGGCGCAGGCCCCCCTTGCCCTTCTTGGGCACCAGAAAGTAGTGGGAGTAACATCCACACCCTACTTCTGGCCCAGGAACGCGCTCGATGGCCCCCTTGGCCAAGAGGGCCGTGACTTCCTCTTGCAGAAGTTGCAAGTGATCCCCCGACACACGGTGGAATTGCGGTGGCATGGCTGGAGGGGTCGCCTCGAAGGGGAGGGAATAGCCCCTTCGGACGATTTGCAGCACCCACTTGCCGATGTGACAGTGCGCCAGTGGAAGTGGTGATGGCGAACCCTGCCTCCCACAGGCGTCACATGGGCCTGAAAGCTCGGACTAGGAAGGTTTGGAGGCAGGTGCTGCGGAGGGAGGTGTGGACTGGCCTCGCCGCTGACCCCGACCGCCGCCGCCACGGCGGTTTCCACGGCCGCCACCGCACTGCTGTGTATTCTGCGGTGCGTGGCTGGCAGCACTTGTGGGGACGCCCCTTCCGTGGCCACGAACGGAGCGAAAGGCACCCGATTGCTGGCGCGTGGTCGAGAGACCTAAGGACTTGGCCGTAGCCCTGGAGTCCTTAAAGCGCTCCAGCGCATGGTCTGCCTTGTCGCCAAAAAGGCGACGGCCATCGAACGGCATATCCAGGAGGGTGGCGTGGACATCGGCCGAGAAATTGGCGGACCTCAACCAGGCGTGGCGTCGAACCACCACCGTCGTTGCCATTGCCCTGCCTAGTGAGTCCGTGGTATCCAGTCCACACCGGATAGAGTATCGTGCCGCATCTCGACCCTCCACAAGGGCTTGGGCGAGTTTAGCCCGGACCTCCTCCGGGCATTGTGGCAGCACGTCCGCAACCGTGTCCCACAGGGTGTGGGTGTAGCGGCCCAAGAGACACGTGGTGTTGACAGACCGCAGTCCCAAACTCAGGGACGAGAACACTTTCTTTCCGAACTGTTCATATCTCTTGGATTCCCGATCGGGCGGGGCCGTCGGGAATGCGGTCTGGGAAGTGGAGGCCTGGATAACCAGGCTCTCGGGGGTGGGGTGGGTGGACAAAAAGCCAGGGTCGCCCGGGGCCGGGCGGTAGCGTCTGGCCACGTTCCTATCCACAGGCGGACCTGTGGCGGGCTTGGACCAAGTGCCCACAAGAACGTCACATAGGGCTTCATTAAACGGCAGCAGAGGCTCGCTGGAGCTTGCCTGCGGTTTAAGAACCTCAGTGAGGAGGTTAGTCCTCACGGCCGCGACGGGGAGCTCCAGGCCCAAGGCCTTGGCTGCCCTCATCAACACTATGCTGTAAGCAGCCCCCTCCTCCGTAGCCACGGTGGGAGGGGAGACAAATCCAGTGTCTGGCGAGGTGTCAATACCACTGGCCTCCCCAAGCTCATATGTCCAGTCCTCCTGTGACTGGCAATCCTGTGCCAGAGGGTCCTCAGACCCCTCCCAATCACCTCCGTCATCAGTCTCCTGTAACCCAGGGTAAACAGACTGGACCTCCTCATGGAAATAGAAATCTCCAAAGGCTGTCGGAAGCGGCGCCCAACGGCGCCGTTCCGGCGCCAGAGTCGGACCGAAGGGAAGATTGGGGACGGCGTCCACAATGGGCGCCGAGGGTGACACCCTCGGGGCCGGCGCCGGTGGGGTCGACCGGCGACGACCCGGATCCGGAAGCGGATTCGGTGAGGTCCCGCGGCGCCGGGACTGAAGTCGCCGGCGGTGCCGGGGCCGAAGTCGCCGGCGGTGCCGGGGCCGAAGCACCCGGCGGCGTCGGGGCCGAAGCGCCCGACCCGCTAGGGCCTCCAGCCAGGACCGCTGGGCCCGGAGGCGCCGCGGGGCCCAGCCGAAGAGGGAGGGACTTCATGGCCATGAGGTACCGCTCGACCTCCTCCGGCGTCGCGCCGTGCCCAGGGACCCGAAGGAGTGGGGCAGGCGGCGACGCTTGCGACTCTCGCGGAGCCGCGTGGGCGGTGTCGCCCGAACCCCCGGTCGCATCGTGCGAGCGTCAGGGTGGGTCGGAGGAGCGATGATGCCGCTCCGACCTCTCATGCCTCTTACCTGAGGACTTGGATCCCGACGACCCATGTCCACTCCCGGAGCTGCGAGGACTCCGACCCCGCGACCGGTCCCTCGACCTCCCGTAGGACCGGGAACGGCGCGGGGCCGACTGCCGGAGCTCGAGTCGCTTGCGGGACCGCTCTCGCCTAGCCTTCGACGTCAGGGCCCGGCAGTCGGAGCAGGTGCGGTCGTCGTGGTCGAAGCCTAAGCACTTCAGGCACCGGCGATGGGGGTCCGTAACCGACATCAGTCGGTCGCACTTCGAACAGGGCTTGAACCCGGGCATCCCTACCGGCACCGATAGAGTCGAGGACTCAATAAAGAAAGGATCGAAAAAGATCAAAAAGTTTAGTCAAAAAATGACTAGGGGTAGAGCTTCTCCGGATCTGCGCTAGCTGGCGCGGAAAAAAGAAGAACTGACGTCAGCGCGCATGGGCGGCGTCTAAGTACTCCGACGACGTCATTCCGGCGCTAACGACGCCGACGACGGACGCGGAGCCGCAGACGACGCGCAGGGGTATTGCTACGCAAAAATTTCCGGATCCAGTCTGACGCCTGGGGATATTCTAAGGTAAGGAATCTATCACTAACGTGTCTCTTTCAGATTAATTTATCAAGAAGCCCAGCTGGGTTAACCTTATCCCATTTAAGGGTGTAACCGTTGGTGCGCACAAGGGAAATAGGTTGTTGATAGATGGGGCAGTTGTCCCTAGGTGCCTGCTTATGTAGGGGCTTGTTTATAGAAAATGAGATAGCATAGTGGTCGCCATAAATATCATCTAGGGTTTTCCATGATGACAGTAAATGGGCGTGTGTTTTGGCGAAAAGAGTAAAATCTATCACGGTGTTACAACCCCTCCCATGAAACGTTGGCTGAAAAGGTAGGGGTGGTGAGCATAAGTCGTTAATATATGACAAATTAAAATAAAAAAGAAAATTATTTAAAATGTCCCCCGTTTTAGAATGAGTGAAAGGATTCGGTGTATCATCCAAAAGGGACCAGAGGCCGCAAATTCCCTTTGGGCCGTGCTGGCAGATATTACAGTTAAAATCACCCAGCCAAACAAGGACGCACTCCCCACCTTCAGATTCTTTTAGAGTGATAATCGTGTGGCTCAATTTATCTATAATTCGGGATAGGTTTTCTAAGGGCACATTATTATAAAAATGTATTACAATCAAATTAACAGAGTTACCCCATCTGATCATGACAATCTGATAGAATTCAGTGGGAGTATGTTTCAACACAGTGAGTCCACTAGAAATACTAACATACACACATAAGCCGCCCCTATTTCGTCCCTGGGCACTTGCTGAGGCTGGTGAGTGGAAGGTCTGAAACCCAAGGAGATGGACAGGATTTAATGCCCATGTTTTCTGGAAACAAAGGATGGTGTAGTTACTCACTAATTCCAACCATGGTTGGTAGCCATTTTTAATTGCCAGACCTGCCACGTTCCAATTAAGAACTAAGTGGGGGGGAAGATTCAGGTATTTGTGTAGGTTTCATGGAAACGACCCCTTTTTCTTCTCCATTACTGGTAGAACATGGTTTAGCAAATAAGAGAGTATGTTGTTTCCTAATCTCCCATGCTAGATTAATTTCTACTTTCTGGGAAGACGGGGTAGAGGATTTTCCAAGGGTAGGCTCACCAAGTGTGGTAAAAGTAACAGGTCTGTTAGGTGCTAAGTTACACCCTGAGGCACAATGATTTTTCGCATAGTGAGAACGTGAGTTTAATACAGTTTTTCCCATTTTAGCAGGCTTCAAAAGCACGAGAGGGGCCCCTAAACTAGAAGACAAATCTGGTTGTGATAGAAAATTATCCCCCGGTGTTACTTGTGGGGGCTCAAATGCCCTAATAATGAGGATAAATGTAGCAGTGGTAGCTTCATTGGTTATTTTACAATTAATCGGTTGAACGTGGGTACATCCTAGTTGGGAATCAGGTAGCGCCAGTCATTCATTTTCATCTAGGCCAGAGAGGGGATCAAATGGATTATATAATGGAATATTCCAATGCCCGTTTGAATTTGTGTGGTGGTATGTACTAACAGAAGGGAGAAAGGGCCTATTGGAACGTTGGGGTGGGAAAAAAGGGGGAACATTGTTGGCTCCGTATCTTGACGCTGTGAGTTGAGAATTGCGAAAGGGGATTTGCAAAGGATTGAATCTATTCAGGGTTGGTGGAAAGTTTAGAGGGGTCATCAGAGCTTTAGGATAGAAATAGCTCAGATTGCGGGATGACACACTACCATCATCTCTCCCTGGGAACCAATCACTAATATGCGTTATAACTCTATGATCCCTAAAATTAATTATCACAACGTCCCCCTCGATATCTTTTGGTCGAGGACCCACCCAGTTACATCGTCTAACAGACACTATATCTCCATTTAAGTGTGGTGGGAGAGGTCTGTTATTACGTAACCAATATATGGCTTTGGTTTTAAGGCTAGCGTAGGTTTCTATACTTCCTTCTGCCACAACTGGAACTCCGGTCAGAATGATGACATAGTTTAGGTCTACATAGTTTCTGCTATTAGGTTGTGCCGTATACGTTTTGGGTGCCTTAGTTGGAGCTGTACTTTTGGCAGTGGGAAATTTCAAGGAACCGGTTTTAGTTTTCTCTCTATGTTGCTGTTGTGACAGCTCCGGTCTAGGAGGAGCGGTCTGGGGAATCACTGGTTTGGGTATGGGGTAGTCCGCTTGTGGCCTGGTTGTTCTCTGTGCTGGACAATTAGTTAACGGGCGGTTGACCTGGGAATTAGTTTGTTTGGGGACCTCTTCATTGGAATTTGAAACTTCCAATAAACGGTTCATTTGATCACCCAGCCTTTTAACTCTCTCTGTGAGCGGTAGCAAAATGGATTTTAAGAGGCATTCCATAGCCTCCATTAGCCCTTTTAAGGACAAACCTTCTGAGAGTAAACTTGTAATGGGGCCTGATGGTACATCCCTCAGAGGATCTATTGGAACCTCCCTCGTTAATTCCGCTGATGGTAAAGGTGTTTTTCGACATTTACCCATTTTTCTGTCCCCACCCTTCTTCCTTCTTTTTTTTGGAGGTGACCGTTGGGCTCCTTGATGCCTTTTGCTATGTTTGTTTTCTTTTTGAACACTAACTACTGTCGAGGAAAGCGTCTCTGAGACTACTTCCAACTCTACTAATGAATTATATAGGAGAGGTGGAACGTTTATATTTGTCTATGAGACTACTTCCAGATCTACTAATGAGTTAGATAAGGGAGGTGGAACGTTTATATTTGACTCTAAGGCTGCTTCCAACTCTATTAATGAGTTAGATAAAGAGGGTGGGTCATTTATATAGGAATTGTTGGTTATATCATTGGTAGATGATGTGAGGGATCTATCTTGCAAAATTAGAGGGGTGCTCTCAATGCTGGATAGCTCTAAGTCCACATTTTCTGATAGGTTATTGTTTTGTGGTGAAGTAGCTAAGTGTATTTGACCCAGAGATGAGGACTTGTGTTTGAGGAGTTCGACAGATAACCGGCCCTCGGCACGTCGCTCAGCCAGCCCGATTTCTCGGTCTATCACTAGGGTAGCCCTGGTGAAATATTTATCTAGGGGTCCTATTGTTGAACCCCCTAGAGTAGAGGGTTTAACTTTTGGTGCACACGTGGACATACTGTAGCCAGGTTTCACTAGTAATTACAAGTAAGCCACTATAGTCTGCTACGTAAATGTCAAAAAGGTATTATAGTCACTTAGCATTTGCAGTCAATGGAGTCAGATATGAGGTTGAAGTGAGCAGAAAATGGCTTACTGTATCACAGTCAGAATGGTCCAGGTCAAAATGAAAGAGGTCAGGCCCAGCCCAGCCTCCTGCAGTCCCTGACGGCACAGACAGCACGCCCTTTGCCCGGGCTTCGCCCGGCGTCCCGCGAAGCTGGTAGTGCGCGCTTTTTGTAGCGCCTCCGGGGCCGTGAGATGACGTTGGCGGCTCCTGCCGCTATGCCCCAAGGGAAATCTAGTCCTCCACTCGACGGCCGCTGATGTAAGGAGCGGCGGCGGGAGGACTACAGCTGGAAGATGGAGTTTGGCTGCTAGCGGCTTGGCCGGTGGAAAAGCCAGGTATTTAAGCAAGGTCTGTCCCAAAGGTCTGTCTTAAAGTAATAAAAAAGGTTACACCCGCTCCACCGGTAGTGCGCGCTTTTTGTAGCGCCTCCGACGCCGGGAGATGACATTGGCGGCTCCTGCCGCTATGCCCCAAGGGAAATGTAGTCCTCCACTCGGCGGCCGCTGATGTAAGGAGCGGCGGCGGGAGGACTACAGCTGGAAGATGGAGTTTGGCTGATAGCGGCTTGGCCGGTGGAAAAGCCAGGTATTCAAGCAAGGTCTGTCCCAAAGTAATAAAAAAAGGTTACACAAACATTTTTCTTAAACATAATTTGTGATATTTGCCAGATACGGAGGTTAGTGGAGAAACGTCACAGGCCAAACAAGGCATTTGCAAAAATACAATAGTGTCCTTGAACTGGAGCATCGCCCAAGGTAGCATGGTGAAGGGATCACAAGATTACAAATATGTAAATTAACTGAACAATGCAGGAGTCCATGAGATGCAAGTTTGCTTCAGTGGAGTAACACTCAACATTCACACAACATGCTGCCATTGTCAGAACACTTAGCAACTAAAGATTAGACAAGACAAGCCATTTACATAGCAAAGAAAATAGTTAAGCGATGATTAACATATTGGAGGTGAACATATACTGAAGCCAAAATTGGAAGGTCAATGTGGAGAGCTCCAGAAGAGGAAAATAGTATGAACGACATAGGGTGGCTTTTGGCGTGTCTGTGGTCTGACAATCTGCAAATAAAAAGCAAAGGCTTTAAATGGATAAGGGTTTTCCTTCTGAAACCATGGATCTTCAACTGTAGTTATTCTTTGCTCGAAAGGTTGAATTGAATATAGAAATACATGCATTATGGAAAACGTATTTGGATACATTAATGCATACCACAGTAAGGGTTAGGCAATGAGTTCAGAGGATGTATTCGGATTCTAAAGGAACTGGATAAAGAATCTAAGCATTAAGGAGAGTATCGTCAGCATATGAATTAAAAGGGATGCCAACATCAACTAAGGGTGTGCCAAGTGGGTCCTATTGTGTTTTAAAGTGCAAAGATAGAATCCAATAAGGAGATTGTACACCCGAAGAACTAGAATCTTTGTTTTCTACATACTAGTAGCTATCACCGAGGTAGCAGGTGAGCCACTGTAGAACCTATCCACCAATATCTTTACATTATACTTGTGTTATGAAATATGGAATAATCAAATGTGTCAAATAGCACCTAACTGATCAGACCCAACAAAGCTGAAACAACTCTGGGGTTGCTTGTGTGCCGATTCAATAGGTTCACAGGTTATCCACTCAGTTGGGCCTGCTGCTAGGATCAAAGCCGATTTGCACATCAGCCAGTAGTGCCAGTTAGCATGTTAAAATGGACTGAGTAGTTATCAGTGGGGGGAGGGCGAGGAGGGGGGTGGTTAATTCAAGCATTCCGTTCATCACTCATTGCATTATAGGTTTGAGGCTACACCTCATACATGAGAACCAAAAATGGTGTGGGCTTGCATTTCAGAATGTTGCCTAGCAGTTGGGGCTGGAGCATGACAAAGACTGGTATGCTTACTGGTGGACCCTATCAACAGTGAGCTAAAGAGAGAAAAAAAAATTTGGACTGGAAGGAGTTTTCTAGTAATATCTAGCAACTGGGATTAATTCAGGCATTCCATCACTCTTTTCTCTTATATTACTGGCTAACATGCAAGGTATTTAATGACCTGCAAGAGAACACACAAGCAGAATTCGGAAATGTTGCAAGTAATGGCTTGCCTTTGTTAATTACAAGATAACACCTTTACATTTTCAAGCCAAAGTGTTTAACCATGGTAAGACTTAAAGTAAAAAACCTATTACATATACTCACGGACCAATATAATGAAGCTAGCCAAGATACAACATCCAAGTTGGTTAATTCCCCACTGGGATCCTCAGCCGCTCTGGAAAAATGTAGTTTAGGTTACTGCTAAAAGCAAATCTTGCATATGTAAGCAATGTAGTTCTCAAGAATCCCTACAACCAAATAAAGAAAGCAAAAAATGAAAAAAATAGTCAACAACATAAAGAGCAATAATATAAAACATTACCAGTATTGTAAAACTAATTGATTGTTCAAGCAAATACTGCCAACACCGTTTCAAACAGAAATAAAATAAAATAATTTGCCATGGTGTCCACTGGAAAGTAAGGGTGAAGGAATTCCATACTACTGTAAAATGAGGTGTATGAAAGAGCAAAATCTTTACATTTCACCAATTTCGGAACCTGAGAATGTCCACCATGTGCTACCTCTGATGTTGATGACTTACACATTATAATGGAATGCAGTGCACTTCAATATTACAGGGGATTTGTAGACAAAACTCTGCCAGGATTATTACATTTAAGGATTGCGGAAATACATTTGACATTATCCTTGGGATACCAAATAGCTGAAATGTTTTGGGGTGAACAAATATGTTAAGAGCAAAATCATTACAAGAAAATCTGGATTGGCACTGCCAATGTGGGTAACAATTCATGGACCAGGTCAAAAGAGAATAACAGAAGCACTAAATAAAGAACTGCCAGTCAAGAAACTGTGAAAACAGCTCAGTTACTTTCCAGGAACCGCTCCAACTGTGGTCATTCCGTTGAGGGTCAAACTAACAAGCCAAATTTGTAAATAAGAAAGAAAACTTTATTGATAATTATGTATATTATGAAGCAACATAATGTCCACTATTTGTGCTCTGCCACTATAGACTGATCATATAAGTAGACACGCTATAGAACAGAACGTACCTGATGATACAAACGTTCCAGGGTCACGAGCACACATGAATCAGACAGAGTATACAGTGGCGGATAGACAAAATTGTTGATCATATCAGACTCCTGACTGCATAATCATTATCTAAGCATGGAAAGAAAATAAGATTAAAAGTGTTGTTCTAAACAAATATATGAGTGACAACCTTCACACTTTATCACAACAATGAATAATCTATTTGTACTTGCTTCTAAAGGAAGTGAACATAAATCAACACAAACCTATACAGACTTGATACAAAAAGCCAGTACAGGAAAACTTATGTTCCTGAAATGCAAGGTATAATTCATGCAGTCCTCCTGTTTTGAATTAAAAGCTAGCAAGTACATACCATGAAGAACATTCATTATCAACAGGCTTAAGTAGCTTAAAAGACCTACAGCAGATACGGCCACGGGTAGACAGCATAGAGCTTAAACACCGACAAGTGTCACTCACCTCTTCAAACTTTTTAAACAGTGACTGGCATGTGTTTTTAAAACAATCTAGACTTGGACCTTAACTTCAGGGCTGGAAAGGCCATTCTGGCAATTCCCTCACAGAGTGCAGGCTATCAAGCAGGTTTTAAATGAGGATGGGCTCATGACACTAAGCCCCACAGCCCCTTACTTATCGTATGCACCTGTACTGTGGGACTGCTGGAACAGTTTTGACAGGGCTGGCTATGTTTTCTGCTAGGGACCGGTTTAAATTCTTTAAGGTTATAACCCTTTCAGAGCTCTAGTTCAACCAAATATGAGCTCCATGTTTTTGTGTGTGTGTAGTAAGTTTTTCTCTATCTATAACCATGTTGGAACCAATTCTCCTGGATGAAATATTCAAGTAAAAGGACCTAGTAACAAGAGTACGTCTGCGGTATCCTCACCCCACAAAACAAAAGAAAAATGCAATTTAGCCATCTGAAATCACGATTTTTACCCCAAACCCTTAAATGAATGGTTTAAAAGCTGCACCTACGTCCCTCAGTTTCTTCCTAGGAATTATCACGGCCAGAATTCAGAAAGCATATTTAAAGCGTTCATTTTAACAACAGGTACCCTCCCTCACATGGACAGGCCCGGTGCGATCCATCTCTTGTAGTCATTACTCACTATATACTATATGTGGGTGATATTATCTCTGACCATGTCAAGGAACCTAGTATTAATATACAAACTTCACATTCTTTTGCACACACTTGAAAGGGCAATTCACAATTGATTCTTTTCCTGTACATGATGCAAGAAGCAGTACCTTTCTCTCTTTCCAATTCATTTTATATCCTAAATAATGGGGAAAATATTCTGTCCAGTGAATAGACCGAACAGACAAAGTAAAATGTCTTCAGCACGTAGGAATATCTTTTGGGTTGTGCCCATTTTACATAATCCCTGCACCCTGTCCTACTGCCGTATGGCTCCCACTAATGGTTCAACGCACAATAAGAAAATTAATAGGGAAAGAGAGGATCCCTGTGTCATCCCTCACCCAATATGAAAATTATCTAACAGGAATTGATTCTCCTTGTTGATACTTCATACAAACATAGGACCTTTAAAATAAAGGACAGGGGGTCAGATACCTGCTCTTCCCATTGTTCGTAATAAGTATACCAATTCAACACAGTCAAACACCTTTCGGTGTCAAGCCAGCAGGCAAACTTTTGATTTAGGTCGTTCCAACCTACTACAAGATGTGTGAAAGCGTCTGCGTATTGTCACTTGAATGTCCTGTCACAAATCCCATTTGCAGTGGGTGTTTTAGACAGGCAATCGTCCTTTTAAGTCTATTAGCCAAAACTATGCCTAATATTTTCACATGTTTTTAATAAGGACACAGGACAGCATTTTGAACAGTCTAAAGTGCCTTTCCCAGGGTTGGGAAGTATACTACTGATTGCCTTATTAAATTCTTGTCTAACAAACTCCTTCTCTGCTTTTTTAAATAGCTGTTGAAGGACCAATGCCATTCATGCTTCATTGATTTTATAGAAATCTATAGGAAATGCATTCTCCCTAGTTGATTTTCCAGGTTGCATATCCTCCATCATGGTCGGTGTCTCCTTTGTCGTTATCTCCCTTTCGAACTCATCCAATGTAACCACATTTATCTTAGGCAGTTTCACTTATGTCAAAGTATCTGCCTGCTGTGAGTCATAAAATGTTTTAAAATACATAGCAAATACCTCCAATATATAGGAGGTGTGCATTAGTATACAGCTATCTCCTTGGAGAGATAGTCACCACCAACTCCCCCTGCTGTAGCCTCTTTGCTAGTAGAGGCCCTGGCTTATCCCATATGTCCGTAATGCCTCCACCGGACACGTGTCAAAATTGGTTCTGCTTTTATTTCTTAAAAAAATTCAGCTTGTACGGTCTCTAACTACTTCTAGGGATGATGTGGAGTTATACCTTGCCGTTAACAGCCTAATCTCGGACTTCAGGTTTTTTCACTATTCCGAGGTCAGAAATGGACTATTTACTAATTTACAAAATGTTCAACTTTTTTTTATTGTACTGGCTTCAAGCAGGTTTCCCATGCCACATTGCTTAAACATTATTTCTCCTCACAAACTCTGTTTTGTATTGTAAACAACAATTCTCTACGAGAGTCGGATCTCTAGGCTTGGCACACATAAGCTGCTTTCTTCGCCAGGTTACAACCATTATCAAACCATCTGGGCCTGTCCTTATTGCCCCAAGGCACTTGGGCTTCCAGGACACAGGAATCCAAATTAGAGATAACATCACAAGCCACCAATACTTCCCCAGGCAAGCTGCTATCTCGTAGAAATACTCTAAATTAATTTTCACAACAGGTATACAATGATCTATAGAATATATCAGGATGTAACTGAGACCACCTCAATCTCCTCCCCCGCGGCGTAAATGTGGTGATACCGCCCGATCCATCGGGGCACTTTTGAACCTTGGAGGCCCAACCTAAAAGCATACACACTGGGTTGTGATCACTGAAGTGACTCATATGTATTTCTGCCTTAATAATAAGTGAGAAAAATGAAGCTGAGAGACAAATAAAGTTAATAAATGTCTCACCACCCTTCGCAAGAAAAGTAGGATGTATAATGCTCACACTAGAGGAAATCTTCTTCAAGGTAAACACTAGAATAAACTCACTCAGTAGTGCCTTTAATAACAAACCTTGGTGTGAATGTTCAATTGGATGGCCCGACAGTAACATATGACCCCGCTCCTGTTGCCCCCATCTCCCCGGGATCCCCATATAGGTGCCACCATAATGTCCACTGCAAGTGTGTTAGAATCCTGCAATTTCCTTAGTAGCGAGCCCAAGGCCTGAATGTTACTTGCATCATTTGGATGGGGTTGAGCATTGTAAAAATTCAACATTTTCAGCTTTGAGCGCCCAACGGAGGCAAATGTTATATCCCGGAAAGAGGGGGCCCCTTAGTTTATCAAATTAAGCTTTCCCTTTATCACCAGAGATACAAAGGTAACCAGGTCCCACTTTGCCGTTTGAGACCGAGAATCTTCCAGCAATAAAGGGCATATTGAAGTTACTAATCACACAGTCGCCCTCCAAGGTTTTCTTTCCTACTCCAGTCCACTCAACCCTCAGAACCATATTAACCACTTGCATGCTAATGACAAGGTGAACTCGTCATGATGCACGGTTGAGCTGTGCTCATGACAAGGTCAACTCGTCATGTATAATGGGATTAACATAAACTCAGCACTGGACGGGAAAAGCCTTAGCAGCCAAGGTGTTAATCCATCGACCAGACTGGGTCCCCAAGGTGAAATGCGAATCCAGCCAATAGGTCAGCTTGTTTTTCAACTGGTTGAAACTCTCCATATTCCCAGGTTGGTGGCGGGGAGGGGGTACCTTACTCAACACAAAAATGTACAGCATGGCTTCCAGGGAAGCGGAGAAGTAGAAGTGGAGAGAGAAAGGCATTGCTCCTCCAACTGGACCTCCTTATCAAGAATGCCCATCGCTCGAGGAAAAAATACATCCATAGGTGTGTTGGGCTGCGGATGGAACTTCAAAGCATGCACAGGTGATTTGTTTTTCCCCATCAAGTTGAATAAGGTGAGGAGAGAAATCCCCAGCAGCTATACTTCGAGACCACTGTCAAGTGTGACTCTCGCACAATACAAACAAACAACCCCATGAGGCCACGAGAGAGCAGCAGAGAGCTACGGTAGCAGAGAGCAGAGAGAGTAACAGTGTGGCGAGGTTCGGATCGGATCCGAAAACGCCGAAAAACAAGCACTGGCGTTGCAAATAGGTCTCGCAGTAGGAAAGTTTGAGCTATTGGTTTTCTAAATGACATTTTATTTTTTGTTTTGTGATTTACAATGCCCATACTTTTAACTTTTCGCATTAGGAAAGTTTGAGCGATTGGTATTGTAAATGACACTTTTTTAATTCATGCTGGGCGGGGCCAAGGCCGCGAGCAGAGGCCGGGGAGGAGTCTATTGCAGGATTTTTATCGCGACAGCATCAAAGACAGATGCGGCTAGCCTGAAATGTCACAGGCTAAGACCTCACCAGCGTGAGTGGTCATAGGATTTCATGAGGAGGGCTGCTGGACCGAAAAGTCACGATATATATCGAATCATCACGGACAGCTCCTGCTATCCATGTTACAATATAAAATGAGTTACCCGTTGGGATCAACTATTAGTCGCCTAAAAGCCATAGCTCTTTCGGTGCTAGTCCTTGGGGATAAAACAAAAAGCCTTCGATGTAAAACTTAGAGCTGCCTCTAGGCGCTGCCTTTTGCACCCACGCGCTCTATGAACCCTTACAGTTAAAATCAACACCGACTGCTGTATGTCGGCTTAAAATCCCACCAGAGGGTCACATTCCAGAAGCATGCAATGACAAATGTACATTGTGTAGGTGTAATATGAATGTATGCGTCCCTCGTCATTGAGCTCCATAAACGGCTTAAGTCACACTGGCAAGAATGTTTAATATTATAGTCAATAAAGTGGCACGTCTGCAGCGTGTTGCATCTCTCTCTCTACCTCGTCCTCCGACACAGCTTAGTGACACCATGGGTTGAGAAAATATGGCGCCTGGAAAAACAAACCGGCACTAAGGAGCTACATGCCCGCCTGAATTCTGCAAATGTTGCACGCGTGGTTACCGCGGCTTCTTCCAGAGTAATAAATACATTGAAAGCAAGAGTGTGCGAGTCTGGACCATGAATTAGGAGTGTGCAGTATTTCACAGATGTTTTCCATCAGGGTTCAGGTACGCATGGCAGAAACGGTCTAAGTTAGAAAAGGGGAACCAAAAAAAAGAGAAACAGAAAACAGAAACTTGAAGCAAAAAAAACGTACAAAGCGCACAAACAATGGGAGATAAAAAGAAATAGAACGTAGAACTAAAGATGGAAGCGCGCTGGATAAGAACAATTATACCGCGAGAGAAAAGGGGTGAATACGAGACATTATTAACAAAATAGGGGAGATAAAATGGGAAAATGGCAATGATTGAAAGAAAACTACATATACAACAAGAGCGGCCGGGAAACTGAAAGTACGGCCGGCCACCGGCCAGCCATGAATAATTAGGGGAGGAGAAGCCGCAGAGCACGCGCTGGGAGAAGCCCTTTGATGTGGTGGCGGCCGTGAACAAAATGCAATTAGGAGGGAGGGAGGGAGGCTGATGCGCGTGCTTGTTTGGTCACGTGAACTCAAAGAAAACCGCACCAAAAAGCCCTTGGTTTCACGAGTATTTTGAGCACTTGAATTCTCTCCATTTCCCATTCCTTCGGAATGGAAAAGGCGAGACCTAAAAATCGCTGGAAAGAGACGCCGATTACTGGGAGTGTAGTGCTGGGAGTGTAGCGCTGCCCGAGGATTGCCCAGAGGCCGGGTGACCGACAGTTACAGTTCGGTGGACTCCTGATTTACTGAGTTACTCAACTGGATTCAAGTCCGTGTTTTGGAGCTAGTAGCTGTTGCTGGTGGTCAGTTGAGTTGTGCTGTGTGAGTGAGCGAGCGGGGAGCGGAGAGCGGTGAGCAGCTCTCTCCACCATCTGCAGTGGTTCGGCGACTTGTGCTCTCCTGACTGTGCCGCCCCCTGTGCCGCTCCCGTTCCGCCGCCTTACCGAGACCGCGGCCACGACTGTGACCGCGGCTGAGATTCCAGGAGCGGTGTTCTGTGAAGGATAGGGTGACCAACTGGCATAGGTGCAAATTCAGGACGGTGAGTGTAAAAATTCAGGACAAAGGGACAAAATACAGGACAAAAATTCAGGACAAAGGGTCAAAATTCAGGACAAAACTTCGGGACAAAAGTTACGTTTTACAGACACGTCAGAGGTGGTAGCGCAATAGTATATAAGTAAGTAAATAGACAACCACCTAAGTACAAGTCAAAATAAGTTTACATTAGGTTGAGACAACCGTGCAGGTCACATTTTTTTAGTAAGGCTGCAGCTTGCTACCTTAGACGATTCAAAATTTGCATCTCGCTCCAGCAGGTACTTAAGTCACCAGACAATGGTGAACAACACCTGAATATAAGTGAGGCCGCTTTTATTGTTGATTGAAAACTACTGGATATACAAGGAGCTTTGCAGTGCCAGCCCCCAGTAACAAAACGGCCCTACCCCCCTTTCCGCCTCCCAGTGAAACACCCAATGCCCGGTCCAGCCTTGCTACCACCCTCCATTTGTGCCCCTCATCTTCACTTAGACCACCTCTCATGTGTATTTAATTTCTTTTATAGTGTTACGCATCCCAAGTATGTAGGACAGGGTGTCGGAGTACGTTACATCACACACACATTATATAGAGACAATGACTCATTAACGTGAAAGTCATTGTATAGGAAATGTTACTTAAGATAATGCTTGCTGCAAGGTGTAATCATTCTTTCATCCATAATTCAGTCTTTCACCATTCATTCTGTCATTCCATCTGTGTGCCCATCTATATTCAAACATATTTAACCATTTGCAAACCTATCCACCATATATCCTTCCATCCATCATTTCACTCATCCAACCCTTCATCCACCCTTTCACTCTTCCATCATTCATCTACCCACCCTTTCACCCCATCCATCCATACAGTCATCCATCCACTCTTCCACCCATCCATCTATTCACTCACCCATCCAGCTATCCATTCACTTACTCATCCATACACCCATTCACTTGCCCATCATCTACCCTTCCACCCATACATCCATCTATTTACCTTTTCTCTCATCCATACTTCCACTCATTCACTCATCCATCCATCCATCCATCCATCCTTTCATTATCTATCCATTCATCCTTTCAGTAATCCATCCAGCCATTCGCACATTCCTTTACTTATTTACTTTCCCACCTTTTCACATTATGAGCTGAGCCTTTCTCTGCAGAGTCGCAGACAGAAGAGGCCCATCAAGAACTTCACCTTGCTGTAGTTCCTAAAGCAAGGGGTGGGGGCGGGTTCACTATGCCCCTGCACACAGGCAATCTGAAAACGTAGAAGTCATGAGTCATGCATGATGCACAGTGCCAGGATGGGAGGTGACTGTGACATGGTGTGGTTTCCAAGGCTTTAAGTGGTGTAAAAAACGTGGGGGTCTCTTCAAAGAGTATGTTCGATGTAATTAAGGGCGTGGTTTAAAACACCTAGGCAAAAAATCTGTGCTTAGCATAGTCTTCCGCCCGACTGGTATTATGTTGTTTCTGTCATTGCATCCAGATGTATAATACAGCAAGTACGTTACACCAACAAGAAGCCAGGACTATTGGCTTTGTCAATGGGTGTTAGTTGCTTATAATAAAAAAGCAGTGACCAGGGCTTTGTTGAATATAATATTGAAAATACCTCACTCTAAAATGATGGGACAGTAAAAGAACGATAACCCCTTCTTTTTAACTTGTTTTTTAGGCTTCTTTAAATAAACAGTTTTTTCACGTTGCAGCATGGGCATTTTACCTTATTTTTAACAGATTGCCCTGCTGTACACTAAGGTAGGAGGAGGCCCCCACATGCTTTAGCACCCCCAGACTGCCACATTGTCATTCTGTATGTGGCAATCAGCCGGCATACAGAATGACAATGGGCGGGTGGGGCTGCTCTTGTGCTCCAGGAGGAGCGCGAGGCGCCCCATCAAGGGGGGTGAGGCCTCTCACAGGGAGCAGTGCTGCTCCCTGTGAAGCCAAAATTACGGACAAAAGGCGTCCGTAAAAGGGGTCTTCACGGACAACGGACGTGAGGTCCCAATTACGGACGGTCCGTGAAATTTACGGACGGTTGGTCACCCTAGTGAAGGAGAGAGGCGAATGCCTAATGCCCCTCCTCCCTGTCCCCCGCCATTACCGCCATCATCATCATCGTTGTAATAATTGACTCTGCTACTACCAGCCAACCGCCCCTCCAGACCCGGTTCCAGACGGGGGTCGGTCTGCAGTTCCTGATTGAAATGCTATTGAATCGCCCAGGTGCTGGGCGAGGCGGAGTGTGCGTTAAAGATTTTTGGCTGACTTCGAGGACGTCCGAGTGGAGCAGTGGAGGAGGAGGTGTGACGCGGACACGAGGTTAGTTGGGGCTTTAACCTGGTCTCTCGAACTCCACAGGGACCAGTGCAAGCTGAAGAAGCTTTGATTGGCTGCTCTCATTAACTTTTAATTGACCTGCCTTTTGATCTATGCAAGACCAAGTCCTCAGTTTAATTCGGAGGTGGATTGCAAATGTGGGGGCGAGCAGGGGTTGAGGCTCTTATTCAATAATCCTGCCCCCCAGTCTCTCCTGGTGGGTTCTGCAGTTGGCTGTTCCATCTCAAACTTACCCTTAATAAATAGGAGTGTGAAACCACTTGAAAGGGACTTTTATCTGCACTTCGTTAATAAACCTTAACTAAACTAAGCAATACAACTGTGGTTAAACCATGCGCTCTGGCAAGGAAAGATCATTGGGTTCCCCTAAGAAACGAGCACAAACTCGAAAAAACCAAGCATCCAAACAACAAAAAAAGGCTTGTGTAAAAGCGCAAATAAAGGGGTCTACTCAGCCATTCATTTCTCCTATTGCTAGGATGTTCGAAAAATCGACTAAAATCCCTTTGAAATTTGAATTTATGAAAGATCCAACAACCGCACTTATGACTATGCCTATGCCTATGCAACCGGAGCAAGACCTCAATACCTTACAGTCACCACTTATTCCTATAAATGGAATAAAAGAAGGGAATGTGATCCGGGACTCAACTGTTCAAGTTGGAAATAATTCTCCCGCTAAGCTGCAAGTTAACACAGAGGGAATAGACCCTCATATAGGCCTAGGAAATGACCATCTACTATGTAATTTATTTGCGCAAGAACCAAAAAACTGCCTATGGGAAACAGTGGAATCCGTAGAGCCTCTCAATCAATTTAATGTCATACAGGGAGCTGGTCAGGACTTGGCTCCGATATCACCACAAGCTAATACGATCGTAAACCATAATAAACTTCTTACCCCCTTCGACTTATTTCTGCCATCTAAACCAGTTATTAAGAATGATTTAATAGGAACAAAATTCTCTTACATTTGAAAACCACTTTGCAGAAGTAAACGACGGGGTGCTAGTGCAAAAATGTGATCCACAGGAATCGTTAAAGCACTCAATGAATGATCACTTACAGAGCCCAGAATGGTCGATCAATGAAATTGGAAATATGCAACAACAATCATCTGCAACTGATATGGTATTAGCAAACGGATCCGCAAGCAAAAATCACTCAAATTTAGTAGATGGACCATTACTTACAAAAGAAAATTCTCCTTGCCAACGAGGTGGAGTATCTCCAAAGAATACATCACCAATCAAATATAAAGGCTCTCCTGATATTGTAACGAAGAAGCTTGCCAACAACAATTCCCTAAATAATAAAGAATTACATTTTGAATCTAAACCAAAGCAATTAGGAAAAATGGATGCCGGATCTATTTGGGACATTCACTAACAAACCTCTGTATTAACTCTGGAAGCTTTAGCCTCTCAGTCACAAAAAATGGACATTCAAATTGATATCCTGGGCCTCATGGCAAACGCAGTTGCAGGAACTGAGAACAAAATAGCGGACCTTAACAACTTAATAATAAAAGTCCAAGGAAAAAAAGCTCAAACCTGCATTGATGCACATGTGCTCCAATAATAACCAAATTAGAATCAATTCCAGATGTAGTTGGCTCAATACTGGAGGATGTCAAACATGTTATTTACAAACAGATTTTAGAAGATAGGAAGGGGTTGGGAAGCCAACCTAGGAGAAATTAAATATCGATAAATACACAGGAGCAACCGACCAAACTGTTCACTAAAAATAATGACAAAACTAATTCGAATAACCAAGCAAAACCAATGGATGATTCATTACATACTAAGGAAAATAACAGCCCCAGAGTTTTGTCAAGTGTCCAAAATACCAGAAAAGAGGCGATAGGAGCTTTTGAACTAACAAAAAGACAAAAAAAGAAATTGAGGAAAGCAAGAAATAGGGAAAACAAGGAAAATAGGCTATCTATCGAAATAGAATTAGCCAAAGCCAACAAAGGACAAACTGGAATGTCTGATCCCTCTATTAGCAGACCTTCTTCGAATCCAAACAAAAAAAACGAACAGACTGTATCAGCAAATGAAGGAGAGTTTAGGACGCAAGAAACTAAAGAAACAACTATTAACGTAGAAGAGAACATAATGACTATTAACAGCAAAAATGACGATCAAATACCTTCACATAGAGGGGATCCTAGGTCGACACATGCTAACAGCTCAAACACACTCGAAGCGACCGCATATTACGACATTTTCGCAAAACCATTTGCTCCTAGGGTAAAACAAAGAGTGCACGAAGATAAAATAACCACTGATCTACTCTCTAGAGTATATGAGGGTAAACCTAAGTCACTACAGGAGGAGCAAACAACAATAAATAAAATTAATTCAAATGGATGCATAATAAATGATTGTACCCTTTTCGGAATTGATCACGATCAAACCCAGAGTATGAGTAAAGATAATAGGGTCAATCCCACAAGAGTCTTAGGAACCTTAGTCCCGAAGGAGAATGACGTGCATAGCCACTGGAGTCAACTTGTCCAAATTCAAATTGAATGCAAAGAAAACAACCCATCCCATCCATTAAGATCCTGTCAAAAACATGATGTTTTGCCAGTAGATAAGGAAATGGGAAATAAAGGTCTAATGATAAACCACACCAAACAAGATGAAACGCTTAAACATCTGAATTATATCAAAGCACAAGAAAACTTAGTTATTGTAAAAAGAGGCAAGAACCGACAGATCACCTGCATGGAAAAGAGCAGAACGAGGAAAAATACTGGGGTAACAAGTACAAATAACTAAAGGACCACACAAATAGCCCTCAAACCAGTATACGAATCTGGAGGTCCCCATGATATTCTAAATCGAGGAAATATCCTCCGGCTTATGAAAAACTTACCAAGCCTAAATAATATTTCAACGGAAGATATCGAAACAGTAGGTTTTCAATCAATTTCTGAAGGTCCTTTGCTAATAACTCTGATAACAGTACCCATAGGCCCAATTGCAGAATCCATAATGAAGGAGCACGGTTGATTCCGTGATTGGGGCATAATAATAAGTCAAGTCGTTCCAAAGGTTTATCCAACACCTCTCCAACATACTGAAAGTAATTCAAAAAAATCTCTGTCCGATGAACCTAAAGCGGTGTTTTCCGTATTAAAAAAATCCCCAGGGGTCAATAAACCGTGAAGTGGAATCGTCTTCAGTAATAACGAAGAAAGCAGACAGAAATGAAGTAAAGGACTCCTGGATTAAGGCATCCCTTCATGGCTCCAAGGACCACTGACACAACTTACCCCAAATTCAATCACAAGAATACTACGGGGTAGTGTCCAACTTGAAGTTATGCTCATGGAATATTAATGGTATTTCTGGTCAGTGGAAGGAAGCAAAAATTCAAAGTATCCTAACGGAAACCCACATAATTCTATTGCAGGAAACATGGGCAATAGACCCCTTTATGTTAAAACATCATACGGGTTACTTTAAATCTGCTGTAAAACATCAGAAATTTGGCAGGCCCTGTGGAGGATTAGCAATTTTCGTTTCAAATGACCTTAATGCGAAACATGAGCTAATTTTCACGAACAATCCTAACCTTCTGGCATTAAAAATCCATTATAAACCTGGTATAAATATTCTCTATAAAGTTTTGACACTAGTAAACGTATACTTACCTTCGAACAGGTCTTTCAAGAATACGCTGATCAGTGCCTTAAATAAACTATTACTAGAGCAAATATTGGATGAGCCTCTAGCCGACTATATTGTTACTGAGGATTTTAACGACAATTTGCTAACACCCCTAGCACGGAGCGAATTTGTGCAATCTCAAAATCAACAATGGGCAATCCCTGACCCAATAATGGTCCCTAACCACATCAGTCGATCTAATAAAACCGTGATAAAGTTGGTGAGGGATATGGAAGCGTTAGGTCTAAGAATATTGAATGGCAGATTTCCTACTGATTCTCCACCGGCCTGCTCATTTCATTCAAAAAATTGCTCTTCCCGAATTGATCACACCCTGACGTCTTTATCTATATTTCATAAGGTGATATCCTATTCCTTAATCAAGGTGATGGAAAGTGACCACAGCCAGCAAATTATCGACATCAACATATGTCCAAAATCTAAATCTTTCCAGACAATACCTGGAGAAATCTGTTCTGTTAATTATACGAAACTAACATGGAAAACTGCAGACACGGACAAGATCACTGCAAGGGCAAAAAAGCTGGTGATGGAATGCATGGTCGAAAAAAGTTTAAATCCCATTGAACAATGGGAAAACTTTACACACAAAGTAGTCACTGATAACATACCATCTGTAATCACCGAAGAAAGGAAAAGTTTGTATTGCAAAAAAGGGGAAGATGCAGTTAATATTATCTTTTTACCTTATGCTATAAGGAAACTTAGAAGTCAACGAAACAGACTGAGAAGACACCTAAAGAAGACTCCGTCTAACAAAGATATACGAGCCTCATTGGCGAATATCAATTGTAAACTAAGGAAACTGATATGGAATGAAAAGAACAAAGCAAGACAGGACCTATGGACAAAGATATTTCATGCAAGCTCAATGGCAAATTCAAGGGAGTTCTGGAGACTTATTAACGGCTTATCTAGACCAAAGAATCTGGGAATTGGATCAAGCTTATCCGAAGAAAAATGGGTAAATTTTCTACAAACTCATCTCAATCCAAACCAACGGTCTTTGATACAATCTAAAGTCGAAAGTTCTCTAACAAAGAATTGCAAAGAAGGAGTGAAAGACGTGACTATAACACCCAGCAAGTGGCAAGATTGATAAAAAAACAAAAAGATGGTGCCCCTGGGCCGAATGGCATTTCCTTTGCATTATTTAAAGAATCGCCCGACTTCTGGTCAGATCATCTTACAGCTGTTTTTAATGATGTGGTCCAGAGAGGGGAAATACCAACCTCGTGGAAAGGTTCGCTTATAATCCCAATATTTAAAAAAGGCAACTGGCAACAGCCAGAAAATTACCATCTAATTACCTTACAGGATTCAGATGCAAAGTTGCTTGCCAATATTATTTTAATGAACTTAACTGAGTGGGCAAAAGAAGTGCAGGTAATACCCCCAAACCAAACAGGCTTTGTCAAAGGCCTTGGTACAACAACAAATCTTTTAATCTTAGCAATATTAATTGAAAAGGCAATAATTGCAAATCTACCTTTATATTTGTGTTTTGTAGATTTTAAATCTGCCTTCGACTGTGTTGATCGCGAGCTTCTTTGGACCAAGCTTGCAAAACAAGGAATTCCAGTCAAGCTTTTAAAAATGATTAAACTTTTGCATTCTGATACCTGGGTTAGAGTGAGGATGGGTAATGGCTCAACTGTAACTAAAATTATTCCAACATCGAATGGGCTTAAACAGGGCTGTGTGTTAGCTCCCCTACTTTTTAACTTATTTTTATCTGATCTCACTTCTGACCTTAATGATATCAACGCCCACCCACCAAGGCTGGCTCAAACTCCGATATCAAACCTGCTATATGCGCATGATGTTGTTCTAATGAGCTATACAAAGGTGGGGATGCAACGACTGATCGACGGCATATCCAAATACTCCAAGGTAAACGGTATGCACATTATTGACGCCAAGACTAAAATGATGGTAATCACCAAAAATGTTCGATTAAAGCATGCGCATACCTGGTTTTTGGAAGGTAAAAAACTGGGACAAGTAAAGGATTACAAATACTTGGGAGTAACTTACTGTGATAATGGAAAATTCGTTCATCAGAAAAATGAAATTACAAGGAAAGCGAATTCCATTACCGCCGCATTTAGATCTATCCAGAAATCCATTGGAGATTTGTCTTATCGCCCTCTATTAAAATCAATATCAGCTAAACTATTGCCTTCCTTAACATATGGGAGTGAGGTGCTCAATGGGAGCAATGCAGAGATTATAAATATTTCGGTAGCAAAAACATATCGTCATTTATTTTCACTCCCTAAGAATGCCTCACAATCACAAGTAAGGTTGGAATTTGGTATGAACGACCAATCTTGTGCAAGAAAAGGAAACATAATGAAGGTGTGGAACAGAATAATAATGATTTTGACAACGAAATGTCCTGCCTTCTTTGGCAAGAAGTAAGCACCAACCGTTCCCTAACTATTTTCGCCTATTTAAACACCGCAATCAAGGACTATGGTTTAGCTTCTATTTGGAACAACACGGTCAAACAGGAGAGCTTCAAGAAGACAGTAAACAAAATCACGGATTATCTCTCTTTGATAAAGGACAAAGATAATTTCACCAAAAGACATCATGCGTGGCCAATAGTAAATGGTTTTAAGAAAAAGAAGATCCAAACCTATTTGGAAACATCTTGGACCAAAAAAAATAAACAAATCTTTATGAATGCTAGGTTTGGTATCTTTGCAGGCTCATGTCATTTGGCACCATGGAAAAGACCTGAAGAATTCAGGGCGTGTACGCTTTGTAAATCTGATCAAGAAAACATCATACACCTAATGTGCCTTTGCCCGAACCTGGAAGTCGAAAGAAAAGCGGTATTTAAGAAACTATTTCATGAACGTGGTATAAGGACCTGTAGACAGGCTCTTATGGCAAGCTTACATCCCGAAGACTTAACAATTAACTGAGCATTTGTGAAATTTCTTATATTAGCCAAGAAAAAGTTGGATGCTTGTGTTTGATTTTGTGTAACTACTCTCAAGTTGCTTAATGGAATAATTGTATGGGTCAGAGTACTTTTTATTGTTTTATGAGAAGTATTTGTATAAGCAATGCATCAATATTTAAGTAGTGGATACATTTTTTATCCATATTTTGTAAGATTTTAATTAATCAAACAAATAAATAAACATGAAACATGAACCCCAAAGAGTCAATGGCTTGCCGCTCGCCTCAAAGATGCACGCTTGACGCCACAACGAAAATGTATGTTTAGGTAAGCTACTGTAGCTCAAGAAAAGAATCCTGGGAAAAGCATCCATTGCTCCAACGACCAACTCACGAACTGTGTTGTGACAATAGGAACATCAATCAGGGGAGGCAATTTAACCTTTCAAGACTAGTGCACATGTCCAGACTCTAGAACCAAGATGGAGGGCCCTTGCCAGCCTCCTCTGGGAATGGAAGGGCCCGCCCAGGCACGCCCAGCACTTCGTAGCGCGATGTAAGCGCAGCCGAGCGATGCTGGATTGCGCCTGCCCGGCGCTATACTCCTTTGGACTTGGAGGGCCCCTCCTGAAGCTTGCGGGCTAACATGAGCTAGAACACCCCTTCACTGCCACAAGAGTCCTGCACAAGTCGTACTGCGCCACGGGGGAGTGCAGTGCCTTAAGCGCAATGTTAGCACAGCCCCGCCCATAGCCAAACAACGCTCGAAGGTACCTGCCTGGTGCTACACTCCTTGGGACTAGAAGTCCCCTGCTGAAGCCTGTGGGCTAACAGGGGATAGGACACCTCTTCACTGCCACCAGAATCCTACACAAAGCGTTCCCACAGAAATGTGTCAGAAGACATAGCATGATATTTTTATTTTTTTATTTTTTTTGTGCTGTTTTGTAACGCGCTCAA
This sequence comes from Lissotriton helveticus, assembly GCF_964261635.1. NCBI lineage: Eukaryota > Metazoa > Chordata > Amphibia > Caudata > Salamandridae > Lissotriton > Lissotriton helveticus. Next base: position 942,406,546 of record NC_136072.1, on the reverse strand, counting down.
TTACTGCCGGAGTATCCTGGCGCGAAAAGAAGAAAGAAATTTAACAGCCAACACTACACAGAAAAGAGAACTAAAAGGCCAATCTAAACAGGTGAGTTTTCAACGCTTTTTTAAAAGCACCAAAGTTAAAGGTAGCACGCAGAGAAAAAGGAAGCTCATTCCAAGCTAACGCGGCCTTCACCGCCACTGAGTGCCCACCTAACCGGACACGCCGAAAGCGGGGAACCTGCATCAGACGTTGAGCAGCAGAGCGCAGGTCTCGGTTGGGAGAGTAACGAATAAATAGTTTCTTCAAGTAGGCGGGACCCTGCCCGTTGATGGCTTTATGAGCCAGGGTCAGAATTTTAAAAGTAATCCTTTGGGGAACTGGCAACCAATGCAGGCTCTGCAGGTAATTCCTTACGCTGATCCGGCTGGAGATATTCCCCAACAATCTAGTGGTCGCGTTTTGGATTACCTGGAGCCGCCTTACCAAATATGCCGGGGAGCCACTCAGCAGAGCGTTGGCATAGTCCAGACGCGAGAGAATTAAAGCTCTCGCTACTGACTCTCTTGCCGAGGCAGGCAGATAGGGGATATTTGATCTCGGTCTCTGACATGCACCAAAGGGACATGATAAATGCAGGATTTAAAGGCATCTTTATTTAGGTTTGCACTTTCACAACCCACCAAAAATCGGCTCACAACCTTGGGAAAAACTGGTCTATATAAATGAAGGGGTGTCTAAAAGAAATTGCACTAGACGCCTGTACTTGATGCAGCATGCCACCCGACTAGTATTTTTTGTGCTTGATGTATGTGTGTTTTTAGTGCACCCAAACATCATATAATAATGATACTATGCACCTAAAAGAATATTTAAAAAAAAGGCCAAACATTGTCTTTTCCAATATAACAAAGAAGCAAGGTGGCATACCCTGAACAACCAAACCTACTTCATGTTCCAGTGTAAGTAGGTGAGAGCAATGTAGTCTGCGTGCTCTCACTACAAACACCTGCTGTCAAGATGCAACCCTTAGGTCAAAAGATATAATCCAATCAAACGTAAAAGGTACACCACAATAATTATGAACATGAGGAAAAAAGGTCCCAATTTAAAATGTAAAATATTGTCACTACTTAATTTTATTTTCATTCGCAAACTTATCACACGTTACTCCGGAGACAACCAACGTGTCAGTCCACAACTGTGGATTTCTGCACTACTCATTTATTGTAATAGTCCCATTCATTTAAGGATGGTATATCCTTCAATTCACGCTTAACACAGTTAAGAATGGTATGCCAACGATTTGGGCCAATCCGCCCCCTATACAATACCCAAATTATTTATATTCATAAATACGACAATCACTGGAGAAGCTGCTCCAATTCTGCTTGAGGCAAGGAGAATCCATGTGTGCGACTTTTGGCACCTACCAGAGAGCCACATTTGGGCAAATTGCCCCAAATGTTCCATGCAGTCAAATTCAAATGGTGGTCTACTGATGCTGAGTGATAGACCCTGTGATTGGAGGATTAATGGATATAATTAAATTGGGTACTGTATATGGAGCGGATAGGCCCACATCTACTGCATATCATTTTAACTGTGTTCCCGGAGCACTGGATTCGTACTGCGCTGTGCCCTGCGGGTCTGTCCGAAGTCTTTGTGATTGAACGGGCCCATAGAGCTTTGGTTCCGCCACCCAGACCCGGAGCTCTACCACGGGCCCTCATTGCTAAGATCCTCAACTATCGAGACAGGGACTGCATCCTTACAGCGGCGAGGGAGACTGCAGATTTAACGTTTGAAAATGCAAGGGTCTCCAGCTTTCCGGATTACACCCAACTGGTCCAAGAACAGCGGAAGTCCTTCCTGACAGTTAAGCAGAAGCTCCGGGAGTTAAACCTACAGTATATGCTGCTCTACTCGGCTAAGCTTAAGGTTATTTCCATGGGGAAGGCGCACTTCTTCGAAGCCCCGGAGGAAGTCTGGGAGTGGCTTGAGATCAGGGGGGATGCCCATCCTCCGGCAGAGCGGGGAGGAAACGGAAGCACATGGGGGACAAACCCGCGGAGAAGACGCACTAGCAGGCGACGATGTCGATCGGACGAGGCTGGGCGGGACGGCGAGTCACGGTGGGCGAGGATGGTGCCCTCCGCCTGGATCTGACGGGGTCTGACCGCTTGCCGACGACATCAAAGACTCCCCCGCCGGGAGAAGTACTGGTTCCAGATACACTGCAGCCAACCACAGATAGTATTTCACCTACCAGTGCTACGATTCCAGAGACAACAGGGGCTCAGGGGGCGGACATCGGAGGCCCTATCATGAGGAGCGGGTGTGATCATGTATGGTTTGTTGGATTTCTGGCCTGGTGGCCGGCTGCGCTGGGGCCGCTCCCAAAAGGGAGACTACGCTCACTGTATTGCTTGAAGGGATGTTGCTGCTCGTTAAAGAGCGAAGGGCTGGACGAATTGTGGGATCCTTAACTGTAATGGCCCGAGCCCTGTATTATTGATGTGATAACCGGCCTTGCTGGGAGCTGGGTGGGGAGTTTCCCTTTATCTGTTGGGAGGTTTAGCCCTGTTGGGCGAATGGGGTGGCTGTACACGTCCTGGCATCAGCATGGGAAGGGCATATCGGCAAGTTGTGTTGTTGCAAGTATATTGCTCGGGGGTGGGGGGAGAGTCTGGAAGGGGTTGTTGAAGGGGAATGTTTTAGGCATCGCATGTATTACACTTCGGGCACAGGATTGGAGAGACACCGGGGGTAGCGTTCTGTGGGGAGGCGGGCTACATCATCAGACATGGGGTATAAGTTCATGAGCTGGAATGTGAGAGGGCTAGGCACATGTACTAAAAGGTATAGAGTCCTTTCTTTTCTTCAAAGGCACAGGGTCTAAATTGCATGCCTCCAAGAGACCCATCTAACGGATGAGGGAGCACAGAAATTGGGAAAGAAGTGGCGGGGTCAGGTATTCCACTCCTCCTTTTTTACGTATGGCTAGAGGGGTATTGGTCTGGGTGGCGCCTGGGGTCCCGTTCGCAGTCCAATATGTAGAAGCAGACGTACATGGCAGATACCTGCTTCTCAGGGCAAAATGAGATGGTAGGAACATTATCATATTGAATACATATGCACCTAACGTGGATGACCCGGTGTTCTTTCGGGCCCTTCAGGGCGTCCCGATTCATGATCTGGGGGCCCCAGTCTTTTGGGTGGGGGATTTTAATTGTGTTCTTGACCCGGTCCTAGATAGGTCCCCGCCCCGGGAGGGTACAAAGCCCCGTATGACTGCGCAGCTTAGAGAGGTGATGGAGAATATAGGTGTGGTGGATATTTGGCGTCAAACCAATCCAACGCAGAAAGTTTATACCTGTTTTTCCCCCACTCATAACTCATACAGTCGCCTTGATAGGGTCTTCGTTGCGAATGCTGAGCTTAATATGTCCAAAGAGGTTACCCACCAGGCTCGCTTTTTATCCGATCACTCCCCGGTAGCATGCACGGTATGCTGGAGAACCCCGGTTTTCCGCCCTCGGAGACTCCCGGTGGATATCCTCCATGACAAGGTAGGGAGGGCCCATGTCCAAACGGCTCTCGGGGACTATGTGGACCTTAATTGTGAGGAGAGGGACCTCTCGCTGGCCAACAGGTGGGAGGCCCTAAAAGCGGTGGTGAGGGGAGCCTGCATGGGACTCAATTATGGAGGTCGGAAGCAGCTTCTACAGGATCTCCAGATGGCGGAGGATACTCTTTTAAATGTCCAGGCCGCGGTGTCTCCTGAAGACCTGCAGAGGGAGGAGGAGCAGTCTGCCCGAGTTCGGGTGCATGATATTCTTGACCGGCTCGACGAGTATACACTGGGCCAATATAGGCAGCGCCTCCATAGGGAGGGCGGCTTTTAGCTTGGATCCTTCGGAAAGAGCAGACCCCGGAACGCATTGTAGCTTTGCGAGACTCAAAGGGGGACATAGTTCATTCGGAACGTGCCATCCTTGAAGTGCTCAGATCCCACCTCCAACAAGTATACACTGCAGACCCAGACATATCCGAAGCTTCGTATCTCCCTTATCTACAGGGACTGACCCTGCCATCCCTCTCGAAGGCAGACCGGGAGGACCTAGATGTGGCACTAACGTTGGGTGAGGTGCGGGCAGCTCTGGCTCGCCTGCCGCGTGCAAAGTCGCCGGGGAGTGATGGAATCCCTCCGGAATTTTATCGAGAGTTCGGCGGAACACTGTCTCGTCTCCTCTTACAGGTATTTGTCGAGGCGTTTGAGAGCGGGTCTCTCCCACAGAGCATGACAAGGGGGGAAATTGGCATGATCCTTAAACCGGGGGGGGGGGGTGGGGGGACAAACTCGACCCTTCTTCGTATCGCCTGACCAAAATGATCAATACAGATGTGAAAATTTTGACCAAGCTATTGGCCACACGTCTGGCACCGCATATGGCGCACTTGGTCCATCCAGACCAATGCGGCTTTATTCCTGGGCGTAACACGGCCATGAACCTACGGCGCTTGAATCACGTCACACACGAGGTCCAGGGGACGGAAGAACAGACTGTACTGGTATCAGTTGACCTTGCCAAGGCGTTTGATACAGTTGATTGGAGATATTTGCAAGAGGTCCTCCGAGCGAAGGGTTGGGGCCCCAATTTTTGCCGCTGGATCCGTATCCTATATAAATCCACTCGGGCTAGGGTACGACTTGGAACGGCGCGTTCGGAGGAGTGGCAATTGGGACGGGGTACACGACAGGGTTGTCCCCTCTCGCCACTACTTTTTGCCCTGGCTATAGAGCCTCTAGCAGTTCGGGTCCGCTCTGAGATGTCGCAGTGGGGCATACGGGTGGGAGATACTTGTAATATTATTTCACTAAATGCAGATGATGCTTGTTTTATCTGAGAGCCCCAAGAGAGGCGCTCCCCCTATTGCTATATCACCTAGATAGGTTTGGCGCAGCGTCGGGACTGAGACTTAATAGACACAAGTCCCTGATCTTCCCGTTGTCGGGTCTTGAGTTGGCGCCCCAGGAGGACTTGCCGGAGCTCGGGCTGCGATGGGAATGGGAGAGCTTTCGTTATTTGGGTATTCAAGTGGCCTCAACGGAAGCACAATTACTGGCCCGCAATATTGATTGGGTGATAAAGTCCCTGCAGCAATCAGTGTCCTTCTGGAACACCCTGACGCTATCTCTCATGGGTCGGCTGGCCGTCGCCAAGATGGTAATGCAGCCTAGGACACTTTACGTCCTCCAGAATACGCTGTGTCCTCTTCCCCCTCGGGTCTTTCGGACCCTGAACATGCTACTTATGTCCCTACTCTGGGTGGGCCGGCGCAGTAGAGTAGCTCTTCATACGGTGGTGCGCTCCTATGAGGAGGGAGGCCTAGAGGCCCCGCGCTTTGATTTATATTAATACGCTGCGCAGCTACAGCCGGCTGCCAGATGGTTCGCGGATGCAGACGGTTGGGAGACGCAACTATTGGCGGGTAGAGTAACGGTACATGAGTTACGGGTGGGTTTGATGCGGGGCAGGGGGGCGATAAAGACTTTGCCCTACGTCGTGAGTCACACGGCGAGCGTTTGGCACCGATTCATAGAGAGAGTCCTGCGAACAGCGCCCTTCCACAGGGACCTGCCGATCTGGATCCTGGCACCCATGGTGACAATGGACCAACATATGTCCTTCCGTGCCTGGCGCGAGGGGGGCTGTGAATCCCTAGCCGACCTATACCCCACCGAAACCTTTCTAACTTATGAACAAGCGGAAGAGGCCTTCGACCTTGGGAGAGGGCAGTATCTACACTATCAGGGTCTGCGCGATGTAGTGCGGTCAATTTGGGCTCAGTATCCGGAGGCGCCCCCAATAACTCACAACTTGAATATTCTTCTGTCCTGTGGCAGAGGACGCAGGCTTATTTCCCTACTATATGCAGCTATGTGACGGGACTCGGCCCTGCCGGTGCCACCGGCCTGGGAAGCGGATTTGGGTACACCACTGGACCTGGGGCAGCGTAAGCGCATAGGGGCTCCAACAAAGAAGGTCTCTTGTAACGCACGTTTTAAATGAATAAATTTTAACTTCCTATACCGCACCTACCTTACTCCGACCTTACTGAAGCGTTATTCCGCAGACAGAGGGGATAGTTGTCCCAGATGCAGCGCAGAGGGGGCGGGTTTCCTGCACTTGGCTTGGGACTGCCCGTTAATCAAGTGCTTTTGGGCGAGCGTTGTGGATCACATATCTGCCACTACGGGCCTTCGCATCACACTGACACCTTTGCACTGCCTGCTGGCGTTGGTACCAAGGCCAAAGAAACAAAAGCTGTCCTATAGATTATTGCAATTGATGTTGGTGCTGGCTAGGCGCAGGGTGGCTATCACTTGGATGGGACGGAGGGCCCCAGAGATACCCACATGGCTTAGAGACGTGAAAGAATGGTCCCTAGCTGAAGAAACACATATGCAGCACAGCAGGAGAGATGAGAAATTACAAGAGGACCTACTTGCCTGGCGAGCCATGTGTATTACAGGATTGGTAGTAAGGGGGCAAACGTCACAAAGTGATTCAGAAGGGACGAGTGGCGAGTTATTTTCACCGCAGGGATCGGGGACGGACGAGGAGGCTAGGGAAGTCTCCTGAGCTAACGCTCGTATGATGCATAGTGCAGGGCCTGGTCATTTACTCACAATGACATCTTTATGTATGTTATTGTGCTATGCCTCATGGGTTTACGTGTATTTCGGTGAAGCCTATATCCAAACAAAAGTGCCTTAATGAGACAGTCGATGTGTATACGTGTGGTTCTGATGCCAATTGGGGGTGGGTCTTTGTAACTGTATTAATACATCTGAAAAATAAAGTTTAAAAAAAAAAAAAAGTAGAATTTGTATCTGTAAGTTAATGCGGTTCAAAATGAAATACTAAGGGGTCTATTAGGATGTTGGGCGGATCGCCACTGCCCACATGACAGTGGCGAACCGCCCTACATCCTACCCCGCCCTCCACCCATTCCTCCCCCCCGCCATATTAGTATGGCGGGGGGACCCCGGCGAACGGAAAGACCGTCCACCGGTTACCCGCTGTCGACCAGTCGGAAAAGGGGCTATATATGGTGGTGGTGTCTGCTAGACACAGCCATCCATGGTAGCATGGGAGCGGGAAGCAGCCTTTCCATAGCGGCGTTGCCGCCACGGAAAGGAATGCAGATTTTGCTTTCAGGGGCCCGTTGCAGGCCCCCAGGGTATTGGAGGGGTGCACATGGGGGTTACCTATGGTACCCCCCCTGCATTGTCATGGACACTGTGGCAGGCACCTTGCAGATGCCAGTCACCTTGTGCATGACAATGCACACAGTGCATTCCCAGCATTGGGTCGGGCAGTGGTGTGAGCACCACCAGCCACAATGCTGGGAATGGAGGATGCCACCGCCACAGTGGCATCCTAATCGCTGGTGCGGTACCGCCGCACCACTGGCGGCCGGTCCCAGCACCGCTAGGGTGGAGGGTGGCGGGCGGAAAAAAGTCTGCCCGCCATTCTAATAGGCCCCATAGTTCTTTAAGGCAAACTGTTTATTATTAGAGTGAGTGCTTTAAGGAAATGTAAGCTCGTACTGAACTACTGACGGTGGTTCCAGTAAAAAACTGTATTCACACATTTGCAAAGTTCAGCAATTAGAGGCTACATACAATGCTCTGTTTAGATACAGATATCTGTAGAAGCTTGAAAGCAAGATTGATTTTCCTCTGCTTTCAAATTAAATGTTCACAGAAAATGCAACTAGGAATAAAATGTTTTGCTAAATTACTGAGAAATAATAGGTACCATTTCTTGGCAGCATCATTTTGGAAAATGTTGCTGCATGCTTGAATTTCCCAAACTATTCATAATGGAATCAGTGTAACCAGGTTCAACAAGATTATGAGAAATATAAAAATAGACAAGCATTGGCAAAGCCAAAAGGTCAGACATTGATGGTCAGCATTTTGGTTTTGTCAATGCGTGTCATGTTTTGACAAGGTTTTTATAAACAGTTACTGTTGTGGTAGCTGTCGGGTCCTCACTATTATAACAAACATTGGCAAAAATACCTTTTGGTCTAAAAAAGCACACATTGGGGAGGGGGTGAAGGGAGAGGGAGAATTATAGGATGAACAAAAAGGTCTTGGTTTAGCTGACCTAATTAGGTGCCTAATTTTTAAAGAAAATTGCATATCCTTGCATTAATGCATATTTACAGGATTAATGAATTAAGAAGAATTTACAGAGGTATACCAGTAAAATGTCCGCCTAGAAAGTATTTGTGAACTGCATTTTAGCACAAGCAAATCTGCAAGCTCATTCGCAAATCTGTTAAGCCTCTACAATCTTCCCTCCACCCACTTTTTCCCCCCAACTCTGGAGAAAGTTTTACTTCTGCCCTTGTCAGAATTACATTTCCAAACTTTTTCAGTATCGAAAAGGATTAGAGAAAGGCTGGTGAAAACCCCAAAAGCATGCAAGTTAGTGGGTTTGCACAGACTCAAAAAGGCATTTCAACCCTGAAACTATTGCTTACCGCTACCTCCACCCACAGTAGGTGCATTTGCGGGAAGGTGGCAAAATAAGAGCATTGCTAGAATTCAAACCCCTCTATAGCATGAACCCTTTCATCAGAGAGACTTATCAGAGCTCCTACGTAATGAGAATGTTGCCGTAATTTGTCGCTGCACATTGTGGCACCAAAGGGACAAATGGATTTTTTTACAGGACAGGTAGATTAATGGAGCAACCTGTCCCATGAACATGTAGATATTTTATTGAATTCCACACCCCCTGTGTGCCCTGAAGAAATTCATAGTTGTGGACGAAACACGTTGGCTGTCTCAACTGTAACGAGTGATACATTTGATTAAAAAAATGAAGAAATGACAACATTTTGAAATTGAGAGCTTTTTTCATGTTAATATTTATTGGGGTGCACTTCTGCCTTTGATTGGATAATACATTATGGCTTTTCCAATGCTTGTTAGCACTTATTTTTATACAATATTAAATAAGTGAGCAACAACTGTATTGTGTGTAAGAGGAACTGAAATGGCTTCAATTCTGAAAATACAAGTTTGTGAAATAAGAAGTACAAATGCATCTTAAAGGGGGTGTTCGCCATGTATCTCATTTTTTGCTCTTCCCTTCACATCACTATTTCTTTAATCTCGCCCTCTGAGTTCATCACTTACACATCATTTCTCCTCACATCTTTTTTTCTGTAAGTTCCTCCAACTGCAGGTCTTGTACTTAATCTCATTCTCAGTCACTGTCTTTTCACTCTTTATGTAATTCCCTTTGTCTCTCTCTTCACCACCCCACCTGGCACACACACTGAGACTCGACTACCTGTTAACACTAAACTTCCTTATCCTTTGAGGCAGTCAATATGTTGGCATTTGTCTACATAAGGGATCTCTAACCTTTTCTGTAATAAGAGCAACTTGTGATCGAAGAAAAGCCTCCCGAGCTACTATAATTTGTGCTGAAATAGTGACCCTGTCAGACAAGATTACAGAAGTGGCCATCCCATGAATGATTACCAGCAATTTGAAATGCCTCTGCATGAGTAATACATGACAGCCATAGCTGCAATGCCCCTGGCCCAAGGTAATATTATTATTAAGTCTCTCCAAAGCTGCATGATTCATCACTCAAATAGTAGCTCTAAATATATTTTGGAAATCCATCTTTCCTCAAAACACCAATTGATGAATTCGGAAATTAAATAGATATTCATCTCAAATACACGCTTCACAATTGTGGAAGACATTAATTGAACAAAGCAAAAGCTTCTAATTTAGTAGGCTGGGTTACACATAGAAGTGCTACTTGCAGGTAGCTGGAGAGCTACCAGTAGCTCACAAGTTGGTAGTTGGGAGAATTCTTCATAGACTTCCCCACAATAATAATAGAATTACAATAGCCCTGCGCAACCAAGGATTTGATAAGCAAGTAGTTTGAATAAGATTAAGACCCTATGGCAGGCACTGTGAGAAATTCAAATTGTTTTCTTCCTCAACTCCAGAGCTCTCAATTTTTCTCCAATATATACACTTATCTATAGCCAGAATTCACTCAGTTACCTATATGCGAATAGGTTCACAAAATGGGCTACAGAGACGCATATTTTGGATGATAAACAAAACTATAGAAACATATTTTGGAAAATCAAATTCTCTTGGAGATTTGGGAGACAAATAACATGGAAGGCGAATGTAAACTGGTGAAATATAATTAAGGACTGCTTTGCTGACTTCGAGACATCAGTGCTTTTGCGTGTAAACTTAAGGATATAACAAAGAACTTTTTTCAATATATTTTTTTTTTTAATATCGTACCAAGCATTGGCAGGACTCGTCCCACTTAGAGCAATGTACTGGACAGAGCTCCTCCCTTATCCAAGGTTGAGGAAAGGAGGTAGGGTAGCTAAAGAAGGCACCACGCAAACCTGGTCAACTGTGACTAGATGAATCGTTGAGTGTGAGTTTTCTGAAAGAAGCTGTACAGGGGTTGAGCATACATATATACCTTTTGAGGTAACAGGGAGCGCAGAACCAGCAATGGACAATAAAGACTGGGATGATCTCAGCACATTGAAGAAGAAAACCCAAATTAAGACCATGATACATGGGATCATGATGATCGACTACCTGCACACCACTGCAGCCCCACAAGGCCTGACAGTAAGAAGCAAGCCAATCTTTCAACAGTAACACAACTTTCAAGAAAGACTGGTCACTCATCTCCTGGCACTGTACGAGGGATTGGCTATTTCTAATTATAAAAACAGCTACACTGGTCCCACTGGATGGAGGCGAACATATGCACCCTGGAACAGGTTTTGTATGACAGAGTTCTAAAGTCTTTCCATTGTCTGAGAGAGGAATTTGGCCTCCACTCATGGCAAGAGTTGCAGTTGCAGCACTGACGGAGGTGTTGCTTAAGCCAACATCCATTGTCCTTTCAAACCTCACCAGTGGTGGCTTGCCTTAATACGTGGGGCTATCACAAGGGAGGGTTGTTGGGTCTCTACAGCACACTTTGGAGCCACCTCATCTCTACAGCCTCCACGCCAAATGGCAGGTTCACCTGCAGACAACTCTCGAGGAGGAGGAATGGGCTGATATCCTAGAGGCCCTAGACAGGGGGCACCAGGGAAGCCCGTTTAAAGTTCTGCCTCTTCAAGATGCTCCACGATTGGTACTGGACACAGACAGAACTGAACAGGGTGGGACTCCTTCCACATGCGAATTGCTGGAGGTGCACGGACACCCACTGCAATCTCACTAACATCCTGTGCAAGTGCTTCTCGATCTGGCCCTTCTGGTCATATGTTGGGACACCCTGGGAGCGTTCATGCCACTTCGACTCCCTCTCACTCCTCCCATCATCCTCTTCCATGACAATGGGGATTCTCCAGACCTCAACCATGATTTGGGTATTAGAGCCTTAGAATATTTTTTACACAGGAGACCAGTTGAATTGTTGGAACACACTATTAAGATACTGACGATGTCCAGATTAATTTTGGAACAAAACGTGTTTCTGTTTAGAGACCAATGGTACAGACAAATGTGTGGGACCGCGATGGGTTCCAGATTTGCGCCGTCTTTTGCCTGTCTCTTTATGGGATGGGTGGAGGCGGTGCATATCTGGGGCCCGGGCGGAGCCCGATGGCACTCCCATATTAACTATTACGGGAGATACATAGATGATTTGCTATTCATATGGACGGGTGGTGAAGCAGAATTATTGGATTTTTTTGCACATATGAATGACAACATGTACAACATGACTTTCACTATGGAATATAGCAAAGAAAAGATCACTTTCTTGGATTTGACCTTATATGTAAATAACGGCAGATTATGTAGCAAACTGTTCAGAAAATCCACATCCTGTAATGCGGTCTTACACAACGACAGTACACATCCCAGATCAACTGTTAATTCAATCCCATATGGTGAGCTTCACAGGGCTCGACGAAATTGTAGTGAGGAGCCTGATTTTCGAGAATGTGTAACTGACATTGAAAAAAGATTTCTCAGTAGGGGTTATGGACAAGATGTTGTGAATAAGGCTAAAAAGAGGGTGTTTGGGCTAATTAGAAAAGAAACTTTGATCCCTAAAACTGACAACAAGGATAGGAATTTGGTGAGACTGTTAACTAGCTATAACCCTTGGTCATCCAAGGTGTACCAAATCCTAAAGAAATACTGGTTCATGCTGAGCTCTGACCCTAGTTTGAAACATTACATCAACTCACGACCCTCCATTACATATCGACGGGGTATGACGATTAAAAACATGATCAGCCCTAGCTATCCGAAATTACCAGATAAGACACCGAACTGGTTGCACCTACTTGCAAAGGGTTTTTTCCGATGTGGAAATTGCAGCATGTGTAGAATGTCACTACATGGGATATTACACTTTAACTATAATGGATCCAAGACCTACTACATAAAGACACACATTGATTGCAACACTACGTATGTAGTGTATGCAGTAACTTGCAGATGTAACTGAGTATATATTGGTAGCACCATACGTAGACTAAAGGATCGTATGGCAGAACACTTCAGAGCACTCAAAAATAAGGATATCAGGCATCCTCTTACGGCTCATGCGATAGAGTGTGAATCACAAACTGAGCACTTATCCATGTCCTTCCATGGGATTGAAACCATGCCCCTAGATATAAGGGGTGGTGACAGGGAGCTTAGACTCCGCCAATTGGAGGCAAGGTGGATAATGCAGGTACATGCGGTTGAGAGGGGTCTGAACTTTGATGATGAGCTGCAATATTTTTTGGGTAACTAACTTATGTAACAAACAATATATGACTTGGCTGTCTGACGGAAATCATATGTATTGAAATCAATGTGTAGTTGAAACCAATATGCTGTCTTGAGTATCAATATCCATATCTGGTTTTATAATGGTCACCGTTTAATGAGACTGGGATGATCATAATGCTGGAATATACGTAATATAGGATGGATCACAGTGTAATAATATATGTATCAAAATCAGTACGTCCACAGTAGGATTGTGCTGCTCTGATTTCTGACATATCGCATAGAAATCTGTTAGATGGAATGTTATATAATCATGATGACCAAAATGTCTTGATGTATGGAGTATATGGCGGACTATTACACTGTTACACTTACATGTTGGGGAATGTCATTACTGAAATGTATGTGTACTATAGGAGAGATGTTTCTACCAAAGCATGTATTGGTACAGATTGAAAATGATTTAGGTGAAATTGAACATGAAATGTATCCATGATATATGCATAAGTCGGATGTTTATCATAGTCGACCATTGGAAGATATAAAAAATACGTAAAGGTGGTGGTATTCACGGTGAATCTTACTCGACTTTCTTTCAATTTGTTAAACTCTTTAACACCTTTAATTTTTATTTGACCAAATAGATTTTGCAAAAGAATAGAAAGTGAGAGGAAATTATACGACCAAATATATTTCGCTCACGTGAACGGGAAATGTTTACAAAATTCGGAATTTAGGTAGTTATTATAATATATAATTAATTTTTCATATTAGCAGCAAGAGAACAGTGCCGAATACAAGATGGCCATATCGTAAGGGAATCAGATAACAATAAAAAAGACAAAGCAATTTAAGTCCGTTGTTTACCTTTACTATCAAGGACGGGTATTTATTAGTGGTTTGAGCATGGCGCGGGTGCCAGACGCCAGATACTTTTCTTGGATGAAGACGTGATATCGTCTCAGGTAGGATCGCTAGCTCTTTTAAATTTATGCAAGTTGGACGTTACGTGAACTTTGTAGAATAGATTTGTATAGTTGCACTTTGGTTAGTAAGCATGCGTGCTAGATATTTGTGCTTACTTTGTGTGACCGCTTCTTAATGCACATCCGCGAAGGTAACCGATGCTGCTGGTCACGTATATGAGATACGCATATTAAATTTGGATGTGGCGACAGTAATGTTGATATTCAACTGTGCAATTATAGATATTTTCGTGACAAGGGTAATGTATTATTACAATTGACTGGTAAATATTGGGTTAGACTGTGGAGAATGATCGTATTTCGTTTTAGAAGACTAAAGGATTGGATTACAATGGAGCCACTTGCGATGTAATGAAAGGATTGGTGATGCGCACTCGGGACATGTTAGAGTATAATTTAACTTGTATAACATGAACAAGAAGCCAAGATTTATAATTATCTTGTGACCAAATACAGAATAGTGGACGCCAAAGCTAAATTATGTTTTAAGAGAAATAGTCTCGTCACAATGATGCTCATGTATTGTAAAAGGGTTGTGGTGAATTTAATAAAGAGATGGAGAATAATACTCCAGACTCATGATGTTCCCTCTATTTTGGATTTTGGTCCTAGGAAGAAAATACTTACTCTGTACATATGTGGAACACAGTGTTACATTGCTGCTAAAGCACGCCGGGAAACACAGATATTTGAGTGAGTTTTTAATCTAAATATATGAGACGATTGAATTGGACTTTTTTGGACTAGTGTTACTAGATTCTAAAGGGATGTTTTGTTATTTGGCAGTTAACTAGGAATGACAACTCCCAGTACACCATTATTGGGGTAATGGGAAGGAGAAAGTTATAGATCGACCTCAGAAGGAACAGGTACAAATGGCCAGTATTGGCTCTTTTCCTTTCAATTTTTATTCTTTGTTTGGGAATTTCCCCTTTCTCCTTTCCTTTCTGGATGTAATTTTCAGGCTGATTTGGGTGTATGCACAGTTTGTTTTTCACGTTTTGTTTTGGATTTTCACATATATTTTCTTTTGATTGACGTTATGATTTCGGGTGGATCCACATATTACTGCATGGTTTTTGATGACACATCAAGAGGAATCAATCGTCTAAAGGACTTTCACCTTGTTTCTTTATGTTCAAAAGTTTTTGAAACACTATGTTTGGGTGACAATTGACACTTTGTAACTGAAGCACTATGCCATATTTATGGCAAGAAAGTTTCTTTGAAAAACTAGAGGTGACTTAAGTTATGCAAGATTACTCAAAATGAACTGTCTGATGATTTTAAATTATATTGTTCTAGCCCTGAAGAAGTCTGTGGTTAAACACCACTAGAGACGAAACACGTGTCGGCTAGAGAATTTTAAGAACGCTTACCACATGAAATAAAAGAAGAAAAGAAGAAAACTGACTTGTTATTTGATCCTTTCACAACTTTATTCTCTCGTTAGCTCAGGATATATGTTGTATTTTGCTTATATGGTTATGAGTTGATCATGCCAGCTGGTTGTAGATAGATGGCCTAAACCTTATCCTTGGAGCTTTCTGTACTGTATACAATAATATTGATATCACTGTGGCCCAGCGCAATCTTTACCCAGCCATCTTTGTTTGCTTTGTTATTCTCCAGACCTCAGTCGCCCACAGTGCAGTCTCCTTCACACGGCCATGGGCAAAATATGCATATTCTGCTAATGGAGATCGCCTGCGCCCCCCCTTCTCAGCAGGATCAACAGTGGCACTGATCCCGACAGCATTGCATAAGCGTGTTATTTACAATCTGCAGGACCAATCAGAGGTAATCACGCAGACTTGGGCTCCAGTTTTACGTGAAGATCCTTGAAGTGAGAGATACCACTACCATTCCCCCTGCTGCATTTCACCCTGAGCACTAAGGCCTGTATACTCATGAGCCACACGGACGATTCTCGACATACACTTGGGAGACTGGGGCATCCCACCTTAGACACCCACACACTGCTATTTTCCCCCTTTCATCACACCTCCCTGCCTCCTTTCTCCTTCATGCCTCCCCCCTCTCTACCCACCCCCTCACACATCCCCCTCCTCCTATGGCCTGCCCGCCTCCTTCCTGGTCTACCCTTTACTATAATCCCCCCCACCATGTCCCCCTTTCCCCATACACCCTCCTCCCCACCCCTTCCTACCCTTACCCTCATCGCACACAGGTATGTGGGCGGGTGCGCAGACCCCTTCGACTTGAGGAATCACCGCCACAATCAAAATCACCCTTCATGCATTCTTGCGGGGAAATCATCCTTCCCCTCTCGCCGTTGAGCCATACAATGCACTGGCCTGGTTCAACGATGTCCCTACCCTTCCCCAGCGTGCGGCCACCCCCGACCCTACCGCCCACACCACCTGGTTATCAGGGATAGCCCCCAACGGCGACAGGCTGTCCAGACCCTCACTCCTCTCCCTCCTCCAAGTTGGCCTCTGGCACGATGGCTCTTTGACAACTGATATCTAACAGTATATCCAGCACAAGGAATATTGGTTTCATCAGTCCTAGGTGTTACATGCTTTTTCCCCATACGCTTTTCTCACCCCTCTCCCAACTTGCATTGTATTGTTATATACTTCTGTTCCAAAGTATGCATACGCTATATGGCCCATTCCAATAAAAAAAATGATGACAAAAAACAGCTCCACGCCTTTCCAAGGATTTAAAAACGGAGACCCAGATTATAGAAGCTTGCCTTAAAACTTACCAATCCACCAGTTCACTCAAGAAAAGTCTTGAAGAACTGAAGACTCAATGAGTTTGAGGCATCATTAAAACAGAGCAAATTTCAGAAATTCAAGAAAGACACCAGCACGTTTAGCCATGAAAGGGTTTACCCATAAATCAGGGATGATTATGTTCCCTCAGGAAGAAACCCCGGGTATAATACAGATAGTTAACAATAGGACACTGGGCGAGGCAGCTTGAGCTCCAGTACGGGAACTAGAGGCTCATACAGAGCAAATGGTAACAACAGAAGGGGAGATGGATGTGGACAGGAAGGCAATTGGAGGCCGTATCAAGGTCCGCAGCTATATCCTGGACCATTCTACTATGGACCACCACCATTGCACCTGCACCAACCCCCGCTTTTAAAAAAAGGGGCATACAGCCTGTCCCTTTTCATGACTATTCCCAGAATCACCCTGAGCCTTTTTTTATGACCAGGTCAGGGACGACAGAGGGAGAAAGAGAACTCAAATCCAGTGGGCCCTAAAACAGGGCCAAACCAGGGTATCAACTAGCAGCATGGCGAGCTTGAATAACAATCCACTGGGTCTGAGCAACCCACCAGTTTGATTGTACCTAACCCACCACACGTTCACCCAAACCCAGATCGAAGTCCTACAGCTCATCTGGACAAATTTTAAACTGCGTTGTGAGGTCAATGAGCTCATAAGGATACTTAAAGTAAAAATAATTTTCGCTGACAAACCATGCGATGGGGATTCAGGTGACACTTGCCTGAGAGTTAAATCATCTTTTACCCCTCCAATCACGGCTATCCCAGTAGAGATATTGGCCTTCGAAAAAGCTGTGTTAAAAGATATTGGGGAGATCAAACTTAAGACACTAAAGAATTTCAAAACACAACCAAAGAATAAAAAAAGCTGCCCATCTAAGAGCTATCTGAATTTGGTGATAAAGCCTGCCGACAAAGGTGAGGTCGTTGTCATTCAGAACGCAGAGGCATACCAGATGGAATGCCTCGGTCTACTTAATGACACTAGGAATTACAAAATGTTGACTCAAGACCGCAATGAATCACTCAGGATACACAGTGAGTAGGACCGAGGAAGCCCTGGCACATAACTGGATATCCAGAAAAGAAAGTGATGTCCTTATCAACAAAAATCCGGTCACCCCCTATTTTTACACCATCTCACAGATGCACAATAGTTTGGAGAACCCTTCAGGACAACCTATTATGTCCGAGATAGGCTCCATTTTAGAACCCTTATCCAGGTTTGCAGGTGCTTTCCTAAGACCTATCATACAAAGCACAGACACATATCTAAAGGACACTAAAGATGGGTTGAGATTCCTATAGAACATAACTTTCGACCCCAACAAACAATTACTAACAGGGCTAGATATCGAGAGTTTATATACTAGTCTCACATACACTGAAACTCTCAACATTATCAAGGACATGCTTTTTTTAAATAGACTTGGGAGTAGCAAACTCCTCACAGCGTAGTCATTGAATGATGCAAATGAGCACTAACAGAATATTTCTTTAGATTTGAGGATACCTTGTACTTACAGAAACACTGGACCATCTACGTACACCGCCTTGAGAAACATTAGATCCTGTGCCCCCCACAACCCACATATCACACACATAACACTTTGGAAGTAGTGTATCGATTGCATATTGGTTATATGGCAGGGTGACGAGAAAACAGCTAAGGACTTTTTGTTTTGGCTAAACAGACAGAATGAATTCCTGAAATTCTCACACACACTATCAAAAACTTAACTGGTATTTCTGGATATGAACATTTTCACCGGAAAGGAATTTTAAAAACAACCACAGATTTTAAACAAACAGAAAAACAGTTACTCTTGTTTGACAGTTTTCATCCAAGGCACCTCAGGGAAGATCTTCCCTTTGGTCAATTCTTGTGACTTACAAAAGGCAAGCAAAATGCCTGGTCTCAAAGCCAAAAGCACTGACCTATCCTAAAACAAAATTGTTATATAATGCTATGAAGTGAGCCAGAAACAATCACAGAAAGGCATTACTTGAAATCTCACCACCAAAAGACAGAGATCGACCTATCTGCATCACGACCTACAGCAGTGTATCAAATCAAGTGAGTAAAATGATCAAAAAGCATTGACACATACTTAACAGCGGGACCACAAACTTTGTTAAACCCATGTCCTTGCACAAGAGGGGTTGCAGCCTACAAGACATGCTGGTACACACACAATCACACTTAACCAATGAAACAAGACCCACTCAAGGCTTTATTACTCCAAAAAAAGGACATCACCCTTGTGGTAAATGTAGCGTCTGCCAATTGACCAAGACAACCAGGATGATTACTTTCAATAACAACTCAAGATGGGAACTACGACATTTTACTAAACGCAACTCCCAATTAGTGATATACATGATCACGTGCCCTTGTTAATTTACATTACTTAGGGATGCCCACACGGATTGTGAAAACAAGAATCTGTGAACACCGCAGCAACCTTCAATGAGGTTGTGTAACCACAAAGATGTCAGCACACTACATTGAACATGAGCATACTGCTAGAGATTTCAAATGGGTAATCATTGAACAAGTGAGCCAAGAATCACAGCTTTTTGAGAAAGAGCAACAATGGGTTTTCAGGCTCAAGACACACATAGGAGGTCTTAACGAAAATATTTCCTGGGGCCAATTCACATGATTTTCCATACCTTGTAATGTAGAGTTTTTATGACCACTACTATACATGGTATGTTGCATAAGAAACATCTAACATATTACGCCCTAAGTCCATACAAGGGTATTTATTTTTTCTCTGGACAATATTGATTTCATACCTTTTTCCACACTATTTACCATGTCTTTTTTTCCCATACCATGTGTTTGACACTGTTATTTTTTGGTTACAATATTTTTCAAAAAATACTTTTCTTTTTTCCCAATATTTGTGACAGAATCTGCTCTATTTTTTAACCAGGTCATGTTGGTGTTTGTTTCATGTACCCCGGTTCTTTAAAGAGATCAAAGTGAACAAATAAGGTTCCGAGGAACATATTCACTAGTTTTACTCCCTTTCCCTCTAATTTTCTGCCTTTTTACAATATTAACCAATCTTTTTTCAATTTGTAATTTAATTTCTTGCCATTTAACAGAAAATGCTCTTATGCTCTTATATCCCCGAACGGCAAGATGCTGAATGAAGACTGCAGTGGGAACGCGCTCTAGGTAGTTGTTCCATTGAGAGCGGCCACTTTCTCCCGGTCAGCGATCTAGACTTCAGCCGACAAGAGGATGTCAATGGCTGATCGACTCAGAATAATTTATTCAGGGCCAGCACCACTCGCCAGCATCCTTGGAGCCACAGGCAGGCGGGTTCCCTAGAGTGAAGAAGCTGCCTTGATGAAAAAAGTTAATAGGAGCTTGCTCCCCCATTTGTTCTAGGTCCATTTTTACAACTCACTCGCTTTAACTTTCATTTGATACGACGGGTCCCCTTCTGAAATAGAGTGGAACAACAGGTGTTCCTCTTCCCAGTTTGGACTCATGATGTCTAAATACGGCTTGCAACACGTATGTAATTTTACCTATTACAAGCAGATATATATATATATATATATATATATATATATATATATATATATATATATATATGTCCGTGTGAATTTATAGTCGTCTCCTGGGCCTCACTGTTTTGTAGTATCACTAGATGTGCTCACCTACCCTAGTGGATAATATATCACGAATGCCCACAATGGTGTAGAAAGTCTAAAATATAACATGCAAAATGATCACAGGGCCATATTTTATTAATCTTTTTCTCTACTTCTTCTATGTATCTTCACAGTTTCCAAGAAACAAACCTATTAGGTATGGTATGTCTCTCTGTTATTTAACCAGCATGCTGTGAACTTTAAGATTAAAGGAGAGGTATTAGCGAGTAGACTTCCTTGGTCCTGAAGAAAAGCTTTGGGTAGGCTTGAAACTAGTTGATCAGCGAAACCCAGGGACATTACCTCCTTATCAGTCTTCCTCGCCACAGTAATTCACGCACAAGCTTTAGGCTCCCACAGAAACTCAAAAAAGTTAGCTAATTAGTCTCTCTTCCCTCCAATATGGCCACCTCCTTTAACAACCAATAATATAAAAGGAGCGACCACCCAGTAAGACCTGTTTTTTTGTTTCTGCATTGCTCAGAGTACTGTGTGTTTGAGATTGCAGGTAAGTAGGTGCAGAGGTCCTGCTATTGCGGACTCAGGCTCCGAGGGGTCAGGGTACTACTGGGCATGCCGGTTTGATTTATGTTGCGCTGGTTTTAATATTTTCCCCCCATTTTTTGTGCTCCCTAATGTGTGTGTGGTTCTGCTTTAGCAGACTTGCGGGGAGCACGTTAGCATTTTTCAGCAAGGGCCAGCCTGGGGGAGGGGGCGCACATGTTTATGGTCCTCTCATCCTGGTGGTCCTGTGGGAGCGGACTTATGGGAGGGTTGCACACAGTTTCTGGTGACTCACTGGTTGTTAGTGAGGGATGCTGTTGTCTGGTTGTATCAGCTCCACGCTCACCTTAGAATAGAGGAGGAACTACCAGTCAAGATCGCATATGCATTCGCCGGCGGCCAAAGGAGCTGGTTTTAATTATTGTTGATGGCGTGCACGCTTGACTTACATGACAGTGGTACCCACGGTGTCTGTGGGATACTCTTCATGCCGGCTGTCCAGACCTTGGTTTCCTGTGGGAGGGGTAGGTGCAGAGCAGCTTGCCTGCAGCGACGCTAGAGGGCTCCCTCATCTCGCTGCTGGCCCCACTTGGACGGCCCGTGAGGTTTCAAGAAGGAAACATTAGGGTTCCAGAAGGTCCCCTCAGTGGAACCATTATGATACGACACTACCTCAGGTCGTATACTGGTGTCCTGACAAATTTTTAAAGGAACCAAGTAATTTATGAGCACCCAGGTCCTGATGAATCGCCCTTAGGGCGTGAAACATGTTGACCACTTCTTGCACATAAAGGGTTGAATAAGGGTTGGTTCCATTACTCGCCACCCCTTAGTACCCCTTTTCTTTTTATTGAAGCAGGGAGCCTGACCAATAAAACATTCACCAACAGGACTCCCCTGACTTCTTTTAACTTCACTACCACGCTCACGATTACACTCCCTTAGGCCCCTCACACGCACACACCCGCTGGCCCAGAATTAAAGATCTCCACCAAAAGTGCAGCTTTCACCGCTGCCCGACGGGCATTGCACCGCCAGCCTGCCGAAGGAGCAGGGTACCGATGATGAGGCTGGACAACTATCGACTGGGGCTACAGCTGTGGTCCTGTCGATAGCCTGTGTGAGGTACCTTTTCATTCTGGAATATGGGTCTACACTGCACACTTGAGACCCTTTCTTCACCCCTTGTCTAGATATCACGAGAGAGAATTATAGGTTGAGCCAAATTTCTTGAGCTCTCCCGGGGGAACTCTGTACACCATTTGTTGTTGATTGTTGTTAGGACAAGTACATTGGACCCCCTTAAAAATTGTCCTACCTCCTTTCCCCCTTTTTGATATCATACTCTTCTGGGCAGCCAAGGCATTTTTTTTACATCAGTAGTTTTCCAAGTTTTTTTTTTTATTTAAATAGAGTTTGGGTCAGTGTGCATTGCATTTCATGTTTGTACGATGGAATCGAGTGGTACAGCTACTGAGAAGACCCATCATGTGACGGAAGTGGGGCTTCTGACATCACCCATAGAGTTTCTCCCCCCTCCCCCTGATTTTAACCATACCTGTTAGAGGTGCAAATAAATACAATTTTCCTACTAGCCATGTATTTTTAAGTCTCGCCTGAGCAAGCGCATGCGCTGTCTGGCGAGACATTTAGTGAGTAGGCTTCAAAAAGCTGAGTCACTGTAATGGGTTTGGATGAGGTGCAGGAAGAATTGGCGCTCTGGCGTGTACGTTCATAATTTAAAGAACACAGCTCGTAAAACCACGGTGCAGGCAGGTCAGGGGGAACAAACCCAGAGGAGAAAACAACCCCTGCCAATGCATGGGTCAAAATCCACACAACAAATAATGCTCAAAGTCCTGTGCACACGTATATAGTGTAATAAGGGTTAACTCTTAAACCAAACGTATTAACCACTGTTCATATTAGAAATGACGGAGGTCGACATCCATGGTTTCATGTGGGATGGAATAGAAAAACAAATCAGCCGACACGCGTTTCGTCACACCATGTCAAGATGTGACTCTTCAGGTCCATTACCCGGAACACGAGACACTTGATACACACACCGCTACGGGAGCCCAGATCTCCCCAGCACTCAGACGTACCCGTCCTTTTGACTACATTTCATTCAAATATTCGTTGCATTAACACCAGACCGCGACCGGGTTGGAATTATCACCGGTCTCGCGAACTACCCGATCTTTTCTCCGTAATAACAGCCCTGAAGAGTCACATCTTGACATGGTGTGACGAATCACGTGTCGGCAGATTTGTTTTTCTATTGTACTGATCGAGTTGAAATATATTCCATCCCACATGGAACCTTGGATGTCGACCTCCATCATTTCTAATATGAACAGTGGTTAATACGTTTGGTTTAAAAGTTAACCCTTATTACACTATATATGTGTGCACAGGACTTTGAGCAGGCTTTAAAAAGCTGACCACAGCTTTTTGGGTGGCATAGAGCGTGCGGTTACGCGCACAGCTACGAGCAGAGGCACCATCTGGCTTTCCTCTCTTGTCATGGGCACGCACACCTTGGGAGCATCCAAATAGTCATATGCTTGCATGTTCTGCCACCAAGTGGCCAGAAACTGAATTGTCACTATAAAGACAATTGATAATATCCTGTAGATCATGGGTACTCACAAATTTTCTCTTGGGGGCCAAATTTACAGTGCGGCTTATGGCCAAGGGCCGCACTGGTGGGGGCGGGGTCAGTGGGGAGGGGGCGGGGCTAGAGCAGCAAAAAAAACTGACCATGAGTTTGAACACAGGCCCCTGCAACAGACGCCTTCGTCTACTGAGCCACCAGACCTGGCATAGACATCACTCACACACTCACTCACACAGTCGGTCTTCCTTCCTCTCTCCCTCTGTCTGTCTGTCTCCCTCTCTCTCCCTCTGTCTGTTTCCCTCTGTCTGTTTCCCTCTGTCTCTCTCCCTCCCTCACTCTGTCTGTCTCCCTCTGTCTCTCTCCATCTCTCTCCCTCCCTCCCTCCCTCCGTCTCTGTCTCCTTTCGTCTCTGTCTCCTTTCGTCTCTGTCTCCTTTCGTCTCTGTCTCCTTTCGTCTCTGTCTCCTTTCGTCTCTGTCTCCGTCTCCTTTCGTCTCTGTCTCCGTCTCCTTTCGTCTCTGTCTCCGTCTCCTTTCGTCTCTGTCTCCGTCTCCTTTCGTCTCTGTCTCCGTCTCCTTTCGTCTCTGTCTCCGTCTCCTTTCGTCTCTGTCTCCGTCTCCTTTCGTCTCTGTCTCCGTCTCCCTTCGTCTCTGTCTCCCTTCGTCTCTGTCTCCCTTCGTCTCTGTCTCCCTTCGTCTCTGTCTCCCTTCGTCTCTGTCTCCCTTCGTCTCTGTCTCCCTTCGTCTCTGTCTCCCTTCGTCTCTGTCTCCCTTCGTCTCTGTCTCCCTTCGTCTCTGTCTCCCTTCGTCTCTGTCTCCCTTCGTCTCTGTCTCCCTTCGTCTCGGTCTCCCTTCGTCTCGGTCTGTCTCTGTCTGTCCCCGTCTCTGTCTGTCCCCGTCTCTGTCTGTCCCCGTCTCTGTCTGTCCCCGTCTCTGTCTGTCCCCGTCTCTGTCTGTCCCCGTCTCTGTCTGTCCCCGTCTCTGTCTGTCCCCGTCTCTGTCTGTCCCCGTCTCTGTCTGTCCCCGTCTCTGTCTGTCCCCGTCTCTGTCTGTCCCCGTCTCTGTCTGTCCCCGTCTCTGTCTGTCCCCGTCTCTGTCTGTCCCTGTCTCTGTCTGTCCCTGTCTCTGTCTGTCCCTGTCTCTGTCCCTGTCTCGGTCTGTCCCTGTCTCGGTCTGTCCCTGTCTCGGTCTGTCCCTGTCTCGGTCTGTCCCTGTCTCGGTCTGTCCCTGTCTCGGTCTGTCCCTGTCTCGGTCTGTCCCACTCTTGCCCCAAAGGCACAGTTGCACCATAGCTTCCACACACCTGTACATCACTACACACGCACCTTCTTAGACACACAGAGCCAGAGCTCTCAAGTTTGATAAATCCTAAGAGTGAGAACTGAGTAGCATATTTTAATACCATGGGAATTGACGTGACACAAACTGTGACTTTAATTACAACACAAGTGCAACCAGCGAACGGATCAAAAATCAACACAATATATAAAGTGGAAAAAATAATGGCTAAACGCCACTGAAATAGATGCGTGCCTACTGTAGTAGTGGCGCTCGGGAGCAGAGAGGAGTCTAAAACGGTTCCTCCTATTGATTGGAAGGATCTAGAACTTCGTTTTGCTTTCAGGAGCCTCTACTACTCCCAGAGCCTCCTCGGCACACAGCAGAGCTTTGTTTATTAGAGCTTCATAATTGTATATGTAATTCATGTAAATACAGCGGGTTGTTGCACTTGTATCTATACTGCTGATTGTTACACTTTCGTCTGTACTACAGCATTCCTGGTATGGGTTTGCACAGCTTACATCTGCGTTACACCTGTTGTGAGAGTTAAAGAAACATGCGCAGCAGTTGTGTTCTGTAATGGTAAAACCATGTTCAAAACATAGATATCAAAATACTTAACTTTGTCAATGTTATTTTTAGATGGTTGCTGCAAGACGCAAATGAGTGCTAGGACGATCTGACTAGCTTTAGATGGGAGGTAATTCACTATCCAAACACTTCTATGCCACGTTGCCTCTAACGACGATACTACTTCTACCCTCACCTTTCGAATACAGGAACATTCAGACCCATCTCACAGCCACAGGGTGAGCGCCAAAGCATCGTGAATGCTCGTTCTGAATACACCAATCACCCTAACGCGAAAATCCCAGCCAATCAGCGCACCAATCACGGAGGTTCAGGGCGACCAGCCAATCCCACAATTTTTAGAAGCAAAATGACCAATCACTTTCTAGGTAGCTACGCTTCTCAAATTTTTTTAAAGAGCACTTTATATTCAACCCAGCCTAACCACAAAATTGCTTTGGGATACGTCATTATCGAGCGAGAAGTAGTAAATCATGCATTTTCAAGAGCGGCTGCAGCAAACTGGGAATACCAATGAATCATTCCTGCTTAGCAACTGCTACAAATTTGCGAGTGAACTGATCTACAACATATATAAAGAAAGTATATTTTCACCAAACATACTATATTCAGTTGTCATTATTCTGAAGCAAATTAACCGATATGTCTGAGATATTATTTGACAAAGAGGATTCTCCATATGACAGATCCCTAATAAGAAGTGCACAGTTCAACATGGCCGCCATATGGTAACGTTCTTGAAAATAGTTGGGGAAACAGTCATACTTTTAACTGAATTGATTTCGTTGGATTTAATGGCCATTTTGAAATTTGACGCCTCTCACAGCATCCCACGTAGGATTCTTAGTCAAGAGGACATGGTCAATGTGTTGCACTAGTCTCGTAGAATTTTGCAGCAACTTTGTGAAACCTGTTAACCAAGATTAATAACTTATTGCACGAGCGTTAAAAAATCATAGACTTATTACCGGTCATTTTTTATTTCGTATTGCTGGTTTAATTATAGAAGTTGGTTCTTCATTTGTAACTTGTGATATTTCTGGAAAGAATCTTGAACAGATATACATTTATCTACCAACAGCATTCAAAAGGAAGGAAACCGCCCTAGTCAAAGATGGAAGTGTCGTTTTTGTCACACCATCGAACAGTGCATACTCAAACGGACGGACCTCTTGACCGCTGCACGTTTCTATTGTAATTTGCATGTTTCGGCTAAAGTCGCGAGCGATATTAAGTGGGGTTGCCTTTCGTTTTTCATAGACAAGATTGGAGGTCACGTGGGGAGATCCGCCAATGTGTTCTTATGTTTATGTCTGAGAGACCGGAAGCATAAAAGACGTTTACAAATGTTACTCGAAAGAATCAGACTAAGGTCGTTCTGTGCCTCGTTTCCTTGTGAGTATATACGGTTTCAGGAGAAGAGAGGCGATGCGGCTTCTAGGCACGAGCATAGGGCTGCTACTGTCACATTTGACAACGACGATGCTGTTGCTTGGAGATTTAACACATATCTTCTAAGTACGAGCAAAAGGTTGGCCGCTCGACATCCTAATCATCTCCCTCCTATCAGTGGCAACCATGACCTGGGGGCCTGGAGAATTAACGTCTCCTTTTTATGCACAGACACTGGACTTGCAGTCCGTCACCACCATCTACCCATTGCCAGCCAAAGCACTGAATCTGGGAGGCTGAACACTCTCTCTCGGCTCACAATAAATGGACGAACACCCAGGCATGCCTGTCTCACGGTGGGGCACCAGTTCATCCGTTATTTCAGAGCTGTAACTGTTAACGCACATGATCCTGCTTTAACTTATAGCCACATGCATTATTTGTCAAGAACGGGCTCCAAAGGAACTTGCAGCATGTCAAAGACAGAAGGAACATGTTGGAACTGTCAAAATCATGTGCAGTTGGACCTATTTTTCTGTCCCACTTGCAGTGCCATTCAGCCTCCAGACCAATCCAAGGATTACTTTCAGATAATGAACAGGTGAGATCATTGATGTGTCCAGTAGGTATTCCAAATTGTTATCATTTTATTTCCGCATTGTAGTTTTCTTGGTCTGATATTAATAAGGATAATAACTGTTCAAAATATTGGTATAGGTTGTATATGTTGCCTGGTGGAATAGGCAGCTGACAGCATACGCATTTTTTAATTAATTTTTTTATTTTATCTGTTTTTATATAGCGCAGACTTTACCCGAAGGTGTCCGAGCGCTTCACAATAGGAACAGTAATGATACATGAGGAGAAAATTACAAGTGAGCATGTTACAAAAGCAAACGTTGCGTTACTTGAGGCAATAGTGACAATTGTGCATGTATCAAGAGCAAACAAAATACAAGAGGTAGCAAACGGTATGTTACAAGCGGAAAAAGTGACGTGTGCATGTTACAAAAGCGTACAAAGTACAAGTAGAGGTATAATAGTGCAATAAATGGCATACACTCAAAACACAAGAACACACTGGGAAGGCACTGCAATAGTCATGGAGAATAGAATTTCCTATAATGGAAGGACTTACTTCAGATAATAGAGAGGGCGTGAATTAAATTTGGAAGTGTCTTTGAAGGAAGAGAACTTTGAGGTCAGTTTTGAAGGCCTGGGAAGAGGTGGTGGTCCGGAGCTGAGGCGGAAGTGAGTTCCAGATTCTCACCGCGTTGCCTGAAAAGGATTGGGCCATCGATCTTTCCTTCTTGAAAGTGGGAGGTTTAACAATACATTTTCCAATTGGTGGGAAATATGGCGACAGCAAGCTGAGCTGCCGCGGTGCTCCGGATCCAAAGCTTCCGCTGATGGCTGTCACGGAGTGTTGCACTGTCCTGTGAGGCATGATAGGAAATGAGAGGATTTCTTTGACCCATTAAAGACCCATTAAGGATCCGTCGAGCGATTTTTGCCGGTTTAGCTTGTTTCTGAATATTTCGTTCCCCCGTAGCTTACCGGTGTTTCGTTTGGCGTCTTCGGCGTCTTCCCTCCGTTTTCTATGTGTTTGGAGGCATGTCCCCTCTTCCCCCTCACCTGGATCCCTGCAGGCTTCTGGCGTGAATCTCTCGCCGTTTTCATGTATCCCCGCTCAACGGCCCCCAACCCTCCTGGGTTTGCGGCTTTGGTCCCGGGCCGCCCTGGAGCTCAGGAGAAGGCGGCGGTTCCGGAGCTTACTACACGCTTCTTGCGTGACAAGCTGCGGTCTCAGCGGTACTGGACCCGGCGTTAGCAGCGAGGAGGCACTGGCTGAGGCAGGAACAGACTCGCTACACGATTCCAAGGTGATTTCGGGGGATCCAGAAAGTCTGGCTGGTAAAACCTACGGTGAGGCTGTGGTCTGTCCTGTTCCTACTACTGCTACCCTAATACCAATATCAAAACAAGCATTTACAATGCAATAGGTCTCGCAGCATTAAAGTTTGAGCTATTGGCATTGTATATTACAATGTGTTGCATTAATTTGTTATCAAACTCTGAATTGTTTTATAAAGATGATTTGCAAACTGTCAAATGTTGCTGAATAGTAAGCAACGTTGTGAATAATATTGTTTGCTAGTCATCCTTGGGTACCAGAGTACTTCACTTGAGGCAGAGGTATTATCTTTAGACTACAGGTGCCGGTGCCGCTTGAGCTAGAAACAGGGCCAGCCACTCACTACTCTGCACTCACTACTCACCACTCACTACTCACTACTCACTACTCTGCACTCACTACTCACCACTCACTACTCACTACTCTACTCACTACTCAGCACTCACTACTCTACTCACTACTCTACTCACTACTCTACTCACTACTGACTACTCTACTCACTACTCTACTCACTACTTTACTCACTACTCACTACTCTACTCACTACTTTACTCACTACTCACTACTCTACTCACTACTCTACTCACAACTCTGCACTCATTACTCACTACTCTGCACTCATTACTCACTACTCACTACTCTGCACTCACTACTCTACTCACTACTCTGCACTCTCTACTCACTACTCTACTCACTACTCTACTCACTACTCTGCACTCACTACTCTGCACTCACTACTCTCTACTCTCTACTCTCTACTCTCTACTCTCTACTCTCTACTCTCTACTCTCTACTCTACTCACTACTCACCACTCACTACTCACTACTCTGCTCACTACTCTACTCACTACTCTCCACTCACTACTCTACTCACTACTCTACTCACTACTCTATTCACTACTCTACTCACTACTCTGCACTCACTACTTTACTCACTACTCTACTCACCTCACTACTCTACTCACTACTCACTACTCTGCACTCACTACTCACCTCACTACTCTACTCACCTCACTACTCTACTCACTACTCTGCACTCACTACTTTGCACTCACTACTCTGCACTCACTACTCTGCACTCACTACTCTGCACTCACTACTCTGCACTCACTACTCTGCACTCACTACTCTGCACTCACCACTCTGCACTCACTACTCTGCACTCACTACTCTGCACTCACTACTCTGCACACTCACTCTGCACTCACTACTCACTACTCTGCACACTCACTCTGCACACTCACTCTGCACTCACTACTCTGCACTCACTACTCTGCACTCACTACTCACTACTCTGCACTCACTACTCTGCACTCACTACTCTGCACTCACTACTTTGCACTCACTACTTTGCACTCACTACTCTGCACTCACTACTCTGCACTCACTACTCTGCACTCACTACTCTGCACTCACTATTCGGCACTCACTACTCTGCACTCACTACTCTGCACTCACTACTCACCACTCTGCACTCACTACTCACTACTCTGCACTCACTACTCTGCACTCACTACTCACTACTCTGCACTCACTACTCACTACTCTGCACTCACGACTCACTACTCTGCACTCACTACTCACTACTCTGCACACTCACTCTGCACTCACTACTCACTACTCTGCACTCACTACTCTACACTCACTACTCTGCACTCACTACTCTGCACTCACTACTCACCACTCTGCACTCACTACTCACTACTCTGCACTCACTACTCTGCACTCACTACTCTGCACTCACTACTCACTACTCTGCACTCACTACTCACTACTCTGCACTCACTACTCACTACTCTGCACTCACTACTCACTACTCTGCACTCACTACTCTGCACACTCACTCTGCACTCACTACTCACTACTCTGCACACTCACTCTGCACTCACTACTCTGCACTCACTACTCTGCACTCACTACTCTGCACTCACTACTCACTTACTACTTTTTAGTTCCATCTTTAGTGCCCTTTAGTATTCGGTGGTTCCGTGCTACAAGGGTAAGAACACCGCCTTCATTCTTTGAGTCAGGCTAGCCTTAAAATTTTAAGAGCCTGAGCTCCTAACATATCTTCACTAAAGGGTCGGGTCTGGTATATCACAAGCTGAGGGGTCCGTTTTCTAGAGGTACGCGTGGTGGCTTGGGTACGATTTGCGATGGCCAACGTTTTATTAACTTACGAGAGTAGCGTCACCAAGTTTTAAAATGTTAATACCCCCAGGGCGAGACGTTTCTACTCCTTCACGCCGACAACTCTTTGGTACCCCGGGGGTGTCAACTAGAGCTCAATTCTGTTTTTCGTGAGAAGTCCTGCCTCCTCGTGCTTCTGTCAGTCAGGCCCTCGAGCGCGCTCTCGTTTCTCCTCCCTCCTCCCCTTACCTCCTCCCCTTACCTCCTCCCGCAAGCTCGGCCCCTGCCTCCCACCGCTTTCCTCGGCAAGCCGCTCGGTGGCGCCCCCCTGCAGTCGGTGGAAGCGCACTGCAGCTGCCCCACTCCCCGCGCCTCTCGATGTGAGCCTCCCGGCGGAGCTCGCTCGCTCTCCCGGTTCCATTTCCGTGGGATCTGTTCCTTCTCCACATCTGAGCGCGCATCCGGCTCGGCGCCGCTGGAAAGGTAAAGCCGCAGCCGGAGCTTGGGAGGGAGCTGGGCTGGTGTTCGGGGAGCAGGGAGAGAAGGGTGCTTGGTACCGAGGAAGCCAAACGCTGACCAACATAACTGCCCCTTGTTAAACGAGACCCCCCAGTCCATGAATGCAGCTTGTATGCGCGTGTGTGTATGTGTGCGGGCGGGGGGGGAGTCTCTCTGTATGTATGTGCGTGGCCGCTTGTGTGTGTGTATGCGCATGCGTGTGTGCTTCCCAGGAGACAGCGCCTGGCCGCAGCGCTCGTTCGCGTGCACGTGTGAGTTTGGAATCGCCTCCAAGGCGATGCGCGCGGCCAGGATTGTCTCCTGGGAAGCTCACACGCCAACATAAGGTTCTCGGCGGAGAAGGGCACTGGGGGTAAGAGTGCTAATGTAAGTTTTGCTGAGAGCGACTCGGACATAACCTCAGTCTTATCTGTTAAGCCTTCTGTTAAGCCACCTCCTAAGCCCTTTTCTTTGAGGTTAAGTGTATCTGCCAGCCATGACTCTGGAGCCATAAAAAAAGACCTCTTCATATTTAAGTGCGTAAATCAAGGCTAAACGTGCAAAAAACTGTAAAGCTGTAAAGGGCCATAACTCAGCCATCAGTGCCAGGTCCAAAATCACCCCATCACTGCGTTCTTATTTTAAAGCGATTCCACAGATACTACACCTCTCAGAAGATCAGGCCCTGGCTCAGTCCGTTTCTCCGGGTTGTCAAATACTGGACCTCAGCGGGGCTAGTGGGGTTAGTGATATGGAGGTACCCTTGTCCCCCACTCTTGAGGTTGGTGTTGTGACAGATGCAGCGTCCACAGAGAGCTGCCCGCCCTCTCAGACTTGGACAGATGATAAAGTTGAAAAAGTCTCCTTACATCCCATGCTGTTAGAAGGGGCACCTACAGAATCTGAGGGAATGGTGGCTGAGAATTTACAAATAGCGGAAGCCTTGCAGGAGGAGCCTTTGCCGGGAGACAGTGTTGACCCTATGACCACCTCAATGCAGTGTATGTTTTTAGTTCTGTCCGCAGACATTAAGAACGGTTTTGATGCATCAAAAGCAAATCAATTAGAGATAAGAAATTTCTGTGAATCTCTAGATAATAAGATCGATGGCCTTAATGCTAGAACATCGGCACTGGAAGAGACAATTGCTGGCCTTTCGTTACACCTAGACCAGGCCAAAGGCAATATCATTAAGCTTAAGAGAGAAGATCTTTTAATGGCCGAAAGGATGGAGTCCCCGGAGAACAACGCTAGGCGTAGTAATATCCGTATTCTAAATGTCCCAGAGGGGAGCGAGGGGTCCGACATTAAACAATATGTGATTTCCCTCTTACGGGAATCACTAAATCAGGCGGAGCTACCTGAAGACCTGGCCAAGGATATTCAATGCATCCACAGAGACCCTTTTAGGAAAAAACCCAAAGAGCTAAGCCGCGTAAAATCCTTGTAAATTACCACACTTACACACTTAAAGAAACTATCCTAAATTCAGCTTTGAAGCAGAAATCATTGGTAGGGAAAGGTTTCAACTTTCAAATTAGATCTGACCTATCTAGGGCTACCCTTGAGAAGCAGTGGGAGCTTGGTAGGCGTCTGGAGGCTTTTAGAAGTGCAGGTGCATCAGCTCAGCTTAAGTTCTTTGCCTCTTTGAGAATAATGCACAACAATAAAATGTTTAACATCAGGGCTGTGCAGGAGGCAGATGAGCTATTACTCACCTTGGGGGGGACAAATGGGGGTGCCAAGGGGTCCATGGGTTGAGGTCACTGTCCTAAATAGCATTAGCATATCGGTACTCTGGTATCTCTTCTCCATTTCTTTTCGATTGTAATAGGAAGTTGGGATGGTAGCAGTAATGAAGAAGAGGGGAAGCTCTAAACAAAGATAAAAGAGGAAAACAAAAAATAAATAAAAAATTCATCACATTTAGAGAAGGAAAAAAAATGGAAATAAATGGAAAAAAAATACAAAAAGGAGATAAAGGGAAAATGAGACTATAGGGAAATGAACGGAAAAGGTAGAAAAATTCCCTCTATCCTACACTAGGGTCTGAAGGCTATATATAGGCCTAGTAACTTAGTTTCCTGTAATTGTCCTCACTTTTCACATTCTCTTTCTTGTAGATAGCATGGTGGGAGTATTGGGTTGG
Organism: Lissotriton helveticus; assembly: GCF_964261635.1. Classification (NCBI taxonomy): domain Eukaryota; kingdom Metazoa; phylum Chordata; class Amphibia; order Caudata; family Salamandridae; genus Lissotriton; species Lissotriton helveticus. The sequence goes on along the minus strand of NC_136072.1, from coordinate 942,373,210 downwards.
GGCACTATGTTCTGGACCAGTTCCGGATAGATAGGGCAAGGGTCTCCCGTGTGGGGGTAGGTCGGGGGAGAGGGGGGGGGGGGAGAAGTCTTTAGGAAAAAACCTAATTTTCTGCTTGAAACAGGTCTACTTTTGGTTCAGGGTTATTATTTGCAGCAAGGAACATTACGATCATGGCAGAGTTTTGTATATTTAGCCCCTATAAGTGGTCTGGGGGTGGTACAAATTAGCCTCTATGAGTAGCGTGAAAATCATCTCCTGGAACGTGAATGGCCTCCGCACCAGACCTAGGGTGGATAAGATCATGCAGTATTTACGGGATTCTGAAGCGCAGGTCATCATTCTCCAGGAGACACATCTAATAGAGTCTGAAGTACTCTCTTTAGTAAAGAAAAATAGATGGATTGATTTCTCCATATCAACTTTGCAATCTACTAACACCAGAGGCGTGTCAATTATTTAAAAAAAAACACTCAAAGTAAGGTTAGTTTCGAAATTGGTTGACCCAGGAGGCAGATGGGTCATCGCTACAGTACTAATTGCCGGAGCACAAACTACTATATTGGGCTATTACGGGCCTAATGTAGATGATCCCTCTGTACTAAAATCTATATTCTCACATCTTTTGTCTTTCCCGGAACCCATGATTCTTGCGGGGGACTTTAATATAGTTTTGGACCCGGTGTTGGATAAAATTCCTAGTAGTCGACCTTTAGTTCTTTCTAAGACTAGGGTCCTTTTGCTTAGATCTATGAAGCAGTATGGGCTTATTGACATTTGGGGGGATAGGGCTGGCAAGAAGCAGGGGGTTTCTTATCATAATAAGAAATATCATCACCATTCTAGAATTGACTTTATGTTAAATAATCATAGATTGGTAGAATGTGTAAAAAATATTTGTTACCTCCCATTCCATCTATCAGATCATTCGGCAGTATTCTTAGAACTTAAGGGATTCCCTAAGGTTTCTAAATCCTGGACGTTTGACCGCTCGCTTCTATCAGCAGCAGATGATATATCTTTCCTTATCACGGAAACCCAGTATTTCATACAGGCCAACTTGGATTCAGCTGCTTCTGGGATTGTGTGGGACTCTTTTAAGGCCTTTTTAAGAGGCCTTATTACCAACAAGGTCTCATACCGGAGGAAGCGATATAGGGATGAAGTAGCTTCAATAGAAGCTGAGATGTTGGAAATCCAAGGTGAGATTGATCGAGCTTTACCCGGGATTTCTACACAAGCACTTTGTAATAAGCTAGTTTCTTTAAAAGGTCAGTTGGGTTCGGTGTTAAATCAACGACTGCTGGAGAAATGGGAGGTTAGCAAGATAGCCTATTTCCAATTTGGTGAGGGAGCGGGGAAACTTTGGCTTGGAAAGCTAAAACCGACCAGGTCTGCAATAACATTGAGTCTATAGTTCATATTAATGTACCCTATTCGTCAGATGGTGACATCAGGAGAATCTTTAGAGATTTCTTCCAAACAATCTATCAGGAAGATAAAACTTTAGATCAGGACCATATTGACAGTTGGCTGGAAAAGGTGTCTCTCCCTTCCCTATCCGCGGAGCAACAAGCCTCCCTGGATAATATTATCATGGAAGAGGAGGTCAGAGCGGCTATCCTTAATAGCAAGAAAGGGAAGGCGGCTGGACCTAACTGCCTCCCAGCCGAGGTTTATAGGGCCCTGGAACAAGCTATCGTACCCTTCCTGACCATGTTATTCAATCAAATTCTGCAGGATGGGTTATCTCCCCCTGTTTCCTGGGATAGTGCTTCAATTACCTTAATCCTAAAGCCAGGGAAGTCAGCAACATCCTGCGGGACATATAGGCCTATTTCCATCTTGAACGTGGACTATAAGATCTTTGCCACGGTTCTGGCGAAGAGGTTAAGCATAGTAGCAACAGACATCTTACACCGCGACCTGAAGGGGTTCGTGAAATGCCGCCAATCGTATGAACTTACCTATGACTTGATAGGGGCCATAGATATGGCAACATCTGATTCACTCCCACTGGCAGTCCTGACACTCGATGCAACCAAGGCCTTCGACAGGGTGTATTGGGCATACCTGTCAGGGGTCTTGGATAAGTTTAATATTGGGGATTGATTTAGTCAAGCAGTCAGACTTTTATATTCGAATCCATCAGCTAGTGTGCTAGTGAATGGAGAATTATCCGACCCCTTTCCTATAACAAGGGGAACGGGACAGGGCTGCCCCCTTTCCCCCTTACTATTCGATCTATATATAGAGCCCTTTGCCCAGCTCTTAAGGGAAGAGGAGTCTATCAAGCCATTTGTATATGAAGGTTGGGAAAGAAAAGTGGCCCAATATGCCGACAATATTTTGATATTTTCCTCAGACATACGTACAGCCTTTCCAGCAGCTATTAAACTCGCCTTAGAGTTTGGGGAAATATCTGGATACGAGGTTAATGCCTCAAAGACCGAGGTAATGGTTTGGAATGACAGAGATTGTGACACGGAGTTTCAGTTTTCTCCGAGCTTGCGCTATCTGGGTCTGAATATCATCAAAGACATTAACAAAATTGCCACAACCAACTTCGCTGCGGTTGCAAGGGAATGCCGTAAACTCATGCAATCTTGGTCACATCTTCCCTTATGTTTGTTGGGGCGAGTCAACCTAGTTAAGATGACTATCCTGCCTAAGGTGTCATTTTTATTTAATACTATTCCTCTTTTTTTGACTCGTTAGCCATTTCCAAGCTACAGGGAGATATAACGTCTTTTATTTGGGATAAACATATTCCAAGGATTGCATGGAAGAAGCTCAGGCGCCGCAGGGAGAAGGGAGGCTTGGCAGCTCCTGATTTACAAACTTATGCCTGGGCGTTCCAACTTTGCCATGCTCGAATGTTGCTAAAGATGCCCATAGATCATGGGGTCGGAACTATGTTCTCAGCCTTGCTTAAAGGTGAAGGAGTAGCATAAGTCAGGCTTTCTGTTTGAATATGGAGACCCAAAGTTTAAAAAAAAATTACATTAAAGGTACTACAGGGGTTGGCAAAAATGTGGGCTAGGGTGAGGAATTCAATAAAGCTTGAATACTTCTCTAGTAGGGCCCCGCTATGGGGATCTCCTGGGAACCCTGGTTGACTAGAAGATAGCCTAGCTGCTCCTTTGCGGGATGCTGGGCTGGCGATATGGGGAGATATATTTGTGGAAGGAAGCCTGCTGCCATGGGAAGTCTTAAAAGGGAGGTTAGGACTATATTTTTTCCAAATGTAAGTATATTCAGATTGCTAGTTGGGCACATTCCTACACCTCCCAAGCCTCATCTCGAAGTGGAGCTCCAGTTGGGGGTGGCAACCAGCTTGAGACTTTACTCCTGGATAAACCACCTGGCAAAAAAGAGGTATCTTTGTGGTACAATTTAATACAAGAGGAGTCTGACGGTGATTTTCAGCTACCTGAATTGTTGTGGGGTACTTCTCTTGTTTGTTGTAACATAAGGGATCGCTGGTTTGCATCATTTAAGGTCTTGTGGGATATTGTAAAGCCCGCATGGTTGCGTAGGAATCACATCTATACACTTCACAGAGCATATTATTCACCACAAAGACTGACAAAATTCGTCCAGGGTCCCTCGGTAGCCTGTGCCAGATGTGGTTTAATAGCTGCCACTGATGTCCATATGTTCTTTGAATGCCCCTCTGTTTCAGCCTTTTGGGACTCCATCAGCAATTTACTTACGGCCTCTTTGGGTCATCAAATTTTGATTGATCTCCCTCTTGCAATCTTTGGCGTAATTGATGGAGCTCGGAGTCCGGCAAAGAACCTTCTTTTTTACTCCATTTTATTGGCTAGAAGGGAGATCTGTAAAAAGTGGAAGGACCATCATCCTCCTTCACTTCTAGACTGGCGAGTTTCGGTCCTACAAGTGTCCAAGTTTGACTTGGCAAGATCTGGGAACCGAAACAAAAGATCCTTTTGGCATTTGCTTAAATGGAATTAACCGACCGGGGTTTTTTTTGTTTGTTTTTGTTTTTTCCCCTGGTCCAATGATTATGCTGCTGTGGCTTACTTCCTCTGCTTGTACCTGTATTAAGGTTGGAATCCCAGGTGTGATGGCAGTATTTCCCATGTTTGTATGGTCTCTATTCGCAGGTCTCGGAATATGCCTTTGTCTGCTGAAGGGTGATGGTATAGGAATATCATGTAACCCATGCCAGTTATATACTGAGACTGCGCAAAGGATCTAATAAACCTGTTATATATGAAACCATTGTGATAAATGAGGACCAAAAAAAAAAAAGCAATACATTTTCCGCATTACGTGATGGTCTAGAGCCTCCAGAGAGTTTCAGTTTATTCGCCAGGTAGCGAGGAGAGGAGGAGTGCAAGGCTTTGTGGGTGATGCAGACAGTCTTGTAGATAGATCTTGCCTCGATGGGAAGCCAACAGAGGGTGGATAAAATGGGTGTGATGTGGTCGCTTCTTTTGGCCCCATATATGAAACAAGCTGCTGAATAAAGAACAGATTTAAGGAGGGACAGGTGAGATTTGGGGAGGCCATTAAAGAGAGAATTGCAGTAGTCCAGTCTGGAGAGAACCGGCGATTGGACCAAGGTTTTAAGGTCTTGCTCCGTGAAGAAGCGACGAGTCCCCCAAAGAAGGAGCAGTTGGTATCGAGCAGACTTTGCAATGGAATTGTACGAAAGAAAATATTTCCTATAACAGTTGGTGGCTCATGCCTAAATATCCACGAGATACAATTATAAATTGTAATCCTAAAAGATTGTCCCAAGTTTATCTTAAAATATAAGAAATCAGTTGGCCACCTCGACTAGTGGGTAATGAATGTAAGGCTATCAAAGTTTTTCTGAAACAAATATATTTTCATAGACTAAAATTAAGATCTCAGGTAGCTAAAAAGGGCAATGTGGTAACGTGCAAAGAGTCGTGCACGTGGGTTGAATACATTTTGTTTGGCCACATTTCTCCAATCCCTTACAATATTCTACAATCAAACCAGTCATATTTCTTTTTCTCCGGTGTCTTTATTCTTTCAGTGTTTCCTTAGCCCAAGGGGATCCCTGAAAGGGGTAAATTAATTGTAAAATTGTTTTTTTGGCTCCACCTTATGACTCTCCCAAGTTTATCACTCCTTATTCCGAGATGCCTCCTTCAGTTTTGCTTTTAGGGTGTCTCTGTCTCAATTTTCAGACTTCTTAAAGGAAAGAAGCCACGTTTGCAGTTATGTCTGGCATTGTTCATACAACAGGAACATCAGTTTTGTGTACTCTTGCTTTCCCTTCTCCTTTTTAGTGGTTCCAATAGTCTGCATTTCAATTTGGTTTGTTACTGATAGACATAAAGTTCTCCAATAACTCATGTTTAATGTGTCTGAGAGAGTTGGTTTGCTATACAGGCAGACGGAATCCTGCTGAACTCAACGAGTCAGGTCAACAAATACATCGGAATTACATGAATTCTCCAAATCAATACGCAACTCAACGCAAAGCACAAACAGATTTTCAATTATCACGGAGGTATGTTGGTTGGCAAAGAAGCCCCTGGCCTCCTACAGTTAAAAGTTTGTCTGCATCTGACATCAAGTAAGCCAACATGATTTAAACAGTATATCGACACTCCAGACCTTGGCACTTGTGTAACTTTGAAGGATCAGGTGTTGTGAGTCTTGCATTGAATTGACTAGACAGTTTACATATTCTTTGAGGCAGGTGCTACTGTGACATGGGAAACAACTTTTACAATGCGGTTGTTACATCGTGGTACCTTTACAACGCGGTTGTTACAATAACCGCATTGTTACAACGCGATACCATTACATTGCAAGTCATTAGATCGACTTGCTCTAGATGGTGATCCAACCTAAGGAATAGTATGATTTACTATTCCAACACCTTCCCTACTGTTGCACATTGTGGAGTTGGAATAATACATTTTTTTTTGGTGTTCAAACTGTTTTATTGCATCTTTCATTCAGTACACCGCTTTTGCGCCTACAACCCTGGGACCGGCAGCCTGTCAGTAGTGGCGATAATGAGGTATTTAACAGTTTGACACAGCCTCGTTACCGACAACCCGGAGGTCCGGTGGCGTTTGGTATTAATATTTGTTACACGTTATGTACCTGAGTCAAGACATATCTGACATGGCATTACAGTTGAACATTTCTTTTAGTCTCTCGTATATAAACATACTTAACCTTTCTATAACTATACAATGATCACTGCATCACAACATTCTCACTCCTACTGTGTTTTGTGTATTTTGTTGCTAATTCCTGACATGGTGTTTCCCCGCACCAGTGGGCCTATCTAACATTCATCAGCGTACTCTTCATCTGGCAATGGCCTCCCCTTTAGATATTCAGTTAGGTACATCCAGTAGTTTTTGGGGGGCCTAGAGCCTGCAGGCAGCTCCTCCTCATAAGTATTTAATGTGTCTTTACAGTATGTTAGATCTGCCAACCAGTTCTTCAGCTTGGGGGAGTTTTTGCTGTTCCAGTTGAGCGAGACTCTTCGCTTAGCCATTAGTAACGCTATCACACAGTACTTACGCTTTCTCGCTCGTATATTTGGAACCATGCCTAGTAGGCACACTTTTACTGAACAATCTATGGTCGTGACCAACATTACGCCTAGTGCGTCCGTCACTTCCCTCCAATAGTCGGCGATTTTAGGGCAGTTCCATGCTAGATGCACAAAATCAGCATCTTCCATTCTACATCTCTTGCATCTAGAGTCTACACTCAAACAGTATCTATGTAATCTGTGTGGTGTGTAGTACATTTGATGCAAGTACTTGTAGTGAATTATTCTTAAGTTTCCATTCGGGGTAAGCATATCAGTTAGCATACATGCTGTGGACCATGCTTCTGTGGATAGTGGTTCAACCATAGCGTTGTTCCATTTAAGTCTCACTTTGTCAGTACTACCTGCAATATCTTCTTGTAACCTGGCATATAGCCTAGAGACTATATGTGCTGATGTAGGCGTTGTTAATAGATATTGTAATGAGAGCAGTTGCTGAGGTTCTTCAGGATACATAGTGTATAGCTCTTTCATTGCTCTCTGCAATCGGTAATAAGTGAAAGTGAATAATAATGTCGGATTGCTAATATAGCTCAATGTATCTAGTGTTTTGAACCGCCCTTCCTCATAAAGATCACCCATTTTATCTATTCCTGCCCGTTGTAATAATTCCATGCCTACTGTTTCTTGTGTTACCGAGAGCTCCGGATGATGTGCTAAAGGCAAGTCAGGTGCATACAATGGGAGCTTTTTCGCCTTTTTGCCCATCAGGTACCATGCCGTGTTGGTGGCGTCTATTGTATTTATGTCCCTGGCGTGTAGTGGCGGGCGTTTGTGTGGCAGTATGGATGACAATGGAATGGGGTGGGCATCTCCCGTTTCAATAGCTACGTGCGACATGAACGGTATCTCATGATACCAGAAGAACGCAAATTGCGCTTGTGCGCACAGATAATAAAGATAGAGATCCGGTACCTTAAAACCACCCTGTGCATTAGGTAGCGTTAGTGTTTGGAGTTCTAGTCTAGCTTGTTTTCCTGCCCAGATGAGGTTCAATACCAGTCTGTTTATATTTCGGAAGACTTCTGCCGGTGGTTTGATAGGAATGTTGTTAAATAAATAAAGGAATTTGGGTAGAAGCACCATTTTTACTATGGCAGTTCTATCTGCTAATGAAAGTGGCAATTTATTCCATCTGTGTATTTTTTCCTCCAATTCCGATATGACCCTCCCATAATTTGTACGAATGACCAGTTCAGGGTCTCGGTGATACCAGATGTCCAAGTATCTTGTGTGTTCTTCCTGCCATTCCAGCGGGTAATCCAATGTGAATGGAGTGGTGCTGTCTGATAGCGCCAGTATTTGAGACTTGGCCCAGTTGATTTGCAGACCAGAGTGCTGGCCAAATTTAATGTATTCCCTCATTAGGGGGTTGAGGTTTTGGGCAGGGTCTTTCACGTATAGCACCATATCGTCCGCATATAGAGATATGTGCAGGGGTCTTGTTGGGAACTGGAGCGCCGAGTAATGGTGATGTTGTCTGATTTTGCACGCTAAAGGCTCCAGCACCAACGCGAACAGTAGCGGGGACAGGGGGCAACCCTGTCTAGTCCCTCTACCTATCGCTATGGGGTCCGAAACATAACCATTAACCCTTATTCTTGCTGACAGGTTCGTATATAGCATTGATATCCATTGTGCAAACATTATCGGAAAGCCCATGCGTCTCAACACTGCATGTAAATACTCCCATTCAATTGTATCGAAAGCCTTCGCGGCGTCCAGTAGGATCGCCGCGGCTTTGGTTTCTGGTGTTAAGTAATGGGAAAGTGCAAACAGTGTTCTCGTATTATGTGGTGATCTGGTCTAATCAGCGATGACATCAGAGGCTTAAGACGTGTGGCTAGTAAACATGTAAGTATCTTGGCGTCTACGTTTATAAGTGATAATGGCCTATACGAGTCGCATACTTCTGGGTCTTTCCCGGGTTTTAGGAGTGTTATTAGCATCGCTTCTCGAAGAGACGCCGGGAGGAGTTGCTTCTCATGTGCCTCCCCATACATTTCCACCAAGTATGGGGCCAACTGATCTACAAACGCCTTGTAAAACTCGCCAGTGAAGCCATCACGCCCTGGTGCCTTGCCGTTTGGGAGAGTTTTAATTATATCGGTCACTTCCTCAACCGTGATCGGGCTGGACAAGTATGCTCTATGACCATCCAATAGCCATGCGATTTCAACATCCGCCATATAATCAAGTATGGCGTCAGGTGACATGCATAGGTTCGACTCATATAGTTGGCCATAAGTCTTTGTGAATTCTTCCAATATCCCTGTCATGTCATACCTGTTAGTTCCCGTGGTGTCTCGCACTTTATGAATGTGCTGTGGGGCACGACCTGTACATATCTTTTGAGCCAGCGCCCTTCCAGGCCTACCTCCTTCTCCATGTGCTCTGGCCGTACCCCGCTTTGAGACGTATTTAAGTTCAGCATTTGCATACTCCTGATGTTCAGTCAGGATCTGTTTGATATCCCCCAGTATGGCAGTGTCTTGTGTGTGTTCGTATTGACGCTCCAGTTCACTCAATTTAGACTCCCTAGTTCGTATTTGCTGCCTAATGTCTTTCAGTATCCCCGCTGTTGTACTGATGCACTTTCCCCTTATCGTTGCTTTAAATGCTTCCCACAATATCCCTTTGTCCTCAGTCGTTGGAGCGTTGAGAGCAAAGTACTCTACAATGGCTTTGCGTATGGTTTCTGTGTATGTTGCATCAAGAAGCGCTGTTGCATTGAATCGCCAGGTGAAGGGCGGTGGTACGTAATTAGGCAATTGGAGTGACAGTAATACTGGGCTGTGGTCTGAGAGTGTACGTGATAGATGCTTTATATCGGCCGTCCATAAAGATACATCCCTTGACCCTAACCAGTAGTCAAGTCTCGACCAACTATTATGCGTATGGCTTCTGTGTAGCCTGGATTACGAGTTCTCCAAATGTCGTTTAAGTGTAACTCTTCTATAGCATCTTGCAACTCTGCTCGTGCTCGTTTGTGTGTTTCTGCTGTGTTAGGTGATCTATCCAACCCATCTCGCAATGCTATATTGAAATCGCCACCCCACACCAAATGCGGTATATTTAGATCAGAGATAATGTGCCATAGTTTAGTGAAGAAACTGGGGTCATCCGTGTTTGGTCCGTACGTGTTTATTAAAGCTACAGTCTGGTGTCTAAGTAGACCAAGCACTATGACATATCTACCTTCCGGATCTTGGAGTACCTTCGATACTCGGAAATTAATACCCTTTCGTATTAGAATGCTTACGCCTCGTGCGTAAGATGAGTAATTGGAGCTATGCTCAGATTCCGCCCATTTACTTCCTATGGTTGTCGGTGTATGCGCTGCAATGTGCGTCTCCTGGCGGAAAGCAATGTCTATCCTGTGCCTAGTGAGGTATGCAAATATTAAATGTATTTTCTTGGGGTGATTCATACCCCTTACATTCCAAGTGAGGAGATTTAGGCTAGCTTCTTTTATTACTTCAGTGTGTGTCTCGGTTACATCTCATTTTCTCGGCGCTATGTACCATATGTATTTTGCAATTCGGCCTCTTATCAGTGGCAAGGAAATCTACCATTTCATTCAGATAACGTAATGTGGAGTTTGCAATGCTTCTCAGATACAGTGATTTGTAATGAACATCCCCAAATGTTTCTCTTCTCCCACCACCCACTTCAGCAACCCAATCCTGCCAAAGCCAAAACCCCAAACAGGTTAAACTACAAAACCAACATGTGTCGTGGGACACCCATGTAGGGGGTCCACCAGGTGCACACTTCTCCACCCACATAGTGGATGTGGACGGGTAGACTGTCTCAATAAACAAACGTGAACATGGTGCTATTAATCTATGGTCTTTTCTTGCACTGTCGTTATTTTGTGCTATGTATCAAGGCCCCAAAGTCTGCCATCTGAGTTCGCTTTGTACTTACTCCTAGAGCGCTGACACTATTCTCATCATATTTCAACACGGTTGTATCAGGAAGGTCCCGCTCAGTTACTATGTGGATCTCAGGTAGTACACATCTTGTTGCGACCAGAGGCTTGCCTAGTAGCAAAGTGAAGTGTTCGCGAATCTGGGCCACACAGTCCGCCCTGTCCGCCAGTGTTCCCAAGCAGTTCCATTAACTGTTTAGAACTCCAGTATCTGCTCTAATTAGAAGTATCCTCAACTCGTGTATCTCCGAACAACGTGTCACAGGTCCCATTCACCCGTGCATTGGTGCGGTCTTCGTCCTTCGATAATATTCAGATGTCATCCCCCTACCTCAGACTTTGCTGAAGTGGCACATGCATCATGCGTCCCTTGTGCCACGAGTTATCTATTGCAGGACACATGCTAACATCATTTGTCATTAACATACTGAGTTTGGTATGAAACGCCCCGGGATCGTGTCTCCTGGCCTATGCAATGTGCGGGGCATCCCACCCTCCAACAACACAGATTGTCTTTGTTTTATTGTTTGTGCAGACGCCATGCTCTTAGCGGAAGACAGGAAGGCCCGCGTGACTCAGTTCACCCCAGCGTACTCCCTGAGTGCAGTGTACCGTTAATACTTTATATCATCCACCACAGGGCCCATAGAAAGGAAGACAACAGAGTATGTGGCCCAGCAAGATAACACTGGAACTTCATTACCTTATCAGGACCTCTCAGCTCTCGTCTTCTTGTTGCTCTTCACGTCCTGATGTCCTTCTCCGCCTGTCTAGTTTTTTGGTAAATTCATGGGCTGCCTGTGGTGTGGCTAAAACCGTTGATCTCCCTGCATGGTTCACCTTAAGTTTTGCAGGATAGAGCATGGAATATTCCACACCCAGATCCCGGAGCTTCTTTTTCGCTGATTGGTACTCTTTTCGGGCCAACTGGACAGCCATGGTGTGGTCCGGATAAAAGTCTAGTTTGTTTCCTTGGTGAGTGATGTCGCCTTTTTCCCGGGCCCGCCTGAGGACCGTATCCCTGTCCCTGTAGTTCAACAGACGCGCTATTATGATGCGTGGGGGTGCCCCTGGTTTCGGGCGTGGTGCCAAGGAGCGATGGGCCCGTACCACCAAGAACACTGTCGAGAATTCTTCCGCTCCAAAGAGTTCTTTAAGGAGATCTTCCACATATAGTTCCATCTTACCAGTGTTTGTTGACTCCGGAAGGCCCGCTATGCGAATATTATTGCGGCGGGACCTCGCTTACAAATCCTCCGTCTTATTGCGTAGTGCTTCCATCGTCTTCTCCATGGTGGCACAGGCTTTGGTGTTGGTATTAGAGACGTCCTCTACTGCCGATATCCTCGTTTCCGCCTCTACTAGTCTTTCCCCATGTTTGTCCATTTTGGCGGCCATGTGGTCAACTCTCTGCGTGAGGGTATCCAACTTTCCGTTCATTTCTTGCAGGCTGCGTTGTATGGCACGCAGTACTCCCTCCATTCCGGCTCCCTCATCTATCTCATGGTCTCCCTCCGCCTCTGATCCTCCAGCCGCCCCTTTAGTCTGCTTTTTTGCTTCAAATTGCAGCTTCGTCTGCTGCTTTTCCGGCTTGCCCATCGTGCTTGTTGTGCTAGGTACTCCGCGGCTTGCACGCGGTAGACTTTGGATGGCGTGTGCCCTTCTCGTCACTGTGTTCATCCGTTGGCTGCTGAGCTCTAAGTACGTAGGGTGCAGTTATGATAGCTCTGATAGCAGGGTCAGTGGTAATTAAGGCAGTCTATTCGCAGCTCGTTGGCCCTTAGAGATAATGCAGGTCAATATCTGTATCTGTTCATAGAATCGCATTAGTTATGTTGATACTCGCCTTCAGGAACTCAAGCATGTATCACCTCTTAGTTGGCGCGTTTTTTGCACATCTCCTCTTGTGGGCATTTCTTCCGCCAAGAGCACAACCTCCTTTCGTAAGGCACAAGCAGCCCGCTAGGTACAGGTAGCGTTCAATGACAGGCAGGGCTTTCTTCCTCTGCCAGATAACGTCTATACAGCGCCATCGTGTCTATGGGTCTATCACCGCGCTCCACTGCGCATGCAAACCCTCTTATATACCGCCGATTTTCGTTAGTACGACCGCTGTATAGTACAATGCATGGGCACATCCCAAGGGGCTGTCATTCCAGGGACATTCGCCCAGCAGCAGCTAGTCTCACCGCGTGGGCTTACAGCCTTCGACTCTTCCGTCTCCGTCTTTCGTTTTTAAGAGAGTTACCCTCAGAACTTCCAGCCTCCTGCAAGCACCCTTCGGCAGACAGTCGTAATCGGCCCAGCAGAAGTTCAGTCGCTAGTGCGGGGCTCGCAGGTAGTTAGAGGCCCCCACGGTCATTGAGCCAAGATAATAAAACAGCGCTTCAATGTTCGCTATACGGCAGAGGCGCGCTTTACTATTATGCGTTTCACTCGGGCCGCCATCTTGCGCTCCGTGGAACGCATGTCACAGTCTACTCACAGTTCATCGTCCTCGCTGCTAAGAAGCAAGTTATCGGTGCCTCAGGGCCTCCAGACACTCCACCGTTCCAAGTCAGCACTCGGGGGCCAACTCCGATGCCCCGGGGTGCCCACCTTTGCTGTCTCCTCACATCGCGGCCGCCGCCATTTTGGGAGGCCGTCCGCAGTCCGCGCTGTTTCTCCTCGTAGTTTCCTATTTAGGCAGTTTCAGACCTCGGTAACAGCTGTTCGGTAGCCCACAAATGTTCCGACAGCCTACTCAGCAAAGTCCGTTCATTTTGTCTACTTTAGCACCGCGTTATCCAGCGCAACAGTCTCCCGTCCGGCGGAGCTGCCTCAGGAGCCAGCCATCCCGCAGTGCGCCCTCTAGCGCCCTCAGAGTTGGAATAATAAATGATACTATTCCTTAGGTTGGAGCTCCATCTAGTGCAAGTCGATCTAATGACTTGCGTTGTAAAGGTATCACGTTCTAACAACACAGTCGTTGTAAAAACCGCGTTGTAATGGAACGTGATGTAAAAGCATGCGTTGTAGTATACTATATTCCTGTGACATTTACTGTTTGCCCCTAACCAAGGCCATGTCTGCCAGAATGAGGCGCACAAAACCTTCCTCCGCCGCCCTGCAGTATGGCGTGCGGTAGTCTTCCAATCTGAAGCCACCATGCCAATGTGCCAAGTGGGAGCGGTCTCCCATACAGTATCCTCCAGAGTTATATATATGTGCGTCTCTGGAACTGTACCACCAAGCCTAATGTCCCACTCTCATCCCAATATTCTGCCACCAGTGGGTCTGTCCCCATCCTTCATGTATCCTCTAGTGTAATGCCCAGGAACTCGCACCTCCTGTCACTGGGTCCTCGCCCACAAGAGAGGCTTCTCGAGGATGCTGCATCGAACATCCTTCCTTCCCTTGTGCCATTGATAGTTATGTGTCTAAACTGGCCCACAAGCCTATTTATACAGTTTAAAAACCACTCCTCCATTCCTTTCTCTTACAACGACGGGCCGTATATCGCCGGCATTAATCTCAGGCACTGATAATTATTTTGGGATACATTCCGTTTTTGCACAATGTGCCACTACAGACTGGCACCAATCACCTTGACCAGGGACTGAGGGATAATGGGTCTCGATCCTCAGCAGACCTTTGATAATAGAGGACAAAACCTAAGGTTCACCTGTTCTTGGCAATGGGAGACCCCCTTCCCCATTTTGAGTAATCGGCTTAACGGTGTTCCAGAACATATAGAAATCGTCACTCTTATTTCTGGAAAAATTCCGGTTTATTTCTCCGTAAGAACATCTATGTTGTGCTTGACTCTTAGCAACAATCAGAGTCATATACTTCAGCAATAGATCACAAAACGATAGGACAAGAGATATTCAAATAAACAGCCAACACGTGTTTCGCCCCCTAGATTCATCGACATCAGTAGTCAGTAACCGGACATTCTCTTTCTCAATTGTTTTCCTTTGCTATGCAGAGCGGGATTCGCTTACTAGTAATATTATGCCCTGAGGAAGCCCCATGGCCAGACGGCCGATCTAGGGGCTGAAACACACTGGCGCTGAGGGTCCCGCGTCAGGGGAGGGGACATCCGGTAGCGTAGCGTAATAAATGATCGCTAGACGTCAGAATTAGCTGGACGGAGCTCAGCGGGGTTGCAAGATCCTCCAGTAATCTCACAGACTGCAGCGAGACTTTTTGTTCAACAATTTTGTGTACCTCTGCCTGTGGTGTATTCACTCTCTGTTTTTGGTGTGACTGGGGCTGGGTATGTCATTCACTCTAAGCAGTCACATGGGGGTTTGGGTGTGCCCTGCCTTTTCTGAGTGACTCATAGTTGGGCTGAATAGACCTGCTCTGCATTTAGACTAGTGGGAGGAGTTTCACTAGCACTTAATAGGCTATGTCTCCTGTGCACAATGCTGTCTCCACCTCCTGTATTGAAACGGTGCCAGAGAGTGCAGAAGTGGCTTGGACTGGGCTCAGAGTCACTTGCCACAAAGAGAACATGGGGTATAGTTATTGGACCGGAAACTTCCGGGATAAGATCACTTCTTGACTCAAGAGAAACCTCTGCCAAGGAGAAGAGCTGGAGAGCTGTAAGGACGAGTATTGCCCCTTTGCTGTGATGCTTTGCTGGGCTGGACTGCAGTGGCTGCTTCTGCCAAGGAGAGGACATAGACTGGAATTTTGCTGTGAACATGCTTGAAGACGAATCTCCAAGGGCTTGTGTGTGCTCGCCTCCTGTTGTGAAGTCTCAGGGCCACAAAGACTTCATCTGCACCCACTGACCAGCACCTGGACTCCTCTGTGGACTCCTATATTCAAAAGGTCGCCAATTCCAATTCCTAGGCCCTGAGAGTTGTGTGTTTTTTATGTTGCAAAGCAAGAACAACAACTCTGATGCAGTCAGCGACACTGCCAGTGATTCCGCGACCTGTACAGAGGCTGGGGGCACTGCTCATGAAGTGCACGACGCACAGCCCCACCTGCACCGCAGCTTCGATGCCTGCAGTTATGAGCCTTGCCGACGACAACGCTTCCACCGTCACCGCCAGCATGACATAGAGTCGATAACCGACGAGGGTGACTTCACGAACTCTTCAGCGTCGCATGGTCTCAACGGAACCGCCATCTCATCGCAGCTGCCTTACTTCCCCTTGTCCTGGGTTTGAAGCCTTGCCTCCTCATGGACTCAATGCCTCGCCTTCCCGTGGCAGAAAGGAACCCGTTTCACCTCGGCACTGACACCTCAAGTGCACAACGCCGTGCATCGTCTGTTGACTTTATTTCCAAGGTACAGCTGTTTTGCTGGTCCGTGTGACTGCGTGCCCAGCCCGAGCACCTCACAGTCGGCACAGTACTTTGGATTTATGCCTGTCATGACGTCGCAATAGCCCCAGTTGGAGCTATTTTGTTTCTACAGTTCTATTTTTAAAGTAAACTTTTTAAGTGGTATCTTGATTTGTGTATGTTGGATTTTTGTTGTTTTGGTTTAGATAAAGATACTTTATTTTTCTATACTGGTGTGGTGTCCGTTTGTGGTGTTTTTACTTGTTACTGTGTGTTTCAGGACAAATACCTTACACATTGCCTTTGGGATAAGCCTGTCTGCTTGTGTCAAACTACAAAGGGGGTTAGCAGGAGTTATCTAAAGTGTGTTATCCCCTTATCCTGACTAGAAGGAAGGGTCCTGACTTGGACAAAGGTGCATACCTCTGCCAATAAGAGATCCCCATTTCTGACATACCAGCAAACTGATTTTGGCTTGTGGGGCATCAGCATAGCGATGGAACTCCAGTCAAATGGCCCTGCAAGCAATAACTATGAGGCGTTGCATTTAGGGCATCCACTGGCAAAAACAAATATGTATCGACAAATATAGCCGACCCGACTTAAATGTGTTAACACGTTTAAACACATACACAAATGCATATTGCCAACTTGTGCCACATACCTTTTATGTGTGTGCCCTCTTTTTTTTTTTCATTCACCAAGGTTGCTGCGCCATACATTAAGTTGAAAAGTGACAAAGCTCAGGTAGTATTTGGCACAGGCTGCTAGGATCCCCGTGGCAGAGATCAGACTGCCTGCGCACAGCGTCTGTCCGCGGTGTCCGACGTGAGAACTTTTTGGGGGTTTTTTTGCAGCCATAATATCACATGTTGCAGTCATCACACCCCTTAGCTGATTTAAGGAATTACAACATTCTGCAGGGTCTGTATTCAGGGACTGCTGGGAAAAATTAAATATGGCTCCCTTCTAGATTCTCATGCCATTTTCTTTCTTATCTCCCCAAGGTATCCCCTCTAACCTTTCCTAATATATTTCTCTCTCCTTTTCTCTCTCAGACAAAATGAACAATTTAAAATGCATATTCTTTGCTGTGATATGCTTATTGTTTAGGTGTAAAGAATAGGAGTCCTCACATTTCAGCGCCCTTCTCAAGAGGATTTGATTTTCTGCTTGAAGGGGGTGAAGTAGAGATTCCAAACACCTGCAGCCCTGAAGAAATAAAACGGATGTGGGTGGCGTGGGTGCGAATGTGATGAATCGAACTCAGAAGTTTAAAACTGCCACTGAGTCACAATGCTCACTGAACGTTGTTTACAGTGCACAATTTGGCTTTTAAAAGATACCTGGAACCAGTGGCAGCTGGTGGCATGAAAGCGGCATCGCGTTCAGGGCCACATACTATTTATTTGCATTGTTTTCTTTATGTTCTGGGCAGGACCGAGATCTCCTGTTCAGTTCAGTTCAAAAGCTTTATTCGAAATGTAAAAACAATTCATAAAAGCATACAAAACAATCACAATCATAAAAATTCATTCTGGTTACAATGTAAAAAAAGAACCAATATTAAAAATCTATATGTACAATGTTTTTAAAACAAGTGGGATAAGGCATTCAATTGGAGCAGATAAATTAAGCGTGAAAGGGGCATCATCAGTAATATACAACTTATTCGGAGGTAATGGCCCGTCTTATTTTCATTATTGCCTTTTAGTACATCATTACAGTATTAATCGTGTAGTGATCTTCCAGGGACCGCAATTTATTATATGCTTCTCTCTATTTTCTTATGCCCCATTTGAACAAAAGAGGCCTTAGTATTTGTCGCCTTGGGTATAGATATAAAGTGCAATATAAAGTGCAGTGAATGTTGGATTGAAATGATGTCTCATCACAGGGGCAGATGAGTTTGACCTTGAACCAATCATTACATCTTGGGAGAGTAATAAATCTAAAAAATGTTTCAAGTCGAAAAGATGTTAAAATCCTACGATCGAAAAAGGATTGATCAACAACAAGATACAGCTGGATGTTACTATGCAATGTCACTTCATCGTGATTTATAACTGATATCTTGGACCTTTGGCTTTTCCACCTAATCGATTCACAGTGCTCTACCAGAGATCTTTTTATGCTGGATCTGGAAACAAAGTCCATTGAAAGTGGATTAGAGAAATATTCTGGGTGTCCAATATCAGAGCAAAAGTTCTTAATGTAGGTGAGCCATGTGATGTGTTTTAGCCCACTACATTGCAGACAGTCCTCTACTACAGCTCTGTTCAATGGTGTGGCAGGATTAGTCCAGATGTTATGCCACAATAAGATTGGTGCCATTCTGATGATATCCGAGATATGTTGTATGGCAAGCTCTGCGTGGAGTACGTATATTGATGTACTAGGGGGCATTGCCAAAACATACCTTAAGAATTTATTCTCTATTCGTTGAATAGCTTCCACGGTCTGTGTCCCCCATAGCCCTGCGCCATAGGTGCCAATGGAGACACATTTAGATTTATAGATTTGAAGAAGCTCCCTGGGTGGCCTTGATCCAATCTTCTTCGCAAAGTTTAATAATGCTCCTGTTGCTTTTGTAAACGCCAACGCTCTTGCTTTCACTGCAGGTTTCCAGTTACCTTGTCTGTCCATATGTACCCCCAAATAACAAAAAATATCTGCTAAATCAACACATTTGTTGTCCAAAGTTATATTACATGGTGCTCTGGATTTCCTTGGGCCACAAGACATAGTGAAGGTCTTAGAAACATTTATAGATAGCCCCCTGTTACTCATATATTCAGAAAATGTGTTAACAGCATTTTGCAGACCTCTCTTAGTCTGTGACAAGATAGCCGCATCGTCGGCGTAGAGGAGTAAGGGTATGGGTTTTCCTTTGATCACTGGGTAGTGGTTGTAGTTTTCTGTTAACAAGGTTCCCACATTGTTTATATACAGATTAAAAAGCAGGGGTGCAAGGATGCACCCCTGTCTTACCCCTCTTCGGATAGGGAAAAAATTAGAGCATTCCCCCTTTTTGCCAAATCTCACACGTGCACCTGCCCCAAAATAAAGTTCTTTAATAAAAGTTCTAATCCTGATATCTAGGCCCATATCATATAAAATTTGCCACAGGATATCATGCCTCACACAATCAAAAGCAGAACTAAGGTCTACGTATGTTACATATAAGTTGACCTTTTTGGCATGTATATACTTTGACATTATGAGGGCAAGATTTAATCCTTGTTCAATTGTTCCCTTTCCTTTAGTAAAGCCATATTGCATTGTGGATAGTATGTCCTTTTCCTCAAGCCATTCCTGTATCCTGGTAAGAATGATCATGCCTGCTGTTTTCATTAGGCCATCTAAAAGCGAAATGGGCCTATAGCAGGCAGGATCATTTCTATCCCCTTTTTTGTATATAGGGACCAGGATGGCCTCTTGCCAAGTCTTAATGAAGCCTACTTTGCTAGAGGAATTGAGAACATTTGTAAGAATTGGGCCCCAGAGGTCAGGAAATTTTTTAAAAACATCTATTGGTACTTTATCCGGTCCAGGAGCTTTCGCAGCTGAACTTTCTTTTAAGGCTTTTTGAACTTCTTCTAAGTTAAAAGAAATATCTATTGGAAAACTAGAACCCTCTTTTTCATTTATAGGTTTTGTAGGGATATGATCATCTGAAGGGGTAGTGATACTATATAGTGTCTGGAAATGTTGAACCCATTCCTGTGCAGAAATTGCGTTGTCTATTGAAGGGCCTGAACGCTCATGGAAGAATGGGGCGTTCACGGCCTTCCAAAAGGCAACATTATCCCTTTTTTTACACGCATCATGTAGATTAACCCAGGCTTTTAGTTTCAATTCCTTTTTCCTAGAGATTAGTGCAAGACGGTAATTCCGTCTAGCATTTCTAATCTCTGATCTCTTGGGTGAACTACTATGCAGGATATTTTTTAATGTGGTAAGGGCACTTCTACAATTTTTATCGAACCATCCGTGGGAGCCTTTTTTCATATTACGATGGGTTCTTAAGAGGAGATCTTTAATTTTACCACAGATATTACAGAAAGATCTGAGGACAGTTAATGGTTCCTCGTCTAGAGACAGGCAAATATTAAAATCATTCAAGGTAGAACTAATCAAATTTTTAATAACATTTTCTGGGATTACCTTTTCCCATTTAATCGTAAAGCCATTTTTTTGCCCAAGAATCGGAGTGACTTCATAACATGTGTCAGGGGATTGCAGTTGGTTACTACGGTCAAAGTTATAAGTAACCAGGATAGGGAAATGGTCACTCATGGGAGAATTAAGGGTGCACCACTCAATTACCTGGGCTGAATACCGTGTAGAGTATAGAGCAAAATCAATTGTTGAATTTGCTCCTCTTCCATTAAAGGTAGGGGTGAACGCTTTAGATGGGTTGCAAAGCTCGTTTGTAAAAGCCAGGGAGTAATGGCCCATCATTCTATTCATTAAGTCCCCGAACTTCGTGTGACAGAAATGATAATGCGTTACCCCATGTTCTTCTCCCTCCAAGCCACACACTCCCTTTGGACTCAAGGGGCACAGGGAGCAATTAAAATCGCCCACCCAAATAATTGTCATATCCCCGTGTAATCGCTCTTCAATGGAATTAAGAGTGGCATCCAATTTCTTAACCACATTGTCCACTTCTAATGGTGGAATATTGTTGTAAAAGTTTATAATTAATAAGTTTTTCTGGGAGCCCCATGTGGAGATAAGTATTTGAAAATAATTATCACCCAGAAGATCTTTTAAAATAGTTGGACCCGTAGTTATTGAAGTATATATGGCTAATCCTCCCTTCGGCCTACCTCTTCTGCTGGCTACAGCAGGGGTAAAAAAGGTTTTGTACCCCAATATATGAGATGCCTCAATTGCCCAAGTTTCCTGGATGGCAATCACAGAATGGATTGTTGTGATGGCCTGCCAGTGTAAATCTTCTATCTTTCCCGCTAAACCTGCCACATTCCATGAAATCACAGATGACAAAGTTTCAATGACTGTCAGGGGAGACAAGATGTTTTGGGGGGTTTGAGATTGTTCAATATAACTAACTTGAGGGGATGGTTCATGGATTATATTCTCAAAGAATACCGATAATGGTTGATCTAATATTTGAGGATCTACAGCATGTAATGGTAATTTGGAGCTGGGTATGGGGGAGAGAGGTCCCTGGGTACGTCAATCTACAGAGTCTAATCCCAACAGAGCATGATATCTATTTGATAAGGAAGGTGAATAGTAATAATCCTCATATTGATGTCTCTGATGAGTGGACTCCTGATGACGCTTTGGAAATACCAATGTCCTGGGGTAGAAGTATGTTAATTGCTTGAGTTGAATACCCAGATTATCTCCCTCCTGATACCACTCATTTAGATGGTTCATTACTCTGTAGTCTCTAAAATTAATGATTATGACATCCCCACTGATGTCCTTTGGTCTAACACCCAACCATTTTGCCCTTCTAACATGGAGAATATCCCCATTTATATTTGGTGGAAGGGGTCGGTTCTTTTTGAGCCAGTGTATTGTTTTGTTTTTGAGGCTCCCATAGTCCTCATAATGGTTAGGAAGAAGCTCAGGGACCCCGGTTAGTATGGCAACGAAAGGAGCTGATTCCGGGGGAAGGGTAATTTGAATTTCCCGTTTCGGTCTTGTACCTTGAGTTTTTTGAGCTGTTGCAGTGTTCTTGGTCACTACAATGTTAGGGTTATTTTTGGGGCCAATAGCATTTATTGGGTTTTTATTAAGATCTTTACAAAGGGTGTCTGCCCTTCTAATTTCCACCCCTGCCTTAGTCAGACGTTGTTGGGTTTCGGCAAGGTTGCTGTTGTTAATTTGGGACTGAGCTGTTTGTGGTTGCCCCGATCCTTTTTTTTCAGAGGTAGGTTTCGAATTCTGTTCAACTATCCCTATCTTGGATACAGGTCTGATGGGTTTTTCCTGAGGGGCTGAGCTAATGGTAGATTTCCTGCCTACTGTGGTCTTATCTGTCTGCTTCATAAGTTCTCTGGTCAGATCTACATTAGTTTGTGTGGTTGTCTCTAGTTCACTAAGTTTTTCTGAGATGATTTTTAATCGATGAACTAGCGGTAGTATTAAAGATGTGACCAAATTTCAAATTTCTCTACCAGCTCTTTTATTGGGGCAGGCTGTATTACTGGTTCATTGATGGTGTTTATTTCGTTGGGGATAGGCTTTTCTAGAGTGTTCTTAGAGAGCCTACTTATATAGTCCGCTCTCTTTCTTACTTTAGCCCTTCTACCTTGATGAGTTTCTGCCTCCCGCTTCCTCTTCCTAAGCTCAGGACAGTTCTTCATGTTTACAGTTGTAATAGTGTTTTTTTGTGGTTTTTGCGATTGTAGTAGTTGGAGCGAGAGCTCCTCAAATAGGACCTCGTTACCCACTAGATCTATGATCGGGATAGGTGAGGTAATTTTGTCACGTAACTGAAAAGGGATACTGATATCTGCCAAAGTTTCCCTCGGGCCCGAGAGTATTGAGAAGGAGTAATTTTCTTTGCGGTTTCTACAGGGTCCATAATATCATTAATCAAGGAAGGGGATAGGACCGTGGAGTGCAAGGAGGGAAGATCAGTGTTACTAGTTTCCTTTTGTGAGGCTTGTGAAAAAAGTTCAGATGAAATCGGGGGGATACGTGGGAGCGATACAAAAGATGGCAAAAGATAGGAATCCTGGGAAATATTCGTAGTATCAAGTGAATTAATAATGGAGAGAGGGGGTAATGACCCAGCAGGTAGCGATAAGCGTCTTTCAGTGTGTTTTATCGCTGTTGTCACCGCTCCTATGGTCCTTTGCAGCATACGATCAATGGCAGTAAGAGTTTGTAAGTTATTCTTGGACGGTTTGACTGCTTTGGCAGGAGGCATGATGACTAGGGTGAGATTAGCTAACACAGATAGTCCTGACAGCTCACCTCTTACTTACTCAAGACGTGTTGGCTGTTCTCAGTAGAGGGATGCAGTCTCCCGAGGCCAAAGGGGGTGGCCCAGCCCAGCCTCCTTCGACCCCCGAACGGCCACAAAACGGCCCGCCCTTTGCCCGGGCTTCGCCCGGCGCTCTCGCGCAGCGAGCGGCTGGCGCAGTTATATTGGGATTCCAAAGGCGGCCAGGGGGCGGGGCTAACAGGGGGCGCAGACCAGCTGACAGGGGTCAGGCAGGGACTCCTGGGAGAGCGAGTCCCTGCAGCGCAACACTCCTGTGCTGATGAAGAAGCCTCTCCGCCCAAGCACAGTCCAGAACCCGGGGCGGTATCTCCAGGCGGCGTCTCAAACCGCGCAGCGGCACCCGCGAAGCAGGTGCGGCCAGTCGTTGCGGCCAAACTCTGGTAGGTAACAGCGTTCCACAAAGGTCTCTTTGGATATTTACAAGAGCTCCCACTTGCACCAGGGAGGAAAGTCTGTTTTGTAGGTGTGTGCCGGCCGGGGGGCGGGGCTAACAGGGGGCGCAGACCAGCTGACAGGGGTCAGGCAGGGACTCCTGGGAGAGCGAGTCCCTGCAGCGCAACACTCCTGTGCTGATGAAGAAGCCTCTCCGCCCAAGCACAGTCCAGAACCCGGGCGGTATCTCCAGGCGGCGTCTCAAACCGCGCAGCGGCACCCGCGAAGCGGGTGCAGCCAGTCGTTGCAGCGAAACTCGGGTAGGTAACAGCGTTCCACAAAGGTCTCCTTGGATATTTACAAGATCTCCTGTTGTCTCTCACTAATCTGCTGCTTGCCACCCACAGTGCGGCCTTTGGTGCACTTATAAAGTATCAGAACAATGCAGCGGAGGAGACCAGTCAGGTTCCATGAGTACAGGACAGAAAAATCCGATCTTAAAACAGCTAGAGGAAGCCAGGAAACTTTACACCAGAGCAGCTCCTGGTTTGCAGGTCTGGTCACAAACAGACTAGGGAGTAGTGACTCTCAATGGTAGCTGGTCTGCACTGACATTATTTGCCAACTCCTCCTTGCTGTTACTGGTTATGGTTTTTGTGTGTCTACTATTATATTGCTCTAACTCGACCATTACGTTTCAAGTCACAGGGAGATCAAGTGATTACCTCAGAATCACAGGATATTGAGCCGTCACAGTGACTCGAAACTGGTATCCCCAGTTCTAAAGTCAGCAGCTCTGGCTGTAACGCCACATCCTCTGCCATGTTGGTGGGAGGTGCCTTTTGTGTAAACAGGTCAGGTCCTCTCCTTCCCTCTCCCCCTTACATGAATAGCTTATGCAGATGCTAAATTAAAATTGATTTGCCCTGGGAGGGAGCATATGAGGGAAAAGGAAGGGGAAGGTACAAAGACTTAGGGCGTCTATTTGAATTTAGGTGCCCTAGGCCTAGGCCCAGCTCACCCATGCCTAAAGCCGGCTCTCTGCCTAGAGCATATGTTGCATTCAAAGCTAAGTGCCCTCCATTAGCCATAGATACAACATTAGTTAATTCATGACAACATGAACACAAATCATGCGTGCCAATAAGTCTTTTTCAGAACTTCTCCCGACATCGCCTTCTTCACAGAAACCTGGACCAACTTCTGCTCCCGGCCGGACATCGCCACCACCACTGCCATCTCCTACGGCTACAAAATCACCCACAATGAACGCACCGGCTGACCAGGAAGAGTCATCACCATCGTCCACAAGGACACCCTCCATCTGACCACCCACTGTTAGGACTCTACGACAACCATGGACCAACCTCTATATCCAGATCCTGACCAACCCCAACACCACTCTCAGTGGCACCTCGTCTACAGGACACCGTCGACCACATCGCACCACAGGCTCTCATATCCACCGACCACATCCTACTCGGTGACCTCAACTTCCACCTGGACAACCCCAGCGACAAGAACCTCACTTCCCTGCTGGACAACCTCGCCAACATCAAACTCAATCGGGTAAACCTCCCCAACCCATGCAGCCAGACACACGCTTGACCCCGTCTTCCCGTAGCTGGAACATCACCTACAGCCACACCATCAAACTCCTCTGGACCGACCACCACTGCATGCAATTCACCTTCGACCACCCTCACCGTCCACCACCCCCTTCCCGTCACAGCTGGAACAAGGCAACCAAGGAACTCCTCTATGCCTGCCTCAGCACTACAACACCTCCAACATCCACACCTCAGCACATAACCTTCACCAATGGATCTCCAACTGCGCCGACACTCTGGTCCCTCTCAAAAGCACCCCAAGCAAGCAACACTCCAAGAAAGCAAGCAGGTTCCCTTATGCCCTCCACGAGTCCAGACCTATCTCAAGGTGACTCGAGAAGAGATGGAAGAACAACAAAACCCCGGAAACCCACGCAACCTTCAAAACCGCTGTCAGCGCACGTCACCACCTCCTCAAAACCACAAACAAAATGGCCCTCCAGGACAGAATCAACGCTAACGCACACAACAACAAGGAACTCTACGCCATCGTCAAGGAGTTCGCCATGCCCAACAGCTAGACCACTGATGTCCCACCCTCCCAAGACTTCTGCAACAAACTCTGCACCTTATTTCACCACCAGATCAGGCAGATCTATCTATTTATTTATTTATTTATTTATTTTCAACATTTATAAAGCGCACTGTTACCAGATGGTGTCCTGGCGCTAATTGACCACTCCAAAGCTAGCCAGCTTATTGCGTAAATAACCATGTTTTCAAGACCTTCCGAAAGGACATCAGGTCTGGTATCTGTCAAATGTCTGCTGGCAAGGCGTTCCAGGCTTTCGCTGCTCCCAAGGAGAAGCTTCTGCCTCCCCAGCGGGCTTTCTTGATTCTTGGAATCACTATCAGCCCCTGATTGGTTGATCTCAGTGATCTTACAGGTTTGTACCACTGAAAGTACTGGGTCATGCACTGTGGACCCTGCCCTTTCAGAGCTTTAAAGACTAGACATAGTGCTTTAAATGCAATCCGCTTGCGCACAGGCAGCCAGTGTAATTTCACCAGCTCGTGGGCGACCGAAGCGAATTTGGGAATGCCCGTAATCAAGCGAGCTGCTGCGTTTTGCAGCGTTTGTAATTTATTTAGGAGTCCCAGTTGACAATTAAGCAGTAGTCCGTTGCAGTAATCCAGCCGAGACAGGATCAATCCATTTACTGCAGTTTTCCTGTGCTCGTCTGGAAGAAAGGGCAAGATCTTGCGAAGGGTCTTAAGAACAAAAAACGTAGCTGAGGAGAGTGCATTTACTTGAGGCCTAAAGGACAGTTCTTCATCTATTAGGACCCCGAGGTTCTTAACCTTGGCAGCAGGTGCGGGAAGAGTGCCCAGTTCTTCCGGCCACCATCTCGGGGACCAGAAGTTCTCTTTAGCCCCAAAAAGGAGAACCTCGGTCTTGGCCGAGTTCAGTTTTAGGCAGTTCCCTGCCATCCAATCACTGACTGCAAGCATGCAGTCTTTAAATCTGCTGGCCGTGCTTTCCTCACCTCCTGGTAGCAGCGACACCACAATCTGTGTGTCGTCAGCGTAGGAAGTTAAATTAAAACCAAAAGCTCTGATCACGGGTGCTAGGGTGGAAACATAAATGTTAAAAAGCGTTGGGCTCAATGAAGAGCCCTGGGGCACCCCGCAAGGAAGTATGAACGGACTGGATTCTTGGTCATCCAATGTCACCACCTGAGTTCTGTTGGAACCAATATCTCATGGTGGACCGTATCAAAGGCCGCAGACAAGTCCAAAAGAATCAGCGCGGCTCTTCCTCCAGCGTCCATCACTTTCCTGATGTCTTCTACCGATTTGATTAAAGCCGACTCCGTGCTGTGCCCCGCCCTGAATCCATGCTGAGATGGGTCCAGATCCTGGGCAGCAGCCAAATATGAGCTTAATTGAGAGTTCATTATTCCCTCTATAATCTTGGCCGGTAGTGGCAGCCTGGCAATGGGTCGATAGCTGTTCAAATCGTCAATATCCAGGTTCGGTGTTTTTAAAAGAGGGAGGATAGATGCCTGTTTCCAGCGGGATGGAAATTCCCCGCTTTCCAGCATTTTATTAAATAGTGATGTGAGCACAGAGGCTATTGGTGTTACAGCTAGCTTTACTATGGTAGGTGGACAGGGATCATGAGGGGAGCCTGATTTAAGCCTCAGCATCCGCTTCCTTACCTCCTCCTCATAAACAGGGGCGAAGTGCAGAAGTTTGCCTTCCTGGGACTTGTTCTCTATTTGTTCAGGATTGTCCTCTAAGGGATTGCTCTTTGTTTGACCATCCAGAGAATTGAAGATAGTCTCCACTTTGTTTTGGACAAATTTTGCCAGGGCTTCACAGAGTTCCTGACTAGGGAGCACAGCCACTGGTTTGGGGGCTGCCAGGGTAAGAATGGTTTGGTAGAGTTCTTTTGGGGAGTTTCTTGCCTCCCTGATACGATTAGAGTAAAAGATCCTCTTTGCTTTACCTATAAGGTCTTTATAGACGGCTAGTTCCGATTTGTATCTTTTTTTGTCGGCCTCACAATAGTTTTTCCTCCATATCCGTTCTAGTTTTTACAAATAATTTTATGCCCCCTGATCTCCTCCGAGAACCAAGGGGCCGATGGAGACGTGCGAGTAGAGTGGCAGAGTTTGGGAGGTGCTAGCTGCCTACAGGCCGTATCCACCCAGTTAGTATATGTGGCAGCAGCCTCATCTGCATCGCCTATGAGGGGTACCATTGTAGATGTCAGAAGCTCGTCTAATGATTTGCCTTCTATGTTTTTCCATTTCCTGATAGCCCTGGCTGGTGTTTTGGCCTGTCTCAATCTCAGGGGTGTGGCTAGAGCAATATTAAAACAGATAGCGGCATGATCGGACCACGGGACCTTGCGCGTGGCTATAACACCTAGATCGGGGTGATTAGAAAATAATCCATCCAAGGTGTGTCCCGCCCTATGGGTAGGCCCCGCCACCATTTGCTTTAGATCTATACCATCCATTAGCTCCATCAGTTCCCGAGTATCTGGGTCTGAGCTGCAGTCCAGATGGAAATTAAAATCCCCTAGAATTGTGAATGTCTTGGCACAGGCTGCTTCCTCTAGAAGGCTTCCAAGTGCTGCTAAAAATGGGGCTTTAGTCCCAGGGGGTCTATAAAGTAGACAACCTTTAAGGGATTGATGATGGGACAGTGAGAAATTAAAACCGAGTGCCTCGCCCTAGGTAACCGTCACTGGCTGAAAATTGGCTTTTACCGAATCGTAGTAGACGATCGCCAAGCCGCCCCCTCTCTTTCCCGGTCTGTTCTGAACATGACAGCCGTAGTTGGGTGGGGTGGCTTTGACAATGTCAGGGCCAGAGGCATCATCAGTCCATGATTCAGTGATAAATGCTATTTTGACACCCATTTCCTGTATCAGGTCCGCCAGTTCGATACTATGTTTGACAAGGGATCTAGCATTCAGCAGCATACATTTAACATCAGCACGCTCGCCCTTCGCCTCCCCACTATTAATGTTAGTGGTGGCATTGATAGGAAGCCAGGAGACCATGGGGAGGATTGTATGACAGCTCGGGCAGCAGGGTTGTGCCAGCTGCGGGTCATTTCGAAGTTCCAAATGTACACAGCCTGGCGTTCTGGTTTCGGCTCCTAATGCCCACAGTGTATCCCGTCTATATCTAATGTGGCATACCGTGTCAGTGGCACTTCGACCAGGCGGTGTGGCACTAGGCGCGGATCTGGTGCGGACAGGCGCAGACGGGCTTGCCTTTGGTGCGCCTTCGGCGCGCCTTCGGCGCGCACGCGCCAGCCCGCCTTTTGAAGGTCCCGGGAAGGAGAAAGACTGGACCGCTCAGCCCTGGCCCGCTTCAATCTATGACAGCTTTGACACCAAAGACCCTGTCTGAACACCCATCACCACAGCACTTAATCACGCCGCACCCCAATAGACCCTTCCCAACTGGAATTTGCTTACCACAGAAGACACACACAAGACCATTAAGAGCATCCACTCCGAAGACCCGTCGGACCCGCGCCCATTGGACCCGCATCACATCTTCCATAGAGCAGCCATTGCCCCAGAGCTTCGCCGCACCATCCACTGCTACTTCTAAACCGCCATCTTCCCTGACAACTGGAAACACGCAGAGATCAACCCCCTGCTGAAGAAGCCATCTGCTGACCCGACAGACCTTAAGAACTTCAGACCCATCTCTCCTCCCCTTCCCAGCCAAGATCATCGAGAAGGCCATCAACGCCCAGCTCTCGGAGTTCATCGAGGAAAACCACGTTCTGGACAACTCTGAATCTGGCTTCCAAAGTAAACACCACACCAAAACCGCCACAGACAACATCCACTCCCTCTTCAACTACGGTGAAACCGCAGCTCTCATCCTACTAGACCTAACAGCCGCCTTCGATACCATCTCCCACCGCACCCTAATCACAAGACTACACGACACTGTCATTCATGACAAAGCCCTGGACTGGATCCACTCATTCTTCACAGGCTGAATACAGCGAGTCAGACTACCTCCATTCCTCTCAGAATCCACATAGATCAGCTGCGGAGTGGCCCAAGGCTCCTCCCTATCCCCACCCTCTTCAACATCTACATGGCCGCTCTCGCGGCCATCGTCAAAAACCACGGACTCGAAATCATCTGCTGATCCTTTCCCTCACCAACGAACCTACAGCAGACAAAACCAACATCCACAGCATGATGAAGGCTGTGGCCACCTGGATGAAAGATAGCTACCTCAAGCTCAACTTGGACAAGACCGAAGTACTCATCCTAGGACCTGCCCAATCAGCCTGGTACGACACTTGATGGCCCGCCGCTCTGAGAACCACTCCGATCCCCACGGACCACGTATGAAACATCGGCATCGTCTGGACTCCTCACTCTCAATAAACCGCTGTATCCTCATCCTGTTTCCACATGCTCCGCCTACTCCAAAAGACGTTCAGATGGATCCCCACAGAATCCAAAAAGATGGTCACCCACGCACTTATCACCAGCAGACTAGACTACTGCAATGCACTCTATGCCGGCATCCCCCTGAAATAGTTCAGGCCACTACAGATAATCCAGAACGCTGCAGCCTGACAACCCTCCTCATCCCCTGTCGCAGAAACACCACTATACACCTCCGTCAACTCCACTGGCTTCCTGTCAATAAGAGAATTACCCTCACACATGCACTCCATGACGCAGGACCAGTATATCTGAACCACCGCTTCTCTTTCCATGTACCCGCCAGACAGCTTCGCTCCGCCCAACTTGCTCGGCCACCGTCCCAGGGATCCACATGACCGGACTGGATGAAGATCATTCTCCTACCTCGCTGCCAAACCTGGAACACCCTGCCCCTCCCACCTCAGGCAGTCACCCTCGCCGAACCAATTCATGCTCTTCAACTGAACCTCCACGCCCAGATGGATCAGCAGTACCCTCCCCCCCCCCTCCTCAGTGCCTTGGGACCCTTACAGGTGAGTAGCAGCAAATTATATATTCCTGATTGATTGATTGAAAATATCAATGTTAATTACCTACATGCTATTTTGTGTAGCACTCACAAAAAGTTCCTCAAATATAAAGACTAAAAATAAATGAAACTCTTATGCACCCAAGTATCTTGATTACATATCACATACCATGTACACATATGAAAGATTAACACACATATAAATATCAAATGTAAGTGTATACATGACAACAACACCTATATTCATTTTACACATATAGATTTCATGTGTCCAGGATATAAGCACAAGATGTGAAGTATATCACTATTTTTTTCTCCATGTAAAGCAATCAAAAACCATTGAAGTATATTATACTCACATCATATAATTGTCTTTTTTATTTAGTGTCAAGATAAAATGAATATACGCCTGATATTGGGCTCACATAAAAAAAAAAATCCTGCCCAAATTGAAGTAGAAATGTGTCCGCAACATTTAATGAGAGGCGTATGGAGGAGCGTCTCCCTTTTGGGAAATTTAAATCAATCCTTCAAAAATAACTGAAAAGAGCAGGAATATAATTTTCTCCTACTCACCAGTGGGATTTCATTGAGTGTTTGTGTACACAAGGAGAAAAATGTCACATCTTGTGCTTACTATCCTGGAAACAGGTTTTACAACACGTGAAATCTATATATGTAAAAGTTATATGGGTGTCGTCATGTATGTATGTACTTGACACTTTGAGGGTTTATACGTACAAGGAGAGTAAACTGTGATATATTTAATATCTGTATCTGTGTTAATATTTCATTTATGTACATTATATGTGATAATACAATCACAATACGTGGGTTTATAAAAAAAAATGTTGTCTTTATATAAAATAATTTTGTGAATGCTCTATAGAATAGTATATAATTAAATAACATTGATGTTTTTGAAAATGATTTCTGGGGACACAGGATTTGTGTTCATGTTGTGATGAATTAACTAATGTTGTATCTATGGCTAATAGGGGCACTTTGCTTTGATTGCATTTCTGGATCCCTTCCCCAGATACGCCTCACAGGATCAAACCCAGTGATTCTTTTGGAGCATGTATTTATCCATAGTTTTTACTAACAGCTTCAGTAAGGCAAAGACTGGGAGAAATTGAGGGAAATAGAATGGCCCTGGAAGACGTGAAGAGTTTCTCAAAATGACGTTACCAGATATACTTAAACCTGATCTGGATCTAGCCTTTGAAGTGGAGGTCTGCCATTCCCTTCTAGCTAACCCATGTGTACTAATGATATTTTGAGATAAACCAAGGCTCAGTTATTGAGAACATTATGAGATTCAAGCAGTGACCACGATTGTGAGTGCTGCAAGGCTAATCACCCAGTTATTTGAAAATGACACATTTAAAAGCATTACTATTTTTTCCCCAGCAGAACCAAGAATTAAAAGAATTTGTTAGTTGATGGCCAGAATTGATAGAAAGGAACTTGCAGTCCAACCTCTGTCAGCTATTCGTGATGCACATACATGGCAATTCAAGTTAACCTGTATTAGAAGTTGGGCATGCACAACAATTCCTAAAATATAAACCCTCAAACTCTTCATAACTATTATGAGGGCCCACACCCCACTGTGGAGGTTGGTAGGGATGCAGGACTAAATGAGGACGAGTAGGATGATAGAGTAATGAAGCCTACTAGTAATTTATCCATGCAATACTCGCTCTTCCTCCTCACATTCTTTACCTGTGAGTGTAGCAAAGAAATAAATAGCAAGTGCCCAGTAAACACACACTATGCAAAGTATGTGCACTCTCATGCGTCATATGTTTAATGAAGGACAAAGACCAACATTGTATCTACAGAAATCAAAACCATGGAACTTCTTTTGCACAAGAAGAAGATCCCATACTGAGTACAGCAGCCACAGAAGATCCAATTAAAACCTCCTAATGGTAAATGGACACAAATGTTTTCCAAGAAGCTGAAGTAGCAGGTCCAACTTCAAAACCCATTTGCCCCTCTCTGGGAGGTATCCATCTCTATAATAGACCTACACTGGACAAAATGACGGGGACCACTAGAACTTCATAGGCCCAACTAATGTACCAGATGAATCCATCCTCTGATGGTTGAGTGCTTAGTTTCCAATTGACTATACATTTGATTAAACAAGGCATATCCAACTTACAAATGAACCTCAGTAAAATACAGATAGACTGGGACTGTGCAACACACATAAAGAGATGGAAATCTAATATAACAGATGAGAATCATTAGGACCCACACAACATCTTGCATCAGGCGGAAAGGGGCATCATTTTTGCTTGAAGGCTAGACATAGCCACAAATCTAGATCCTAAGGAAGGAACCAAAGGTAGAGTTTTGTACAGAGAAGACCATAACTCATTCAACTTGCTGTTAACCCTTTCCTTGGGGGGGAGGTGGGGGAGTGTACAGTCAGGTTTCCCAAGCCTCTACATTTGTGGCTAAAGGTAGGTGTCTGTGAAGAAAAGGAAAATGGACAAGTAACAAACGCCTCTGCCTGGGATCTGTGTGTATTCGGAAGAAAGGTACATGAAGGACAACAGACCCGACAGAGGATTAGCAGAGAATGACAAGAGCCATTTCAGACACCAGGATTGGTTCACACAGTAGACACTTAAAGTTTTTTTTATTGTACTATACCATTAGTAGAAAACATGGATTAGAGTCGTCATGATTATAAGTTGGAACACAAATGCTAGCAGAAGCACATAATTAGGAGTAAAAAGATGAAAACACCAAATATATTTTAATCGGCAGTTCCCTAGTCTACACTGGGTCTCGGATCAGCTGAGCTATGCAAAACTTTCCCTGCTTACTTTACTTTAACGCCAAGTGCCTAGCCTCAGTAATGTCAGTCAAAATCAAAACCGCCATGGTCAGAAAATTGAGAGAAACAACTCTACTAGTTCAAGTATCACCCTTTAAATGAAGAACAAGAGGACAGTTCCAAGAGGAGGTGACCAGCAAAACCTAGAGATAAGCAAGCACAAACCTCCTCAGAAGTAGAAAGGCATACCCAGCCACAGAAACCGTATCTCTGTGGAGTCCACAGAGAGGAAGGAGGCAGTCCTAACTCAGACCTATTATGTAATAAATTAAGAATCTGCATGGGGCCAAACACCAAATGAGAAAGAGGCAAGGCTTACACTTCTTACACAGGTATCTCCCAATGAAAAGGGAAAAGGGTATCTATACTGCTGTAAGGCCCCTGCATTTCCCAAGGCCATCTTAAATGCTGCAGCCGTCTCATTCATTATCGACACCAATGTATTGAACTTGGACAGCTGATAGAGGGAAATCACCTGCCAATGATGTGTAGCTGGCAAGAAAAGAAGAAGTGTCCTTTCCAGTTGGTTCCCTAAAGGTGCAGCATGAACTACCTACCTTTGTGAGCCCAATAGGAAGCCAACAAGAATCACAGGAAACCCCCTCCCTTTGGATATTGTGAAGTAATCTGTTCAAGAGCACGAAAGGATGGAAGGCACTCTTGAGGCCACAAGAGCAATAGGCTGGAGGTATGATTTAAATCTGTGGCAGACTAAGCTTGAGACCCCTGTTGAGGTGTTCCTTTACTATTTGCCAATGGAAATACACCATCCAATAGGGAAAAACTGGAATGATCAGTCACATTCTCAGTACTGCCGTTCCCAGCAAGCCAGAATCTATAAACAAAGGGGTTTCAGATACCTCCATGTCTGGATTACAGGGTTTCCTTGTGTTTGGAGATGGCTCACACACACCAAGGCCGCAACTGCAGGAAGACATGGCATCTTGATTTTCGGTGATGGATTCCGTCAGGACATAGTAGACATAGTCTTAACTGCCACTTTAAGCCCTTCACAGGTCGCATCAGTTCCAAGTTGTTGTTGCTTCTCCATTAATTGCAATAGAAGAGCAGCACATTCTTTGCCCTCTTTTCACAACTGCACCATGCATGCCTCAAAAGTCCAGGACTGTAAAGAAAATAGCGAACCCTCTTCAGTGATTTTTCTGCTTTCCTGATGTCTGCTCTCCTGGAGTAGTGGTATCTTCTGAGATCCTGTTGGTGCTCTCTGACTGAACACAGCAGTACATAGTTAGTTTTCAAAGAGGTCAGAAAATTCTCATGAAACCCCAGCAGATGATACAGCTTCTGACAACACAAGGAGGCCGCGGCCTTCTCAAGTTTTTCCTGCCTCCTATTCCTGGCGCATCAGGTATTGGAAATGTAACAGAAGACTCATGCTAGGTCCACAAAATGGTTAGTATCTGCTAAAGGCGTCATCCAGCAGCAGAAGAAGCACAGGCAGTTTTGTAGGCTCATGTCTTAGAAAATTTGCCAAACTGCAGTCTTAGTCACATGCCTTATTTTCTGCTCAAATCCCAGCCTTGGAATATTTTGAAGAAAGTTAAAAATTCCCAAATAGTAAGAAAGAGAAATGTTCTAATTTTTCATTGGCTTCAACTGTTGCCCTGGGGGCTCCTTTTAAGGCAAATAACTAGGAATACTGCAGCAGAGGTCAATGGGAGATGAATTCCCTGCAACTTCAAATTAGCCTGAATCTCGTCCATCATAACTGCTGACAGCTTTCCCGCAAATATTTTACAGAGACATCTATTGCCACCCCCATAGCTGTGTGTCTCCCCAAGCATTTCATCCAAATCATTTGTGGTTGGTGGTGTATTTTTATGCATGTTATTAATGTTTTTATTTTGTTCTCCTATTTTTATTGTTTGTCCTGTGTGTCATTTTCTCGGAGGGATTATACACAATTGCCTCTCTTGTGGCTTGTACAAATTAACATAAAATAGAATATTGCAGAATACCTAATTTTAGTATATGCAGTTTCTTTATTTTTGATTACAAAATGTTTTCTTCTTTTTGCCTAAATGTTGGTAAAAGGAGGAAAATAATAATTTCATGCAGAATGGCAGTGTTTTAACTGTGGACAAACTACTTTGCCTTTCCCATTTTAGTGAAAGAACGTTCATGGTTAATGTCCAAAAACTTCAAGAACAGTACCGAAATCATCAACGGTTACTACATCCAGATTATTTCAGTCAAAAATCACAGGTACAGGAGCAGAAATAATTTCAAGTGTGTTATGTTGACATTAATAAGAGCATTGTACGAAAGTTGCTGCATTAACGTTTGCAAGCCGCAGCATAGATAAAGAGTAGTATATAACGTTAAGTCCTACACAACATGAAGTTTACAATGCCACATTCCTCTATATGAGAACCATATTTTCAGCAACTGGTTAAACATACAAGCTGAAATGTTAAAAAATGAAAATTTAAAACGGCATTTTGAAGTGGCCAGTGCATTGCATCAGCTTACACTGGATACCTGCTTCTTTTTAGGTTGAAGTCTACCAGACAGCGCCTCTGTCTGGTTGCAAAAATACTTCTAAGGGACATTCTGAAAGCTTGCCTGGAAATGCATTCTGACCATTGGCTTTGTGTTTTGTAACTTACATTTGCTTGCATTCTATTTTCTGGCTTTATTCAGGGGTGTAGAATTTAATAAAATATCCAGGTGTCAGGTTACTTCATAAATCTACTTGTGTGGTAACAAAATCCGCTTGTCCTTTTGATGTAATGGAGTGAGGCAACACATTATGGCAGCAATCTCATTATATAAGACCTCTGATATAGCGTCTCTGATAATGCCCGGGCTCATACCATAGTAGTGTTTGAATGCTTGCAATCCCCTTATGTTGCCGCGTTTCTGCAGATCTACATACTGGGGCTGAATGTAGTGATAAGCAATAGTTCCAGGGTTAGAATGCCCTTTTGAGTCTGTGCAAACCTACTAACTTGCATGCTGTTTTAAGGGTTTTCAACAACTCTACTCTACTCTAATCTTTCTCCATTCTGAGGAAAGTTTGACATTTACTCCTGACAATGGCAGACGTAAACCTCATTCTAGAGTTGGGGCGAAAAAGTGGTTGGAGGGAATGTGAACTTGCAAATACTCAGATTTTCGCATGAGCAAATCTACACATGCATATTTGCTCATGCTAATATGAAGTTCACAAATATTTTCTAGAAATACTATTTCTTGTCCTACTTCTGTAAATTCTTGGGAATGCACAAAAGCCGTAAAGCTACACTTAATGC
The DNA here is from genome assembly GCF_964261635.1 of Lissotriton helveticus. Classification (NCBI taxonomy): domain Eukaryota; kingdom Metazoa; phylum Chordata; class Amphibia; order Caudata; family Salamandridae; genus Lissotriton; species Lissotriton helveticus. The sequence continues at coordinate 942,336,846 of NC_136072.1, read as the reverse complement.
AAGGACGTATACCATGGGTGCACTTTTGAGACTTTCTTTAATAATTGGGCCCCTAATTTGGTCTGGCGTTGACCATGACCTTTAGTGTTTATAAAAATTCTGTCTCTCTGTATCGGCTGGATTCACTGTGAGTGACAGCATTCTGCTATTTCACAAGGAGCATATTGGCACACAAAGTAGTTTTGTTCAGTGCCAGTAACTACAGTGTGTGTGTGTGTGTGTGTGTGCTTTTTGAGACCAAAAACACATTTTGCTTTTGCCAATTCTTTTTTATAATGGTGAAGGCCCAGCAGCTCCCCCACCAATAAGGTTTTACAAAAACCATGCCAAAACAAGTCACACATTGACAAAACTAAAAAGCGGACCACCAATTTCAGACCTACTGACTTTGCCAGTGCTTGTTTATTTATGTTTCCCATAATCCTATTGAAACTGGTTACACTGATTTTCCATTATGAATATTTTTAGGAAATACTAGCATGCATCAATACATGTTACTAAATGATGCTGCAAAGAAATGGAACCTGAAATTTGACAGTAGTTAAGCGAAATGTTTTTTTTCCTCCTTTCATTTTTTGAGGAACATTTTATTTTGAAAGCAAAGAATCATCAATCTGGCTTTCATGCTTCTGCAAAAACTTGCATAAAATCAGAGAGCATTCTGGGAGCATTATACATTGCCTTATAGTGGTAAACTTTGAAAACGTGCGTACAAATTTTAAACTGGAACCACTGTCAGTAGTGCAGTCAGAGCTTACATTATTGACTTCGAGCTCTCACCCTAATATTGAAGGCTTTCAATTAATGAACCATATATACAAGTTTGAACAGCATTAACATATGGACAAAAATATTACCTTAAATGCAGACAGCGCCCTTCCCTTATCCTTAATGTGGCACTGCAAACTGGCAGCCGAAGGGTTTGTGCTGCAGGTGGTTGGGCCTACTGGTCCCAAGGACAAAATACACATACACTTGTTGACCTTGACCCCAAACAATGTGTCCCGGGCATCTGCCTATAGAAATTCCACATCCCTGTTTATTGTTTTAGGCTGTCCAACATGTCTTTGACCCTCCTGTGGAGCATAGCCTTTTCACCATCGCTCCTTATGAGTGCTCGCTTTCTGTAAACAGGCCTTCAAATTTTGTTCTAATCTTGTCACATTTGCTATGTATTCAGTGACAAAGGTCACATTTCAGGCTCTGACTTCTGAGGGAGCTTGGTGTTTACTTTGATTTTGTTGACTTCAAAGTAAGATTTATGTGACAATTTTGCTGCATCCTGGGGTTGAGAAAGGTTTTTTTTCTACCACACCACAAAATTGTACTCTGAAAATATTTCAGAATACATCAGAATTAGGAAAGTTCTAATGAAGCACATTCGTTTTGTAATTCTGAAGTGTGGTGAAAACAAGTATTTTTAGAGGATTCAAAAAAATAAATAAACCTGGTGATAACATTTCCGCACATTATCGTTTGTACACTGTTTAGTTTGATCAGTCAAACTGTATGGTCATTTCAATTGAAATGTGTTGTTTGTAATGGCAGTGCGCTACCATACCATGCATACTTCACTTACACCACTCCACTTTGTAACACTCTTCACCACTTCACTTTGTGCCACTCCACAACACGAAGGGGGCGATTATGATGCGGCCTCCTAACAACATTTGCTTCATTCGAATTGGATCTGGAATGTGTCTTTCCAACCGAATCGGAAAGGTTTCCGAACGACTGATCACGATGCGAGTTAGGCTTTACAACTCCGAACCTGACGGCATTTGGAATGACCGAGCCATATGAAGCAGACTCTTACGTCTCTACGGGCCGTGTTTCCGAGTGACTGATTACGATGCTGGATTCGGACAGCCTTTCCGAATCGTGCCATCTGACTCATATCAGCATTCGGAATCAAACTTTGCGGGCCTGTAGTGGCCCCCCCTGCACCAGGAGCCTTCCCAGTCTGGCCCGTGGGGCTACCCATGGGTCCCCCCTTAGCAGCCACCCCTTTCTTCAATAAGAGCCTATGCATTTGGTTGGAATATAGGCTCCCATTGAAGTCAATGGGAGTCTGACCGAATCGTATCTGGAAGCATCCGGATGTATTGTAATCAGTTGGCGGGACTCTTCCGATCCGAGTCGGTCGGAAACCATTCCCAAACCGATTCCGACTGAATGATTACCGAACCACATCGTACTCGGGCCCTTAGACACTCACTCTATGAAACTTCACTCTGTGGCACTCCACTCTGTCCCATTCCACTCTACGCCAGTCCACTCTATACCATCCCACTCTATTCTACTCTATGCCACTTGTGGGAATCTGGCTCTCTATATAGTGCACCAAAAAGAGGGGCACTGTGCAGAGTGTCCAGTTTAGCTTTTTTTGATTTACAGGGGTTAAATAATATTCCCAACTACACTCTTATGTGGTAGTTTGGGCAAGCAGTTCATGCTTATCAGAGGATAGTGCTAAGCATTTTTTGCACAAACCATGTCAATAAACGAGACACATACTCAATAAAGGAATCAGGCACCAATTTATAAAAATGTATCATCGTAATTGGGTAAGTACTTTTTGAGTTATCAGTTTTTAAGTCCCAATAAAATATACTTATACTGTGGACTTCAAGAGAGGTGCATTTCGGCGTCGGGTGCCCAGCTGACTTCGGTGGGAAACTGGCCTTGTGATAAAGAAGCTGCAAGCAGGGACTGGGTAGGCAGTTTGGCTGAAACCAAAGGGGGGCTCAGGTCTTGAGGGTCTTGGGCATGCAGGCAAACAGTCGGTCCACTCAAACTTGGGTTGGGGGGCTCATATGCAGTTTTGCTTTGTCCGGTAGGGTCGAGCTGCGGAAGACTTGCAGTTTTCGGACCCTACAAAAAGAGGCTGCAGGCGGCAACTGGGGGGCCAGTCTGGCCAAACACAAGGGTGGGCTTGGCTTTTGAGGGTCTCAGGATCCCCTTGGCACCATCGTCTCCCTCGGACTCCGGCTGTGGGGCTCGGGTGCAGTGGTGCTTTAAGACGTCGTGTTGCGACATTCAGAGACTCACTCTGTGTCTTGGTGATCTGGTGAAGAGGGGAAACAGGACAGCAGGACCACTCTCAGTGACGGCCTTGTGGATCCTGAAATACCTCGATGGTAGGTCTTTCTTTGTTCTGTTGGAGTCCAGATTGGCCCACAAACAAGCGTTGGTTGCTGCAACTAATCCAGTATTTAGGGTATTGGTGCTGGGTGGCTCCTGGGGGTCCCGGCATCTCCAAACCTGGCAAGAAGACCCATCTGACTGCCTGGAGTATGAAAAACTGCTCCTTCGGTGTGCCCAGATGGCTGGCAACACGGTAGACCGGGCAGATGCTTTGAGGTGCTGGGCAGTCCTCCAAGGGTTTTGGGGAGGATATCCAGCTGTTGGCGAAGTCTGCCTCAGCGATGGTCAAAGTGCAAGCAACCTGGCAGAGTTTGCACCAATCTTTGGTTCAAGTCTTCAGTTTTCCACATTATCAGTACTTCTCTTTCCTCCTCAGTTTTCGGTGATGTAAGGGGCCCACCTAAATGCTCAATTTAGGGAAGTTATGGAGACTGAAGGGTAGTAGCCAATAGGCTGCTTACTCCTGGGGTCTCTACATCCCCTTGATGACCAATTATTAGGGGGGAGTGGGCGTCACCCTGTCCATCACCCTGTTCCTAATTCCACCACACTCACGATGGTGGAATCCTTTCCTTCGTGTTCACTTCAGGCTGCCCATCCTAGAGGTATGTCCAGCCTGGCAGTGCAACACACCTCCTGACTATCTAATTTTAAAATGGAACTCAGGGCAGTGGTGGCATCTTCAAGGTCTGGGGAAAGCCAGGCTTGTATAACAAAGGCAGCAAAGGCTTTGAAGCCACTGGCTTTCATATGCTGCTTTACTAGCCTTCCTGCTGGAGGCGGTGTAAATCCCTCCTGCTAGAGCAGGCATTGTTCCTGACCTCTGAGAGCAGAGCTCTCACCTCCTAGAAGGTCCGAAACTCGTTTGTGGTGGCAGGCTGTACAAAACCAGTTAGACAGCACACTAGAGGACTAGTAAGGTTCAGGGGGTACTAAGGTACCTTCTGGGCGCATGTATTATTAAATGCATCACTGAAATCAGTGTGGGTTCATTAATACGAAGTGTTTCATACCAAACACTATATATATCAGTGAAGCCATTATGTAGCTGGGTAACTCGTTTTGACCTGTGCCCAGTGAATACCTTAAGATGCTTCCTTGTTCATGTGCAATACCTAGTAATAGAACTAGACATCACAGAGGCATATTTGCTCATGCAGTTCTGACCTCACATAAAATATAATGCATCCTGCATTAGGGCTCAAAGGCCTGATGTAGGGGTGACATACTTATATTAAACGCAGTGATTGTGGCATGCCACACAGGAGTGTGCCATGTCATGTTTCTACTCCTGGTTTGTACCATGTCACACAGCCTGCAATGGCAGTCTGTGGGGAATTTGTATGTGGATCTCTTAGGGTGGCATAAGATCTGCTGCATGCCTTAGGGACTCTCTTCAGTACCCATCCCCTAGATACCAGTAGTACCATTTACTAGGGGCTTAGAGAGGAGCTAAAGTCCTTTGCCAGTTGTGTTACAATTAGACATCACCTTGTTTTAAGGAAAGACCACTGGCACCGAAGTCTGGTTAGCAGGCCTCTGTACACTGTCAGAGTTAAAAAATCAGCATCCAGGAGCTCAAAAGGGTCCAAAAGGTGGGGGGCACTGAAACCAAAACACAGTTTCCTTCACGACACCACCCTCCACCACTACACTCTACGACACTCACTCAACACTCTATGCCACTGTACACCCTTCCACTCTACACCACTCCATTCAAAGGCACTTTACTCCATTCTATGCTAAGCCACTCTACTTTACGCCATTCCACTCTATGCTATGCTGTGCCAATCTACGAAACTCCAGTCTGACTCTGATTTACTCCACTCTGTCCACTCTTTGACACTCTGCTCCACTCTATGCCACTCCACTCTACACGACTCAACTCTGTGACACTCGATGCCACTTCACCCTAGGCCACCGTACCTCACTCCACTCCACGCTATGCTATGCTTCTCTACACTGTACTCCACTCTACGACACTACTCCACTTTATGCCAATCTAAGCCACTCAACAACACTCTGTGTCACTTCACTCTAGGCCACTCTACGCTATTCAATTTTACACCACTTTTACTCCACTGCATGCCACTCCACTCTACGACATGTTACTCCACTCTGTGCCACTCCAAACCACTCAACTATACTCTTCTATACTCTACTCTACAACACTCTATATATGACCCTCCACTATATGATCCTCCACTCTGCAACACTACTCCATTCTACATAATTCCCTTGATTCCACTCCACCCAATTTTACTCCTCTCTACGTGTTTCCACTCCACTCCACGGCACTCCACTCATGACACTCCACTCTATGATTCTCCACTGTGGTAAGTTCAACATAAAATGTCTGTAATAGCAGTGCGCTGCCACAGAATGCATACTCTACTTCCAACACTCCACTCTTTGCCACTCCACACTATGCTGCTCTATGTCACCATCTCTACTCCACTATATGTAACTTTACCAAAGGTCACTCCACTCTGCTCTACACCACTCCACTCTACTATTGCTTCAAGTATGACTTTGAAGTAGTTCTATAACGTTTTTATTTCCCACCCACGGGTGACAGTGGTGAACTGGGTTCAGTGACCCAATGCTCAATTGAAAGACTGGTTATTGTAGCCCCGCAAAACCCTACCCAATACATTATTGAAGTAGAGTTATTGTTTTTGGGTTACTAACAATCCCCGTAAATGGATCACGGGCACCGTGGTAACAGAAACAAACCATTTTCGTTTTTCACAATATCACACCCACCTTGCACTAAGAAGAATAGACACATACAAGTAAACACATTTATTACAACAGTTCGAACCCGTTTCTCAGCACATCTAAAATAACTACTCAGGATATCAGAAAAACAGCAAGAAGGCAAGTTGTGAATAGTGAGAATAAAATGTATATTTCTAACAAGGTTAAAACGTCATTTAAAACCTAACTCCCTAATACCTACTTCTATGCGCTACACTAGGAGAGCATGGAGAGTAGAACAATTTACAGTCTAGAGTTTCTTTGGAAGCAGCAATATGCTTTATTCCTTGATGACCACAAGAGTTGTCTTTATCAGTGGATGTGTAAAGGCATTGTTCCCTGCAAAGGACAAACTTGTGCTTTGGTAGCTGCCTTTCTTCAGGACTCGGGTTTATCAGCATCTAATGAGGTACAGCATCTTTGAAGTGCACTGACAGTGGCAGACACGACAATGATTCTGCATTAAATTGGAAACATGCAACTCCCGTTACCTACGATGGTGGCCTACTCTAAATGGAGTCTGACCTTACCATGGTCTTTGAGTTGCCTAGAAAGGCATAGAGTGTTGTGGAGTGTTGTGTTTTGGAGTGGCTTAGAGTGGAGTGCTGTAGAGAAGAATGGAGAGGCATAGCATAGAGTTGAGTTGAGTCAAGTGTCAGAGTGAAGTGGTGCAGCGTGGCATGGAGTGGAGTGGCATAGAGTGTGCTGTTGTAGAGTCAAATGATGTAGAGTGAAGTGTCATACTGACAAAAAGCCCAAAGTTTTATGCTCCTCCACTCTACGCTCCTCCACTCTCCTCTACACCACTGCACTTTACTCTACTCCACTCTACACCATTATACTCCAGTCTACGCCACTCCACTCTGATACTCCACGACACTTTAGTGCAAGGCACTCCACTCTATGCCACTCCACTCTGACTCTACTCCACTCTACCCCACTCCACTTTATGCCACTTTACTCCATCCTACGCCACTCCACTCGGTGCCACTATACACCACTCCACTCTATGGCATTTTACTCCACTCCACTCCCCTGAACTCTACGGCCCTTAACTCCACTCTACAACCTTCCACTCTGCTCGAGGACCCTCCACGCCACAACACTTTATGCCCCTCCACTCCACGACCCTCCACTCTGTGAAACTCTACTCACTCTACTCCACTCCACAGAATTCTCTCTATGCCACTCCACACCTCTTTACTCCATTATACAGCACTCAACTCTTTACTGCCCTCTACAACACTCTACTCCACTCTACACAACTCCACTATATGCCAATCTATGCCATTCTACTTCACTAAACGACACTCTACTCAGCTCGCTTTAAACCATTTTACTCCACTCTGCTCCACTCTACTACGCTACATATTTCTCCAAGCTACTTAACTGTACTCTACAGCACCCAGCTGTTTGCCATGCCACTCTATGGCACTCCATTCTCTCACTCTACATCACTATATACCACGTCACTCTGACACTCCACTCTACGCCACTTTAGTCCACTCTACCCATTGCCAATCCACTTTACGCCACTTCACTCTGCTCAACGACTCTTTACTCCATTCTATGCCACGCCACTCCACTACATTTCACTCTTCGACATTTTATAACGCCACTCTACTATACGCCACTCTGTGCCACTCCACTCTACACAACTCCCTCGATGCCACTTTACATCATTCCACTCTGACATGCTACTCCACTCTGCTCCACTATGCCTCTCTATGCCAATCCACTGTATGGCACTCCACGTCCCCCCACTCTACAACACTATACTCCACTCTTTCCCCTTTCTCTCTACACTACTTAACTCAACTCCACTCTACTCTGCTCCGCTCTACTCTGCTCCGCTCTACTCTGCTCCGCTCTACTCTGCTCCGCTCTACTCTGCTCCGCTCTACTCTGCTCCGCTCTACTCTGCTCCACTCTACTCTGCTCCACTCTACTCTGCTCCACTCTACTCCACTCTACTCTGCTCCACTCTACTCTGCTCCACTCTACTCTGCTCCACTCTACTCTGCTCCACTCTTCTCTACTCCACTCCACTTCAGAACACTCCATGGAACTCCACCAGGGCCGGACTGGCCGTAGCGGGCACCAGGCATTTCCCCGGTGGGCCCCCATGGTAGGGGCTGGTTTTGGGCCCATCGGGGTCAGTTTTTGTTACCTGGGGAGGGCATTTTCGGCCCCCTGTAACAAAATCGGCTGAAACTGGCCCTGGCAACCAGCTCGGCCGCACCCCCACTGTCTCCACAGGGGGGCTGGCTGAGTAGTTTGCCAGGGCCGGTTTCGGTTCCTTGTCTGGCACTGCACCCCACTATTACAACACTTGACTCCACTCTTTGCCACTCCACTGTATGACACTCCACTCTATGCCGCTCTCCTCTATGCCACTAACCTTTATCCATGCTGGTATAGAACATGGCTAAAACACTTTGGCAAAGCCAATATCTCCTGCACAGGCTAAACCTATTGTTTACTACTGTGTATTTGTTTTTTGCTCTGTTCCTCAAAGCACAGTCCTGGTGCCAATTCGCCCATTCAGTCCTTGCTCATTTGAGCAAGGCAACCTGCCTTTACTCTGCAGTTGTTAAATCAATCCAAACAGGTGTAGGTGCTTTAAGCTGGAAATAGGGTAGTAGTAATGTGCAACCGTGTTCATTAGTCTTTCTATATCCATAGTGCTTTCCATTATTTATAGTTCCAAAGCTAGCACTAGGTTTTGCGTGCATTTGTATGTATAGCTCATGTAATCCTCTTAAAGATTCATGTTTGATGGCCAGTAGTGTCAGTAGTTTTTTTAAGCTGGTGCTGCTAGACACTGGTGAGTGGGCTCTGTACAATAGAGTTTCAGGGTACAGTTTCTGACCCCCTCACACCAAGGACTCTTCGATGTGGGAAACATCTATCACCACACAGGCTTTACATCGTAGTGCCTTTACAACGCAAACAGTGCCACGACTGCAACAATACCACGAGTTCCATTAGAAGGCAAGTCATTACAACAACTTGCTTTAGGGAATAGGGTGTTGGGCTGGTGTTGGATTTTAGTCCAACACCTTCCCTACTTATTCACCGAGAGGAGGTGAAATAGCAATTTAAACTACTCCAAAGTCCAGTGCTTCCGTAAGAAAGTTGTAATGACTTGCGTTGTTATGGTACTCGTGGTAACAGCACAGTCGTGGTATTGACTGCATTGTTAAGCCACGCATAGTTTGGGCATGCGTGGTAACAGATGCTATTTGTCAATGTGGCAACCTGAAACAAAAACCCAGTTGGACTGCAACCAATACACAACCTACTTGGAATGTTTGCGCAAGAAACATTTTCTGGTAACAGCCATTCCCATAACTTGGGTGAAGGACAATAAGTGGACACCCAGTCCCCCCTTCATAAAGGAATAACATACACAAAAAGATCTAGGAAATGCATTTAAAATGTTTATTTTAAAATACTGACCTAGTGCAAATTATATGAATTGGAACCACAAAGAAAGCAAACAGTAATGCAGCAAATCAGTTTATAAGTAATGAAAACAACAGGTCCATTCTAACATGGTTATTGCATTATATAGTCCTAACACCCTCTTTGTGCTATTTATAGGCACTATGCTAGTTCTGCCAGATTAGTAAATAAACTGCACAACTCTTAAGTGTCAATAGTGGTTCGCCTTCACATAGGTGTTTTCAGGACAATATGTCTTTACTGTTCTTTCTGGATAGCAAGCCTGCTACTTAGGGCATAAGCTGAATTGTCACCATTTCATGTCACATTTGCAGAATAGAAGAACATGCTAGAAATGTGCCTTAGATAAAACCACATTTATTCACTTGTTGGAAAACAGACATCTCTTAATAAACTGAAAGATCGTAGTACTTAATAAACACAATATTTACAAATATTACTACTTTTATTTATCCTTCATGATTACCACGAGTTCTGTCTGGACTTCTGAATGAAATATGTTACCGCCGTACCTCTTTAAACACAAAAATTTATTAAAGCCATTTGGTGTTGACTGACTCCTCTCCGACAGTTAAATAAGAAAACACATTTCATCTTGCAATTTGCAAATGTAGACAACAAATGAAGAAAGTTGCTGCCTGCAATCTTGTTACAGCACGGAATAAGGAAACCTCTAAGCTGGACTCTGCCTCAGCTATATTCTGCCCTAAATCCTCTGTGCTTTCCCCCATGTCCCATTTAGTGCTCCCTCCCTGTATAACGCCCTCTAGTAGCTACAAAAGATGATCTTTATCCGCACCACCACTGCTCCTTGCCCTTGGGAGGTGTCAAGAGTATGCCTGGTAATCCATTGAATATAAACTTGTTTGCTTTTTATTTTCTGTCATGCAGACAGAAAAGCTATAGAACATTACTTATGACTGCTAATGATTGAGAGACATAAGACAAATCGATGCCACTATCCAGGCAATACACCTGACTGTTAATTTGAAAATAGTATACTTTGCTTCTAAGGACAATGGAATATAACACTTAAAATGCTACTTGTGGGTGCTTCCAGATCCAGTTCTGTATTTGCTTCGTATCCCTCCTAATTATATCTATTGAGGCCAAATAAAAGCCTATCTATGTGGGGACGACCAGCCGAGACTCACAATGTTCAAGCTCTACGGAGACACTTACTCTAGCTAATGGTGACTTCCTAAGATTGAACAATACTATGTTGCCCACCAACTTGCTTAATTAACTTACCACTTCCAACCCGATCTGGAAACCCCTGATTAGCTCTCCAACGAAAGTTGCATACAACACAATGCTGCCCGCACTGGTATTTTTGACAGAAACACCAGAGAGTCAAGGGACCCCAACAGTGCTCAATTGAAATTTGGGAATCTCTCCACCACACACTTTGACACAATGGCTTTCTGAATCTGAATGCGCCACTCTTGCATAACGCAGTTCTACGCATCAACAGCTCGTCCTTCTTCTGGACTAAATGGACTGCCAAAGGTGTTCAGACTATAAATCAGGTGTATCAGATGGGTTGATAAAAACCTCGGTCCTGCATGAGGAATACAACCTCAGTGAAAACCAAAACCAGAGACGCATACAACTGATGAGCCACCTGGACAAAAAGTTAGGCAACACTCCAGTATATGAGACTCTCGCCTATCCATAAATACCTAGTTAAATAGCGAATAGATTTCATAAAGCAGGCCTGCTTCCATCCAGAAATTGCTAGAGGTGCAGGCACTCGGGAGGGGATTCGATACATATTATAAATATATGCAGGGAAATCCTATTATACTGGGACAAGATTTGGGCAAATCTCCAATACCCTGGCACCAGTGATATTCATCCTTCTTTGGAACTCCTGTAGCTCCACGACATCCACAACATCTATGACTTCCAAGGGATGAATGCTCGCTATAAAAGGTGGCTGGATTTCTCTTTGGCCACAGCCAAAACGTGTTTTCTGAGGAAATGGAATCTTTATTACGAACGGTCATTATCAATAGTTAACCTTGCCTCCTTTGAAAAATCGATCTATGAGATCAGTATGGAGAAATATTGACTCCATTCTTTGTGAACTTTTCATGAAACACTCGGTTTATATTGACAACACAATACCTAGACCAGCGCTGCCTAACCCAGCCCCCCTTAGTAGTTGGCCACACTATTCAATGAGAGATGCATCCTACTAGTAGAAATTGATCCATAATGCATTGTATATAACATGCTTTATTAAACATTTATAGACTGAATCATGTGCTGAAAAAGACATCATAGAGCTATTGTCACCTGTGCTGCACAATGGCTTAATTCTCTTTGAGTCTGCACAGCGATTCTGCTGCTTACATAGAGAACTCAATACTAATGTTAATTATACTGGTGCGAACGCTGATTTCAGAAAGCACGTTATGTCACCTGCCCCACAGCCCAGCCTGTGAAGGCAGATATATTTCAGTTTTGCATTATTTATCCAATGTGGAATGGGGGCCATTTGCTAGGGCAATTTGTGTGAATTTAGTTGTAAAAATCATTAATAAAAATATTAAAATGAAAGTACTAGTTTTGCAACCCAACTATAAACACACTCCCCTCTCCCCCAAAAAAGAGCATCTGTACAAAATTTGAAAGTAAGAAACGAAATTAAAGTTATTAATGATTTAAATTTAGCATGTCCTTTGAACTAACAAGGTCAACAATGACAATGTTGGCTAATTCTACGTCTATAAAATATGTTATGAAGATTGTCCGTAATGGTGGCGACAAGTGCCATTGGGTGGACAGTAGCATTAAGATGGAAGAACAGACCCTGAGGTACAGCACAGAGAGAGTTTCATGTTAAATTTTGCAAATTGAAACCTAAAGTCCTCGTCTTCTTTATTAATTCTTCCTTTTCGACCTACTTCACCTTCCTGTTTATTCAATTCATCAGTTTTTTAGGTTGAGCCTGGGCAGCGCATGTGCTGTTCTGCGAGGCATGCCGTATTGAGGTATGGACTTAAAGCCCCGCCCACTCTCCGCCCTTATTTTTCATTGGTTTGTATAATTGTTCATTGTAGCTTTTCATTAGTCAGTAGGCTTAGTAGTCCCTCCTTAATAGCGCCTTGTCTCATTTCGTAACCTCCCATGAGGACACCCCGTTACTTGTGTTGTTGCTCGGTAGGCTTTATTTACAGCCTCCGAGCACTATTTTCTGAAATAACTGTGTCCTGCTTGCTGTTGCAGGCAGGACACCTTCTCTCCTAACGCCAAACACAATATAATAGGTCTCACATTTGCGAGAGATTAAGCTCTTGGCATTGTAAATGACAATGCCTTTTATTTATCTGTTTTTAAAACAACACCTAAATAAAAGGCATTGTCATTTACAATGCCAATGGCTGAAACTCCCCTAAATGCGAGACTTATTGCATTGCAGATGCTTGCTTTTTTTTGCCATTGAGCATATTTCGATACATGTCTTTCCTCTTGTCTCTGTTTAATGTTTCGCTTCCAAAACAATTTCTTCACATTCCTGTGCCAAACCGGTAGCAGTAACATTAACCAGTAACATTAACATTCCGCTGCTTCACTATGCGGTTATGCTACTACATGCAGGTTTTTAAAAACGGTCTCCATTATTCAAGTCTATGTTTTTCATTATTTTTTTGGCAAAATAATCAAGTGACGCTCTACGTTTCCTTTTTTAATGTTGTTAGTCAAACCATGAGTGGTAAGCTCTTTAATCTGTTACCTTGCTGTTGAATGACTTACAAATTAATTTGTGATACATGAAGAGGTGTTAGAACACTCTCCTCATCACACCAATGAGGCGCAAGAGCAGAAGCTCTTCCCAGAATATCGATAAAGAGTTATACTAAAGGCAAACATTCACCTAAGCATAATAGATAAGTATACTTAAGCTTGATTTCCCCCTGCAAGCTTGCTTGCCTCGTTGTGATCTGGATTACCTGTGAATTATTGCGATGCTTTTGGGACTTAAAGTGTAAAGTTAGTCTTAGTGCACGGTTGTTATGCTATAACATTTTTACGTGAAATTGCAGAAAGAACGTGATTTAGCTGAAAAGCAGTCTTCACTCGTGAACAAAGCCTATAGGACCCTCCAGACTCCTCTGAGCCGAGGTCTCTATTTGGTAAGTTGTTTTAAAATCATGTTTACCATTTTTTGTAATAAACTCCACCATTGCGCTATGCTAATGTGCATGAAACAGTGAACCATTAAATCTCTTAGTAAGAAGGCTGCGTAAAAAACAAGTGCTCTAAATAGCTCCATCTGCTATATCAAAATTCAAAATTAAATTGTTATAACAAATAATAATGATCAAGTGCAGTATAAACTGGGGAAACTGTTAAGTCACAAAAGGATGGAAACGATTTAACAGAGCTAGAAGAAAAGCAAATTGGTTTACTTGTGATTCTTACCTATATTGGTAACGAATGGCTGCTGTTTTAAACGTTTTTTCCTCTAAACAGTCTGCCGTTATACATTTTACCCAAGCAAATCATGCAAGCTTTTTTCCTTTGTAGGTAACTATTTGGAGAATGGTTGATAATCATCACTGTATTCATTTTTAAGTTTACTACAACTTATCAATCAATGTAGCTCTGAATTTAGTCCTATTTAGTTCCTTTATATAGCACTTAATACCTTTGAGGCCCTAAAGTATAATATGTGGCTAAATAGCACACTAGTCCGTAGTGGTTGTATGACGATCCATCGGAAACAAAGACCGCGCGGCAGTTTTCATCGCGGTCATAACATCGCACCGGCAGTCACATCGGCAATTTTCTCATCGCACGTTGTTGCGACGCAAATGCGGGCATGTAATTGGTTAGCGTGTCACATCGGCGACTTTACATCGCCCGACGTGACAACGCAATGTTTGAGCCCACACGTTTCAGACTGGACAATGGCTATGATTCTACAGACTGCACTGTCAATGTGTACTTGAGGGAGAAGTGAGTGCCTGACCCTCTCTTGTTGCAATCCACAGCCTTCATCCTGAGCCGAATTCACGAATGTGCTTTTCTATCCGAAATCTTAGTTCTAGCAATGCCGTTCTACGACATACACTGTGCACCGCTGGGAAATCTATATCCCGGGCCTTTGAATAACACCGAGTTTAACAAACCATTAAGCACACACACGAGGAAATAAATACCTGATTGAAATATGCGGGATGTCAAATGTTTTGAATGGAAAACCGAGATCAAGACATGGTTCTTCCTCTTATTTCCCTTTTCTCCCTCACACATGCACATTTAGTTGATGTTCGTTTTTAGCATCTACGTTTGGCAGATGTTATTCTTCTACATGTGACTCATGAAAAAAAATACCAGAGGAGTGTTCACCTTTCACCCGCCACCATTGAGGTTTTGCTCCAAACTGGACTTGTATCTGAAAACAATACGGCTACCTACAGGGAACTGTCTCCATCGTATCTTTACGTCTCCTGTGAAGAGGAGCGATAAAGAATAGCATGCAAAAAAAGAGGCTATATGTTTCCCTGCGCACATCGTGCTCTCGAGACTACTGGACCTCACGAGAAATAAAAACGTAATGTTAACCTGACATAGCGCAGTAGCTCTAATGTTCTTCACACAGGACTTAAACAAATGCCCAGTATAAAAATGCCATCAGCCATCCTTCCACCCATCCTTAATTCATGCATCCACCCACCCAGTTGTGATAGCGACTGTTTTTTTTTAATTTGCATCTGCGCCATTATAACATATGTAGGCTGTGAATACGCTTGATAATAACAACGTTTCTGTTGCGATTGTGTCGTCCAACAAGATTGTAGCCAGCATCTCAGACCGTTTCTGTTCTGCATTTTTATAAAGTGGGGCATGTACGTGACATTGTAATGGCATAATTTTTTTAAGTTGTCTCAGCCCGTCTATTGCAAAAGAGGCTATATGTTGCTGTACCTCACGAGAAACAAAAAAACGTAATGTTAATCTGACATAACGCAGTAGCTCTAATGTCCTTCACATAGGACGTAAAGCTCTAATGTCGTGTCATAAATAAAAGTACATCTGGAGGCTGATTTGGATCTTGGTGGGGTGTACAGCAGGGGAATAAGTGTAATACATGCAAATTGCAGGCTCTGCACTAAGGGAGAGGTTTTGGCCACACAGATAGCGCTGCCGACTTTGGTGCTGGGAACTAAGGTTCGAGGCTCGCCTAATCCACAAGAAATTTACAAGTGCATTTTTTATGTTTCTGATTAAAATGCATAAACAAACATAAATCATAAATCAGCAACATAAAAAAGAAGCACTTGTAAGTTTCTTTAGTTTCTTTTATTTTAGTGGGTCAGGCGACTTACTTATTTGACGTAATGGTCCATGCGATGTTATAGCGTGCGTCCACCCATCATCCATCCATCCTTCATGCACGCATCCAGCCACTCATAAACCCACCCATCCAGCCATCGGCTAGCAACCACCCAGCCATACATTCAGCCACCATCACCCATCCATTCTGCAACACCCACCATCACCCATCCATTTACTCATCCATCCATGCAGTATGCAACACATCCACCCATCCCCTAGCAACCACCCTAATAATGTTCCTTGTAGCTCCGCCCATATTAATGCCACCCATTCATCCATTCATCCACCAATATCCTTCCATTCAGCCATCCATTCATCCACCAATATCCTTCCATTCATCCATCCATTCATCCACCAATATCCTTCCATTCTTCAATCCGTTCATCCACCAATATCCTTCCACCCATCCATCCATCCTTCATGCACGCATCCAGCCACACCCAGCCATACATTCAGCCACCATCACCCATCCATTCTGAAACATCCACCATCACCCATCCATTCACTCATCCATCCATGCAGTATGCAACACATCCACCCATCCCCTAGCAACCACCCCTAATAATGTTCCTTGTAGCTCCGCCCATGTTAATGCCACCCATCCATCCACCAATATCCTTCCATTCATCCATCCATTCATCCACCAATATCCTTCCATCCATCCATCCTTCATGCACGCATCCAGCCACTCATAAACCCACCCATCCACCCATCCCCTAGCATGTCATGTTTTTCACCGTTCGCATCGCGCTGTGATTTATTAAACGTTTTGTGACACATTTGCCAATTTGTCATGTTTTTCAACATTTGCATCGCACTGTCATTTATTACACATTTTGTGACACAGTTGTCAATGTGTCATGTTTTGCATCGCGCTGTGATTTGTGAAACATTTTCTGACACATTTGCCAATTTGTCATGTTTTTCACCATTCGCATCGGCAATGTGTCCTGTTTTGCATCGCGCTGTGATTTATGAATTTCAACATTCGCATCGCATCATTTTCTGTCACAGTTGGCAATGTGTCTTGTTTTCCACCATCTATTCCGACATCGCATCGCACTGTCATGTCTAACATCGCATGCGTTGTAGTTGCATGCGATGTTAATGACATCGCGCCGTCGTTGCATGCGATGTGAACGAAGATGCGATGTAAAAATCGCGCTGCGATGGCACCGCAAGGTTTTGACTCCGATGCTGTGGGCGCTTCCCGTCCATAAATTATGCTTTATTGAAGAATGTGGGTTTGTAGTGTGGCCTTTGGCAAGTGTTTCGATGTTGTGTGTTTTGGCAATAAACTGCACTTCTCGTCTTTAGGCGCACTGTAGCGAGGATATAGCAAAGATAAGTAACACAGTGTATTGTTTACACTAATCTTACTGTGATTGGTTGGAAGGTTTTGGGTTAGAAGCACTGACTATGAGCAATGTGTTTTGTGTTGTCATTCTTTATTAAAACGTTTGCATAAAATGTCATCATGAAAACACTGACTTCAGTCGTGTTTTACTATAAATAAATAAATAGATTAATAAGAAGTAAATGCGACTTAAGTCTCTTAATGGTTGACAAAAATATATAAATAAGTAAATAGGTAATGAGCCCAGAAAGGAAAGGAAGGGAAGAGAAAAGGGAAAAAGGGAGTGAAACAAGAAAGTCTGTGAACTAATAAATATGCCTATATCAATAACAATAACATCAGGACTGACCTACAGTAGAGAGTTAAAACAGTAAATTATAATTGGGAACTTACCTGAATGGAAAATATTTCTAATAAATCATTTTAGAACACTGAAATATGTAAACACTATACGCCAAATATGAATAAAAAAGTAGGGACTAAATGTGTCTTATGCATGTTAATATATCACAATGAGTTGAAGCTGTGTATACTTTTAATGCTATTTATTGAACAGATATAGTAACTGATAATTCTGGGTGAATACTTACCATTCTCCAAAATGCGTGAACTAACCTAAAGGGAAAGGAGGGGAGGTTAGGCCCCGTAGGAAAGAAAAGTAAAGTATGATAAATCTCTCTCTGTGACAGTATTACCCAGTCTCTATGTAAGGTATGAAGTAGTAACAATACTAAATATTACGACCCTATTGGTATAATGTTGCGGAACCAGGGGGGAAAAGGGTGATAGGAAAGATTAATAGGAGAAGGGTAATGATAAAGAAATAGATGGTTATATATATATATATATATGTGTGTGTATATATATATATATGTGTGTGTGTGTGTGTATATATATATATATATATATAACAGAATAAATTATTCAGAACCCTGCCAGTCTAACCATGTGAAAGGATAAAGGTGGATCCATACACATACACACAAATACTTATCTACATATACACCCATAAATATGTGAGTATATACAAGTGCTAATATGAAAATAATCTCTGAAAGCGAGGGATAACAGTTATTAGATATGTTATATGTTAGGAATCAATTGCACAACTGGAGTGGCATGGTGAGCAAAAGAATGATGGATTTAACCCAGATCTCATGACTGGGGGTGAATGTTTTGATTTGTTCTGCATTCCGTCTATCAATGTGTCTTTTGCTTACTTGCCCTACGTGCACCAGGTATGCCAAGACGTGGGTCCTGGGCTCACTGTGCCACTGGAATCAAGCTATCCTGGGTGACCGGTCCTAGGATGCTTGTTTCCATTCCAGGGAGGACCTGGCTTGGCAGTTCGGTCTGGATTGTTCCCATGAGGCACAGGGTCAAGATTGACTTGCATATGGCCAGGTCTTAACTGGGGTGGCATGGTGAGCAAAAGAATGATGGATTTAACCCAGATCCCTTGACTGGGGGTGAATGTTTTGATTTGTTCTGCATTCCGTCCATCAATTGTGTGTCATATGTTAGGAAGCATCCACTGGTGTTCAATATTATCACAGATGAATTTGGGTTATTCACTGCAAGAATGAAATATTATCATTTCCTG
This sequence comes from Lissotriton helveticus, assembly GCF_964261635.1. Taxonomy (NCBI): domain Eukaryota; kingdom Metazoa; phylum Chordata; class Amphibia; order Caudata; family Salamandridae; genus Lissotriton; species Lissotriton helveticus. Next base: position 942,318,160 of record NC_136072.1, on the reverse strand, counting down.
GACCTAGAAAGGGTGACCATACTTGAAGAAACAAATGAATCTGGTCCTGGAGATTGTATATGACCTATTCATAAGAAGCTGTATGAATCATGTCTACCATCCATGTTTCCTGCGACGGTGGGTTAGGTGATTTCCACTGCCGCAATATACACATTTCTGCTGTGGCTAAAGCTGTGTGTAAAAGTCGACACTGAGATGTAGAGAGTGCTTATGATTGACGTGTATTGTGTAAAAGAATAGTGGCAGAGGTAAGTGGAAGTTTCAAAGGCATCTTAGAATGTAAAGTTTTACCCACATAGTCCCAGAAAGATTGTATCAACGGACATTCACAAATGATATGTGACATGTCACAAGCAGTACTATCACATCTCCAGCAGTTCGCATGAGAAATCAAGCCAGCTCTATGTAGCTTTGTTGGTGACCAATGCCAATCTTGGAGGATTTTGAAGAGACAAAATTTCAATCTTGCTTCACGTGGGCCCTTATTTAAATCATCTAGGATCTCTTTCCACTCATCATCCTTATATGAAATTGATAATTTGGTTTGCCATCTGGTACTCAACTCCTGTGATAGAGGTTGTGAAAAAGGTGGGATGTGAGTACTTCCTATAAACCAGACGTAACCCCTTTATGCTTTCCCCAAGTATGGAGATATGTTACTACTGGTGAGGCCCGTAGCATTCAAGGTTGTGGTCCTAAGCTCCTCCGCAAGGATTGTGAAAGCTGCGTATATTTCCCAAATTGTAGGATGGACGGATCAAATTCCTCTTGTAGTTGTACGTAGTTGTACAAATGTCTTGAGATCACCATCAAAGAGAAGTTGATCCAGGGTATCAAAACCTGCTGCCTTCCAGAGGGCCAAGATATTGTTTTTCTATTAATGCGTATGCTCGCATTGTCCCATAAAGGGGCTTTTTTATGGATCTGGGGATTGAACCCAGTAATCGGTGTGCTCGTTGTCAAGACCCGCGCATAGCTGATAAGATCGGATTCGTGGAGTCATTATGATAAGTCCCTGTCCATATAAAATGGAAAGGCCTGTTTGTGTTGATGAAAGATGTCTTTCTATATGCAGCCATTGCGGCAGGTCGGAAGCTATTGATATCCTGTAAGTCATTTGGGATAACTGTAATGCAAGGGCATAGTGTTCCACTGAATGTAGGCTCATTCCTCGATAGGAATGATGAACCTTTAATTTCAGTGCTGCTAGACGAGGTCTAGCTGAGTTCCATATAAAGGATTTTATCTTAGAATCTATTGAGCGCAGTGTGGTTAGAGGAATCTGAACGCAGAGCATACCTAAAACGTGGGAGAGTAACCATTTTTATGGCTTGTACTCTACCCCACATTAAGAGTCGTAGTACTTTCCATTTTTTAAAGTCGCCTTGCATATGGGTAATTAGGGGGTTTAAGTTATCTATAATTATTCCTTCCAGGCCCTTGTTCACTAATATACCTAAATATTTGAGGCGCGAGGGTTACCATTGAAATGGAAACCCATGTATGGCCACTTTTTGGACTCCCATCTGAAATGGGTAGTGCTTCACTTTTGTCCCAATTAATTTTGTAACCAGAGAAGGAGGAGAAATTATCTATAATTTGAAGTATGGACGGTGAATAATTGGGCAAGTCTGTGAGTGTAAGTAGGATGTCATCCGCGTACAAATAGAGTTTTGATTCTCCTGTTGGAAGGCGTATGGCCGTAACATTGGTAGCTAGGCATTTTGCGGATGTCAAAGGCTCCATAGCTAGAAGGAAGAGGAGTGGAGAGAGGGGACAGCCTTGACGCGTGCCTCTACGGATTGGAAATGGTTCTGACACAAAACCCCTGCAATTTACCTGTGCAGTAGGATTATCTTATAATAGGCGTATTTTGGCTACGAATTGGTCACCCAATCCGTATTTTTGCAACACTGTAAAAAGATATTCCCATTCAATAAGGTCAAACGCATTTTCTGCATCAAGTGACAAAGCTAGTGTATCATATTGAAGGCGTTTGGCAGACCATAGCGTGTGGGCTAAAGTGCGAAGGTGGTTCCTAGAATAGCGTCCTGAACAAATCCCACTTGTGTATAATGTATCAAAGAGGGTAAAACTTTGCGTAAGCTAGGACGCTAGCTAAAATTTTTATATCACAATGTAATAGCAATATGGGACGATAACTGCCACAGAGTAAAGGGTCCCTTCCAGGTTTGGGTAATACAGCAATTATAGCTTTATTGGATAGGAGACCCAAGGATGCCTCATGTTCTGCTTCCTGAAATACAGACTGAAGAGAATTAATTACCGACGTTCCTGCCCATCGATAGAATTCTGCAGGGAAACCATCTTCACCTGGGGCATTATGGTAAGGTAAGTTGGCTTTTGCATGTGAGATCTCTTCCTTAGTAATTTCTCCCTCTAATCCCTGCCTTCATCCGATAGACAGGGTAGGTTTGCCTGTGTAAGAAAGGTATCTAATTTATCACCTTCGGCTTGAATCTCTGCCGTGTAGAGAGATTTATAAAAACAGAGCAAATTCGTTAACAATGTCTTGAGGTCTAGTTAATGTAGTACCTCCAGCTGATTTTATAGCCGGTATGGTCATGGCTGCTTCTCTTTGTCGTAAGTGTGCTGCCAATAGCCTCCCTGCATTTTCCCCCTGTTCATAATGGCTCCCTTTCATTCTGTGCAGGGCATATTCTGCCTTAGAGTTAAAAAGATTATTTAGGGCCATGTGAGCTTGTTCCAAGGATTTACGATGCGGAAGTATAGGATTATTTGTGTATAGGACGCAATATCTTGTTCCAGTTCTTTCTGTCGGGCAGCAGTTTATCTATTAGCTTGTTCTGCATCTCTCATGAGCTGGCCGCGTAAGGTAGCTTTTGCTGCTGCCCATAGGGTTCTACACGAATTAACGGATCCTTGATTGAAGGAGATATAATCTCGAAGATCAGATTGCAATAGAGCTTTGCAAGGGCCAGGGCTTGCGTCCCGGTCTGGCTAATTACATTTCCAGTGAAAGTAGGACTGGGAAGTGGTCAGAAAGTGCTGCCTCTAAAATATGGGATTCCTGTTTTAATTGCACCACATTTTGAGAGACTAAAAAGTAATCCAGACGAGAAAGTGTACCATGAGTAGGTGAAGTAAAGGTGCATTCTATATATGCCAGATTAGAAAGACGCCAGTGATCTACCAAACCATTGTCTGCCAATATAACGTTCATTAAATCTCTATCTTCCGCGTTACTCTCACCCAAAGGGCCTGTTTTGTCCAGAACTGGGTCTCGTACCAAATTCCAATCTCCGCCAATAAGGAGTTGTGAAGCACCTATCTCCATTATAAGGCTGTTCAACTGGAGAAGGAATTACTTTTTCGCTCCCGTCGGAGCGTAAATTGAACCAACTCCAATATGGGTTTCACCAATTCATAGTTTAGTAAAGACGTATCGCCCTTCCGGATCTATCCACGTTTTTAACACTGTCACAGGAAGAGATTTACGGATAAGGATCTCAACTCCACATTTACGAGGAGGTTTCTTTTCTGGATCTTATTCCCCTCGTATACTGCTATGGATCACCTTTCCCACCCAGTCTCTACGCAATTTTTCAGATTCTTTAGTGTCGAGGTGGGTTTCTTGAAGGAGAGCTAATCCACCTGTTTTGATGGTAAATATGAGAGTATTTTTTTCTTTTGATGTAATGTGTTAATCCATGAACATTCCATGTTACCACACGCAGGGCATGTGAGATAACCATGTCGAACAGAGAAAGGGAAACAGTCAGTAATAAGTGGTTACAGAGCAATGTGTTTAGTTGGCATGTCTGAAAAATAGAATGTCGACTTCTCATGGCACTGATTCTGTAACCACACTTAAGCATGGAATGGGCAAAGAGGAATGAGAAAGGATTATATACATGTGTGCTTGTAATCCTTGTGTGGAAGACTGATTCAGATTGATAGGTGGAGGCAATCTTGAGGTATTTGATGGGGTAAAGCCAAGCCTTCACCAATATCCTGAATTCCGTGTGAACTTGTCGATGGAGTCGCAGTCACAAAAAGGAGGTTCCACTGATGCATGACGTCTTGTAAGATATGGTAGTCCACACCAATGCCAATTGAGACCACATGTGTGTCATAGATGGTCTGAGGTGCGCTTCAAGGATGAGGGTGTATTAATATAGACATAGGTGTAGCTTCAGTTCCACTTCTTTGAAGCGTTCAGAATAAGTGGCTTGAAGGTAGACTCCATTTTCATAGTCAAAGCTCGGTTCACTTGATCGATGAGTGATATGCAGAAATCCATGATCAACCCCAGATTTTGTACATCAGTGAGGTGATAATTCTTCCATTCTTTGTAGGTAAAGATCTTGGTTTTGGATGACTTGAGTTTCATTTGAAGGTTCCTAAGAAATGGTCTAGTCTCAATATTTCTCTGTCAATCTGATTGTCCACCTTCAGGACGATCTGGGTGTTGTCAGTGTAGTTATAAAATGAGTTCTGTAGGTGATTTGTGGTAGGCACTAAAGAGGCGTTGAATGTGATGCCCTACATGCCAACACCCTCGTGTTTCTGCAAAGGGGTGGGCTCATGGACGACTGTGTCACAGGCCACAGACCAGTCCAGAAATAGCAGAGTGACAAATCTATTTGTCCTTAAACGGTTAACAAAAGGTTCGGAGGCTTCTTGACGTGTATGTTTGAAGAATAATTTGAAGCTCTGGCTACTTGAAATGGCAACCTAGCGTTAGATCAAAGGATGCTCAGAGAGCTGGTGTGTTCTGATCATCATCTTATTCCTGTACAAAAGATTTTGTGTGGTCTCATAGAAAGCTTGCAGTGAGGGACCAAACAGACGCAGGGCTTTACCTAGCAGTGGTTTGTACTGCAGTAATGTGCAGAAGGGTATCTGTGGAAGTGCTTGGAAGGGTTTCCTCTTAACTGACACATGTTTAGGTATGTTCTCAAAAGTACAATTTCTGTTTGAAGACTAGCAGAAATGTCCTTCATTTCATATCCACCCCCCGGTGTCTGAGTAGTTGAGTGTGAATATGTTCTGGGCTAACCCAAATAACAGCATCCAGAACTGACCATGAACCACTAATAAATATATATATATATATTTTTTTTTTAACTTAAATTAGTACATGAAACTTAAATTTCCCACCCAGAAATGGCATTTCTTTTAGATTCTTTAGGAGTCTTATGCATCCCTTGACATTGTCAGCTTTGGACTGTTAAAACAGCAAGAGCACTCTCTTGTTTGGGTTGATTCTTTGGAACTCAGCCTCCCCCTCCTTTTGGGAGCAAACAGGTTGCTTTCACCAATGCCTTTTGGTGTTTTTGCTTCCCCTACATATGGAGTTTAAGGCTGAAATGTACAATACCTACTATGTTGAGCATTTTCCTCAAATCTTTTTATTGACAGTTTCAGTAAAAAGGTACAGTTCAAAATAGAGCACCGTTAAATACTTACACATCACGTACATGTACATTTTAAAGTCTTCTTCCCCCCCACCCTCCCGCCGTACCATGTTGAGTATTAGTCATCTACAGGCATCTAGAAGATGATGATGAAAAATTGACAAGGGGTCCAGTAGTAGTCTGGTAGATTTTGTGGTTTCTTGGATTCTAGATTGGTCGGCTTCTGTTAGACCTGGTTAATCGAGAGGAATTTTTGCAGTTAAAGCTGCTATATCGAGAGCTGTGTGGATCCACTATTACTATAAAGGTTTCTTCCTCCACCAAGATGTAGTAAGAATAAGGATCTGGCTGTTTTTGTTAAATTGAAGTGTCTGTTTTTTTCACAAAGAGCACCTTTAAATCATTAGGCATTAAAACTTGCCTGAACCTCCTATTTGCTTACTGTGACTTCTTAAAAGCAACCAAACTTGCTAACTCTTCAACTTTATGTTGGCTCAGTTCACCACCAGAATTAATGTAACCATGCCAGCTTGGCCTCATGTAACTTGCTACTCATTCAATATTTCTTGAAGGAGTTCTGGAAGCGCCTTATTTGGTGACAGTAAAGGTAACTAACTCTGGGGCTTATGCTGGTTATAAAAGTAACAGCTAGCAATATGTGGCGAAATATGCATTAGGTCTAAGGAAGTGGGCCAGGTAGTGAAATGTCTTGTTAGCACTAAAGTTGTAAGCCAGGGTCTTCATGAGTTTGTCTATGGTTTTCGGAGGCGTTAATGGTCCATAGTGGACTTGTGGTCAGTGGACAAGGCATCTCCAGTAGACACATGAACTCAGAATAGAGACATGTAGGATCTCTGTTAAATGTTTTTTTTCTCAGCTTTTCAGAGCAGCTCTTGCCACGACCACCCTGGAACCAATAGAAGCCTTAGAAACATTTCTAATAGTAGCCCTATACTATCTTTAACAAACAATCCTGGCAGGGATGTATCTTGATGCATCTCCTCATGTACATGTGAATAGAAGGCCAGACGCTGTATTTTCATTGCAGGGTTTACCAAGAAACTGGTGAATGTCGTTCTCTACAGAAGCTGCCAACCATGAAGCATTATTTCTAGACAGCAGCAACACTGCCTCTTAAATTGTGATAGCTCAATTATACACCACTCCAACGGTATTTAGTTTAGCCAGAGAAGATGAATTTGCATATGGCAGTGGAGGATACTTAGTATTTAAGTTTGATTTGGGGTTTTGGGGCTGTGAATGCACTGTCCTGAAATATCTGCTGTCACTGATGATAATGCCTCTTCTGCAACAGCAAAGCTGTCTGTCTGATGGCGCTGTGGTTCATTGGGCCTTAAGCAATAGAATATGATTCTCTTTTGCTGATTTGTTTTGTTTATTTGTAACAGCGAAACCATTGTTTCCTACAGTTAAAACTCAACGGGATTGAATTAGGAGAAGGAACAGACAGTGATGCAGAAATGCCATACATTGTTGAAATCATGGAAATTAATGAAAAATTGGAAGATGCCCTGGACGAGTCCGAAGTACAAGATATTGGAAATGTCATTGACGGTAATTAGCTACTTTAATTCTTTAATACATGCTTAAGGGAAAAACCGTTTTTTATAATAAATTTGCTATATACACATCTAGCCCTATGATTTATAGTGCAACAAAGCAACAAGCCAACTGCAATGTAAGATTGTTAAATCGTAAACTCAGGTATAGCTTGTAGTGATATTGAAAGAAAGTTGAATGTTAGTACTTGAAATACGCTGGTCCCTATATCCTCACTCAGTTTTACAGCAGGAATACCTCGTAGATTGATCTGCAGTCTTGACTTATTTCCCAAAACAGTAGAATAAAGATTTTGCTTAAAAAAACAGTTGACTTTGCTAATGTTTTAGCCATTCTATACAGACATAATAAAGTGACATCCATATTCAACTTGTATGTGCAGGTCTACAAATGAACACTTTTTTTGTGTACCAAACCAAAATGTATAAACACATTTTTTTTTTTAAGTATCGCAGAACGGAGAGCACCCAAACCTCTCTTGGGCAAACATAGGTGCCTAGTGAGAGGCCGATTCTGCTGCTTTCTGACTTACTGGCTTCAAGTCAGTGGGTACAGCAGATTGTTCAAGTTGCGTGCATCCTCCCTTCTCAAAATGCTCCCCCTGACAGCTGTTCTGTGTTTAGTCCAGTTTCCACGGCTCAGGAGCAAGTCCTTTCCAGGGTGGTGGTAACATTGCTCGTCAACGGTGCACTAGCAATAGTGCTTGGAGCAGACAGGTACTCGTTTTACATATTGGTCCCCAAAAAAAGTTGGAGACATACAGCCAACTATTGATCTTAGAATTTTTATCTCGTCTCTCCGGGAGAAGTAATTCAAAATATTGACCCTTGCTCAGGTATTGTTGGCCTTTGACTGTGTGGATTTCCTAGTGTCCTTTGATTTGCTGGATCTGTACTTTCATGTACCATGGCTTCAGTCCTGGCTGAGTTACCTGCTTCTTGTGGTGGGTTCCACCCAATGTTCAATTTGTAGTCCTTCCCACTGTTCTTGCATTGACTTCCTTGGTCTTTATAAATGTCATGTCAGTGTCTGTAGCCTATTTTGACTGGTGCAGTATATACAGGTTTCCGTACCTCTATAACAAGCTGCTGAAGGGAGGCTTGCCTCAGCGAATCTCAGACCATATGCAGAGGATAATGTTACACTGCTGTTCATCTTGGAGTTGCTCTTCCAGCCTTCACAATTTTGAGACTGCAAGGCCTGTTAGACTCCTGAATCATGTTGGGACTCTTCACTAGGTTGCACATTAAAGATGTTCAGTGGAACGTATGCCCAGATCCAAAATTGGGGGTGCTTTTCAGACAAGATCTGAATTTCCTTCATTGGAGGATGACAAACACCAACCTGACTTGCAGCAGGCCATTCTATCCTCCCACCAGTGACAGTGATAACAGATGCCTCATCCCTACAGCAGGCGAGGCCACATGGATGAAGTGGAGTTCCACGTGTTGTGGTCTCCTTCAGAGCAGCAGTGACTCATAAATCTGTGGAGGCCTTGAAAGGGTTTCTCTCTTCGATCAAGGGGAAGTAAATTCTGTGCTCACCTACAATAAACCTCTATGCTGTACCTCACAGTGCATGGTGGCATGGTCTTTAACACTATCTTTTTGGAGGCACTGATGTTATGGCCCTGGCTAGCCCTTAACTTACTCTCACTTTCCATGAGACATCCAGCAGGTGCCTCAAAATCAAGGCAGCCAATCTCTGTAGATACCATATTGCTGACCACGAATATTGACTACGCCGAAAGGTTGTTTGAGAGAGCCTCACCCTCTGGGGCACACCCTCAGAGGACATTTTTGCCACCGCTTAATCACCTCATTGTCTGTAGAGCATCTCTGCAGGACATATTCATGCTTTCAAGGACATTGGTCTTATGTATGCAAATCCTCTCTTTCTGCACGTTGTGAGGAAAATGAGGCAGGTCAGAGCACTTATCATTCTGATGGTCACAGATTGGACTTGAAAGATCTGGTGCTTGTCATTCTTGATCATCCTATCACATTGAGAGAAAGGGAGAATTTAGATACTGCACTTCCTCTTTAGACACACCATAGATCACATGGGCTGTGAATCTGTAGACCGAACCGATAATTCCAATTCCTTACTTCTTGTCCCCAGGTTATTGGACCAATTTTGGGTCAGAAAAATATCTTGTTTGAGGTGGTCTCACTCACGTAATGTGGCATACTTAATCACTGGCCAACTCCTCCCACCCTGGTAAGCTGGTATTACCATGAAGGTCCCAAACCCAATTGATGGGGGAGTTCTTAAGGTATATTCTTTTCCTGGATAATACAGGGATCCAGTTTATATTAAAAATACCTTAAGGTATTCCGCAGGTACATCCTTTATTATGTGGTACCTCCGGTGTGATTAAAATGTGAATAAAGAAATTACTTCATGTTTAGTGGTACTATGGCTCCACCATCATTTGAAAGTGCTGACATGTTTCTGCATGTCCTAAGAGCCAGATAACAGGTCATGTACATTCTTCAGGGCAAAAAGGATCCTTCTCTCTAATTCTATGGGTGTATGTTAGTATATTATGGAAAGACCGGAATTGTTTAGCGCTCCTTATTGGAATTTCAAGACTTAGGGTACAAAAGCATGATATGATCCATCGTGCTGGAATAGTGATGATTTGTAGTAAAAGCATTCAATGACACAGCACAGGTGATAAGGTAATAACGTAAATCACATGCACAAACAGAACATGCTTATCACACATGCAGCTTTCTGTCAGTCAACATGCATGCAAATGTAACTTTGCTTACCCTATTTAGGGAGGCTCTTAACTTCATGGTCTAGCAGGGGTGGGCCCCTTCTGTAGTCACACGCTTATCAATGGAATATTATGGGTTGCCCTCTGTTAGTGGAAATATTGTTATGTGTACCATCTTTATATGAAAGAAAATCATTGGTTGCTGGATCTATAGTCAGAAGTGTACTATGATGAATGTCTTAGTTTTGCCCTGCTCCCTGCCCCAGGAGGGCTGTCAGAACTTTCAGTTTCATGATTAATGATAAACTCTCCATGAAGGAATATATTCAGTCTGTCTGTTATATTTTGCTACCATGCGATTGCTTAAATAAGTGTTCTGATGGTTACCATTGAGGTCCAGGAGAACGCTAATCCAAGCTCCGCCTGGAGAATGCAAACGCCTTACTGGTAGCTGCCCATGAGGCCCTGCTTTAAATAAATGCATGTAGTACAAAATACAGTGGCACGTTTATTCTCTAATCACCCTACAAGAACCCCTTTGTTGCCCACTCTGAAGTCTCTTCACTGACTACCACTTAGGAAGCGGTCCTTGTTTAAGCTTCTCCGTCTGACATATAATCCCTTGACAGGTGTGGGCCCAGCTTATCTGTGTTCAAAGCTTACACTCTACTGCCTCAGCAGAAATCTTAGATCTAGAGCAAAGCTTTCTAAAGTCCCCATCGCATCCGTACCACAAGATACGCAGATACGCAGTTGGGCTTTTTCCTACCTAACCCCCTGCCCCTTCCATTGGAATAAGCTTCCTCTCCACATCTGTTCTTCCACTAACTTTACCACCTTTAAAACACTGCTGATGACCTGGCTATTTTAATTAGTTGGCTTGTTATAATTTGGGGGAACCATGCCACGCTAGTACACCGACTGGCGGGCATGGGCGTGTCGGGCGCGGCTCTGGACTGGCTCACCTCCTTTCTGAGTGAGCGCTTTTTCCGGGTCTTCGAGGGTGAGATAGTCTCTCCTAAACATCCTCTCAGGTGTGGGGTCCCTCAGGGCTCCTCCCTGAGCCCGACCCTCTTTAACGCCTACATGGAGCCTCTGGACAGGATAGTCCATCCCTTTGGTGTGCGTATAGTCACCTACGCGGATGATACGCAGCTGGTGGTCTCGTTAGACCACGCAGATGGATCATCCAACACCTTAGGCCCCTGTCTAGAGGCTGTTGCCAGTTGGATGCAAGCCTCCTGTCTCAAGCTTAACGGGGAGAAGACAGACATCCTTCTCCTCGGAAATCCCTCCCCGTCTGCTCTTGCACCCGTCTGGCCACCATGTCTTGGCGCTCCTCCTGCCCCCAAGTCCCAGATAAAGAGCCTCGGGATCTGGCTTGACACCGCCCTTGATTTCTCGGTCCAGGCTACTAAGACTGCGGCCACTTGCTTTGGACTAATGAGGATGCTCCGGCGGGTGCTCCCTTTGCTCCCTTTCCAGGCGAGGAGGATCATGGTCCAGGCCCTGATTCTCTCCCGCCTGGATTATGGGAACGCTCTCTACCTGGGAGCACCGGCTTCGGTTCTTCAGAGGCTCCAGGTCACACAAAACAGTGCGGCCCGCCTACTGTTCAATCTGTCCCGTCGGCAGTCGGCGAGGAAGGCTCTGAAAGACCTCCATTGGCTCCCAATGACTGCCAGAGTGCAGTTCAAAGCTTTGTGCATTATGCACAAATCCTTTCATCGTGTAGGCCCAGCGATTCTGCACCCTCTGGTCACGCCTTATGTCCCACCACGCCCCCTTCGGTCTGGTACCCTGCAATTGGCCACCTCCTCTAAAATTAACAAAGCCCGTTGGGGTGGCCGCTCTTTTTCCCATTCGGCGACCAGACTTTGGAACGCCCTCTCCTTTGCCATCCGAGGAAATAGCAACCTCCTCTCGTTCAGAAAGGCCTTGAAAACGCATTTGTTTGCTAAATCCTGCTGATCTGCCCTGAGCCTGCGCTAAACCATTTTATCTTCAAGCGCTCCGAGGCCTCAGGGCAGTTATGCGCTATACAAATGCAATTTTTCATTTCATTTCATTTCTCTGAGAAACTCCTTCAGGAGTGAGTCTTTGCATTATATTAACTTCCTTTAACATAACATAACAATGTGTCAGGCTATTGAATGATGACATGCAGTACAAATTACTAAGGCAGGGCCCTACTAAAGATGTGATGGAGGAGATCACATTTATAGTAGATGCAGGAAAGGAAAAGGAGTGGATCATGACGAAGGAAGCAGAATTCCTTATAAAAAAAGACCCACAACCACCCTATTTTTACATAGCCCAAGAGCCACAAAATTAAACATCCTCTTCCCAGACATTTCAGGGATGGCGATTCAGTGCTTAATTTGTTAAAAATGAAGTGCTGGGGCTGAGAATGCTGCCAAGGAGGCCACAGCCCACTTCTACCTCCGGTGTGCCCAACTTTCAACACCGGTACAAAAGGGGGTGGTGATGGACGGAGCATCTGAATCAATCAAACACTCACACCCAGTCAAAAGATCTGGGTTTAATCCATCACCGTTCTTTAGCCCACTCTGCCACCCCAGTTCAGACATGGCTATATGCAAATCAGTCTGACCCTGTGCCTCATGGGAACAGTCCAGCCCGAACTGCCAAGCCAAGTCTTCCCTGGACCGGAACCAAGCTTCCGAGGACCGGTTTCTGGCATTCCAGCCGTCTTCAGCCCGGCTTGCTTGAATCCAGTGGCAAAGTGAGCAAGGGACTCACGTCTGAGCATACCCTGCCACACTTATGGCGGCCAAAAGCGGTACAAAAGGGGGTGGTGATGGACGGAGCATCTGAATCAATCAAACACTCACACCCAGTCAAAAGATCTGGGTTTAATCCATCACCGTTCTTTAGCCCACTCTGCCACCCCAGTTCAGACATGGCTATATGCAAATCAGTCTGACCCTGTGCCTCATGGGAACAGTCCAGCCCGAACTGCCAAGCCATGTCTTCCCTGGACCGGAAACAAGCTTCCGAGGACCGGTTTCTGACATTCCAGCCGTCTTCAGCCTGGCTTGCTTGAATCCAGTGGCAAAGTGAGCTAGGGACTCACGTCTGAGCATACCCTGCCACACTTATGGCGGCCAAAAGCGGTACAAAGGGGGGTGGTGATGGACGGAGCATCTGAATCAATCAAACACTCACACCCAGTCAAAAGATCTGGGTTTAATCCATCACCGTTCTTGGCCCGAACTGCCAAGCTGGACTGTTCCCATGAGGCACAGGGTCAGACTGATTTGCATATAGCCATGTCTGAACTGGGGTGGCAGAGTGGGCTAAAGAACGGTGATGGATTCAACCCAGATCTTTTGACTGGGTGTGAGTGTTTGATTGGTTTGGATGCTCCGTCCATCACCACCCCCTTTTGTACAACTTTCAACAGCTGTACTGCCTCAGTCTCTATCCTGTAACCATGCTGTGCTGTCTGTCCCATAAGACATGCGTTTTACTTCTTTGCCTACACCGACAGATGAGTGCGAAAACAAAATGTACATCAAATGAAAATGCTTTTTTTTAACCTATTAATCAGTGCAGTCTGACTGGGTATGTTGCAGGTCAGGAGGCTTCTTGAGCACAGCAGGTCATTTTACAGGCATGTTACAAGAAGCACTGCTAGTGCTGCCTGTAATTAGTTTGGTCCACTTATGACAACAGCATAGACATCCACTGCCCAGCTTGCTGTGACCCTGCCTGCTACAGCAAAACCACTGTCCCCAACCGTAATGCTGCAAGGCTTGTGAGACAGGAGTATGACTGTTGCACCTACTAGGCTCAAGCACACTCAGCAATTAGCATGCTTGGAGGCAGCGCACGGAAACTACAGGTGACTCCATAGCGCACAAAAGTTGTGGTGGGCCACAGCCACATCAAGCACGTTGAGGATAGTAGCAATGCAGGGCTGCAGGACCCCACTACAATTATCCAATGGGAGGCTTAGGCCCAGGCAGTGGCAGGGTGCAGCAGACTCGGGGAATAGAATGCAAGCCAATCGTTAGTGATGACTTCTTGGATTCATGACAGGCGTGACAACATCATCACTAAAGTGATGATACTCAATCATGCCTGCCTGAACAGATGTATGCCTCCCTATGAAAACATACCAGCCCATCGCCATGCAAGGTATGTGGTTCTTTTTATTTTAAATTGGGCAATTAATATTGAGACCACCACCTGCAGGACCAGAAATCGTAGCCCCGGCCCTGTGAAAGAAGTGCCGGTGCTGAGCACCTGAAAGCACCTGCTCAAATTAAGCACTGGCGATGATACTCTATGTACCTGCAGATTATCCAGTATTGGGGTATCTTTCATAGATTCACATGCCTGAATCATTCCCCGTCGTCGAGGCGGGAGTCCCACGGTAAAAATATATACAATAGCAGTGCCTAAAAATTTCTTGTATTAGGCTGGAAAAGCCTAAAGGCCTAACTAGGCCTCAAAACTTAGCAGCCTATCTACATCATTTTGTAAAAAGACCTGAAAAAGTAGCCTCAGCCAATCGGCTGTCCTCACCCTCTAGAACCTTCCCAGCCCAGGCAGTTCTCCTCAGATTTTCACCGCACTTCGTGTGTAAGGGAGTCTCCCTGAGTGCCTACCCAGTTTTTTGGCTTTTTTGGCTTTTTTCCTCAAAAATGTCTGAAAAGAAGGCTCTTTTCAAGACTTGTGGAACCTGCTATAAGAAGAGGGTCCATGTGGATGACCAGCACTCTGACTGCATTTATTGTCTGCACCCCTCACATGTTGTGAAGGACTGTAGAATTTGCCGTACCTTCCCTCCAAAAACTCTCAGGGATAGGGAGGCAAGGGTTCTTTTGTGGTTGAAATCTTCTTCCACTGATGATGAGGACAAGGCCTCTACCTCCAGCAAGAGAGCCAGATCCAGGGAAAGCTCTTCTCCTGAGAGAAAGAAAAAACTTAAATCCTCTCAGAGAGCCTCAGAACCCTCAAAGAGTGCATCTTCTCCTCGGACGACAACTGTGAGTACAGCCCAGGCTAAAACTGTTTCTCTGGTGTCTGCTCATACTACTACTTTTACTTCTACTTCTACAACTTCTTCTACGGTCACCACTTCAGCTATTACCTCAACTCTAATGTCTATAAAGATTTTGTCATCACCTGTGAAGTCTTCGACGACGAAAACCAAGTTACCGACTGTCCCGTCGTCGACGACGGCCCCGTCTACCAAGACTTCCGTCCCGTCGACGACAATCCCGTCGACGAAACCATCATCGTCGTCGACGGTCTCGTTGACGAAGACACCAACGACGCTCTCGTTGACGAAGGACGCGTCGACCAAGAAACCTTCGACGACCTCGTCGACGAAGGACTCGTCGACGAAGACACCATCGACGGCCTCGTCGACGAAGGACTCGTCGACGAAGGACTCGTCGACGAAGACACCATCGACGCCCTCGTTGACGAAGGACTCGTCGACGAAGACGCCATCGACGACGTCGTCGACGATGGGTTCGTCGACGAAGACACCATTGACGACCTCGTCGACGGCAAAATCATTAGTTTCGTCAGCGGACAAGCCATCGACGGTTCCGTCTACAGAGCATCTGATACCAATGGCTACATCGTCATCGACTACGACGACAGCAGTTGCATCTGCTCATCTGTTGCCCAGTTCTACCCCTACGAAAGTCCAATATACGCATTTTCAAATGAGAACATATCATCGAGATTATTCCCACATTTCTCCACTCTTACCATCACACCTTTTGGAGACATATGTGGAGGAAGATTCAGATGACGGTGAAGAGGATGAGGGTCCTTTTGGGATTGCCCGTCACCCGTCTCAATTAAATATCAAATATCAGGAGGACGATGATGATGATGACCATGGTCATTATGCGCATGAGGATTTGTCGACACCATATCAGTCACCCCATGCCAGGCCTCATCTATCAGAGGACACTACTCACCTGCTATCTACTTTAATTCAGGATTTACAAGCAATGTTGGCCGACTATCGCCAGAGATTTCCTTCAACTCCGGTTGCACCTGTGGTGCTGGCTACCCCAGTTAATTTGCCAAGACCCCCGTCACCGCGGGCATCATTGTCCCCAAGACAGGATACTGATCCTGCACCTCAACATGACACGGATACTTCTTCTCATGATGATGATGATGGCAGGGAAGAGGGCGAATCGCCAGATAATACATCTATAGATCCATGGGAGGATTATGTCATTCCTATGCCTTCACCGCCTGCGCACCGCCCTTCAGATTCTCCACCTGAGGATATTGGCGGATTTCACAATATTATGCAACGTGCAGCTAATAGATTTGAATTGACCGTCACAGTGGAGCAGTCTGACTGCTTTTTGCATGACTTTAAAGAGGGATATCGCAGAGTTACCAGGGCTATTCCCATTATTGAATATATATGGAAGGAAGGCCTCAACATCATGAAAACGCCTGCTTCCATTCCTGCAGTCCTTCCACGAATAGAGAAAAAGTATCGAGCACCATCGGATACTCCATCTTGTTTAATAGGTCATCCTCGCCCAGACTCTGTTATATCCCAGGCTGCACAGCAGAAGTCCAAGAATCCTTCTGTTCCCATTTCAACACCACCTGACAAGGAAGGCAGGAGACTGGATGCCATTGGAAAGAAGTTCTCTGCAAATGCAGCTGCCTCCATTAAAGCTGCTAACTCGTTAGCTATCCTGGCCCGTTACGATAGGCAGATGTGGTCCGATCTGTCTGAATACCTTGATTTGTTCCCTGAGGATCATCAACAAGAGGTGCGCAGGATCGTACTGGAGGGAGAAAGGGCAGCTTCGGAAATCATTGATTGCGCCCTTGATATTTCGAACACCAACTTCAGACAATTGTCAGGAGCAGCAGTACTTAGGCGTCAAGGTTGGCTCCGGGCTACCACCTTCAGGCCTGAAGTCCAAACAAAAATCTTGGACATGGCGTACGATGGAGATTCACTTTTTGGAAAACACATCGATGACGCTTTGCTGGCAATAAAGACAGATACAGAGACAGCTAAATCCCTTGGTACCCTGCAATACAAGAGGGGGTCCTTTAGAGGAGCAAGAGGCCGTGGTTACTCCTCCAGGGGGAACTATTCCAACCAGCAAAATCGTCAATACCAATCTCAGTACAAACAACCGTACTATCAAACCTCTTACAGACAGCCTGCCTCTGGATCTTTCTCTCGTCAAGGAGGGAAACGACGTAGAGAAAACTTCAGAAGAGTGGCGTCCAATACTGGATCTGCGCAAACTCAACAAATATCTAAAGAAACAGAGTTTTCGCATGGTAACGTTGACGGACATTCTGAATTGTCTCAACAAAGGGGACTTTATGGCTTCTCTGGATCTGCAAGACGCCTACTTCCACATCCCTATTCACCCAAAACACCGCAAATACCTAAGGTTTCAAGTGGCTGGCGTCCACTTTCAGTTCAAAGTTCTTCCATTTGGCCTCAAATCGGCCCCCAGAATCTTCACCAAATGTTTAGCCCCAGTGGCAGCAATGTTGAGGTCCCAGGGAGTACAAGTTTTTCCATACCTCGACGATTGGCTGTTAAAAGGACCATCGAAAAACTCCACAATGGAAGCGGTCAGGAGTTCCCTCTCCCTCTTTTCGAATCTGGGTCTGACTCTCAATTCGAAGAAATCTCAGCTTCAACCTCGTCAGGAGTTGACCTTTCTAGGGGCGGTCTTGAACACATGCCAGTGCAAGGCGTTCTTGACTCAGGAGCGGCAGAACAAACTAGTAAAACTAGCAAAACAAATATTTGCAAGAAGGTCACTTTCAGTTCAGACATTTGCTTCCCTTCTAGGGATGTGCTCCTCTGCAATCAGCCTCATCCCTATGGCGAGGCTCAGTATGAGACCGTTACAGGAGGAGTTACTTCGCCAGTGGAGGCAAGTCGACGGATCGTTCGACGCCCGCATCAAAGTAACTACCAAAATGAAGCAAGCCCTTCTTTGGTGGTCGAAGGCGCACAATTTGTCACCAGGCCTCACCTTTCTCCAAGACATTCCAGAGTTCGCCCTAACTACGGACGCTTCCATGGAAGGTTGGGGAGTTCACCTTCAGGACCTTCAGATACAGGGACGATGGTCTCGTCAGCACCGGCAGAAACACATCAACAGCCTAGAGCTGAGGGCCATTTTTCTGTCCCTGCAGGCCTTCCTTCCAAGGATTGCGAATTCGTCCGTGCTGGTGCGTACGGACAATACCACCAGCATGTACTATATCAACAAACAGGGAGGAACAAAATCTCTTACCCTGTCGCTGGAGCTCAGGAGATGTGGGAATGGGCCCTACGCCACGGCATATACCTCAGAGCGGAACATGTGCAAGGCGTCCAGAACTCTCTAGCCGACAACCTCAGCAGAGCGTTCACGGGCTGTCACGAATGGGAGCTCGAACAACATCAAGTAGAGAAGATCTTTCAAACATGGGGAACATCGACGCTGGATTTGTTCGCCACGCAGCAGAACAGCAAATGCCTGTTTTATGCCAGCAGGTTTCCTCAACAGGGGTCAAGGGGAAATGCCCTTTTGATGAGATGGTCCGGAATATTTGCATACGCTTATCCTCTGATTCCGCTCATTCCGAGGGTACTGCAAAAGATGAAGAGGGAACATTGCACTCTCATCCTCATTGCTCCCCGTTGGCCAAGGCAGTTTTGGTTTCAGGAGCTCCTTCTGCTATCTCAGCAACCTCCACTTCGTCTCAACCCGACAGTGTCAATGTTAACAAGGGAGGGAGGCCAGATCCAACATCCGGATCCTCAATCACTGCACTTGCACGCTTGGCTCCTGACTTCCTATAGTTCAACGATCTTAACATCTCCTCAGACTGCAGGGCGATCTTATCGCAAGCCCGTTCTCAAAGTACCATCAAGACCTATTGTTTTAAGTGGAAACGATTCTGCTCATGGTGTGAAGAAAATAATGTTCATCCACTTCAAGCTCCCCCTGAAGCCATCCTTCCATATCTGCTGTCTTTGGCTAGGGCTGGACTGGTTTTTGCATCCATTAAGGTGCATCTGGCGGCGATCTCCAGGTTCAGGAAGAGTTCCAACAAACCATCCTTATGTTCGTCATCTTTGATCAAGCAATTCCTTAAGGGGCTGTTCCGAGCTTTTCCACCAGTTCGTCCTCCTCCTCCTGAGTGGGATCTTAATATTGTTCTTTCTCAACTTCTAAAACGACCTTTTGAACCTATTCACAAGGCGGATCTAAAGTTTCTAACTTGAAAAGTGGCTATCTTACTGCCTCTCACTTTAGCCCGCAGAGTCAGTGAGATACAGGCCTTCACTATTACACCGCCTTTCTTACAATTCTCCAAAGACTTTGTGACGCTTAGAACTAACCCAAAATTCATTCCAAAAGTACCAACTCAATTCCACATCAATCAACCGGTCAAACTCAAGACTTTTTTCCCGGATCCTACCACTTCAGCGGAGAAGGTTTTACATTCTCTGGATGTGAAACGGTGCCTGAAGTTTTATCTTCAAAAAACAAAGGACATCCGTAAATCTAATCAACTTTTTGTTGCTTATGGTCGAGCCACCTTGGGTCAAGCTGTAACGAAGGCAACTATAGATAGATGGTTGTCTTGTACGATTATATTCTGTCATGACAAAGCCAACAAACCTTTAACAAGAAAGGTCAAAGCGCATTCCGCCAGAACAATGTCAGCGTCAACGGCCCTTTTCGCTGGAGTGACGCTGGAGAACATTTGCCGAGCTGCTACGTGGAAAAGTGTGCACACTTTTACCAAGCATTACTGTCTGCAGTCGGCAGTTCATGATGATACAGCAGTTGGAGAAGCGGTACTGCAGCATCTTCTTCACTAAGGTTAGACTCTTTACAGTCTTTTATTCTTCATTTGCCTGTTTGAAGCATATGTTTTCATTATGATGTTTTAGCATTTTCAAAAGCTGTCTTATATATAATGTACTTATGAAGGTTTTGATGCATATGTGATGTAACAAGTTTGTGCTCTATTACCTTCCTGTTTGTGTGGGGATATATATGGTTTATTTTGTCTCCCACCTTCCTCTAACGACAGACATGATGTCACTGCTTGCTACTCTGATTCAGGCATGTGAATCTATGAAAGATACCCCAATACTGGATGAGAAAACAAGTTACTT
Source organism: Lissotriton helveticus (assembly GCF_964261635.1). Lineage (NCBI taxonomy): Eukaryota > Metazoa > Chordata > Amphibia > Caudata > Salamandridae > Lissotriton > Lissotriton helveticus. Next base: position 942,298,275 of record NC_136072.1, on the reverse strand, counting down.
ACCTGTAACTACGGTTATCCAGTATTGGTATCTTTCATAGATTCACATGCACCCACCCTCCTCCCCGGCACGGCAGTTCTGTTTTATGGATACTCATTCTCACTTGTGCTGGGAAAATCTGAGGAGAACTGCCTGGGCTGGGAAGGTTCTAGAGGGTGAGGACAGCTGATTGGCTGAGGCTACTTTTTCAGGTCTTTTTACATAATGATGTAGATAGGCTGCTAAGTTTTGAGACCTAGTTAGGCCTTTAGGCTTTTCCAGCCTACTACAAGAAATTTTTAGGCACTGCTATTGCATATATTTTTACCGTGGGACTCCCGCCTCGACGACGGGGAATGATTCAGGCATGTGAATCTATGAAAGATACCAATACTGGATAACCGTAGTTACAGGTAAGTAACTTGTTTTCTTCCTCACCACAAACCTGCCACCCTATTCCGATGTGCGAACTTCCAGACCCCAAGTTAGATTTTGCTTACTATCAGTTATCACTTCCATTATGTCAGTCATATCTTTGGGTGTAGAAAAGAAGTGGTAAAGTGATGTCTGTGGACGTTTAAGGCACCTGTAAGCAGCTGCATCTTGTCATGTCTGGGGTGGGACAGAGAGACCATCAAAGGCACAATAACTTCACCTACTAGCGTGTAGGAGCTATGAAAGGTTTCCCAGATCATGCCTGGATCTTGAGAGGGTAAAAAAAAGGAGGAATCCGCTGGTAGGTAGAGTATCCACCAGAAAAGGCATTACTGAAGGTACGTAACTTATTTGTTTCCCAAAATGAGAGCTTTCCCACTCACTCTCCTTGATTAACTCTTTACAACAATGGCTTGTTTTTTACATGTAGCTCCCTACAGCAGTTCTGCTGTTTTGCACAATTGATGCCACCATTACCCTTTTTAAGAGTTCTGAGATCATCAGCCTCAGAAACAATAGGTTTGAGAAGGACATGCTCAGCACTTAACTTGTGACTTGCTGGTCTCACTTTGGTGTCAGTAGTGAGCATGTAACTTGCTGGGTCACTGCAGACCTTTGTCTTGAATAAGAATAGTGACTTGCGATCTGGAAGCCGGCAGCCAAGTGTGGGGGCATGGTTATGTGGGTGCCCAAACTTCAATTCTTCAACCTAAAAATGTTGTTTTGTGCCTTATGACCTGGCACATATGTGTTTGTTGAGAAGTTTATACGGTTTATGATAGGTCTCCTTATAAAACAACATGGTGATCACAAAAGATCTTACCCACCATGGTGAAAAGCGAAGATGATTTTACTTATTCCTATCAGTTCGAGTTATTGCAAGTTAAAGATGACTTCCTTTTTAAGGTTGTTGAACGCAGAACGTGCTTTCCATCTATTTAAGATACTTATTAGATAGATCATTAGCCCCATTCCAGTGAATGATTCATCTGCTGTGTGTCTAGCTTGACACCAGAATGTGTTTTATGCCTTATAATACATGGTCTTTACTCTTCCCAAAAACTGAAGTCATAGATCTCTTGTACTTGCGTATGGCAGAGATGGTACAGTTGTAGAAATGTGCAATAAATTTGGAATCTATAGTCAATATTAAACATACTACTAGGCAGCTAGTAATTCGTTGTAAAATCAAATTATTTATGAGATAAAGTAATCTTTGCTGTACGTTATAAGGATTTTACAAGTCAATGAGGAGTTTCGTGCCCATATAGAGAAACAAGGCTGAAGGTGACTTGTAATATACTTTTAAGATAAAGTAGATTGATTTTAATTTATTATAATACATGGCTACACCATCACCCATCCCTTAAACCACTTAAATCAATGACGTGGTGTGCTTTTTCATATGAATGAGACGTGAAGAATAAAAGTGGAAAGTGTAGTGCAAAATTAAACATTAAAAAAAAAACAGCAATTTGTTGCACAAAGATATTTGAATAGGTTTAAATAAGTCAGATTAAAAATTGCTGTAACTCTGAATGTGTAGAAACTTTCAGATGGATTCTGTCTTTCATGCAATGCCATAAAACTAAACAAGTTGACATAATTATCTCCTTTCTGTTGATCACTGTTAATTTTATAAAAACATATAAGGAGAAGCACAAGTCTATTCTTGTTATCCTTGTTTAATCTGCAGCTGTAATGATGCTTTGTGACTTGCCTTTCACCTTGGCTGCTGCTTTTTGAAAATAGGCATTGTAATGTACCACACCAGATGTAATATCCTTTAACAGTTGATCATTTCGTTATTACATATGACTAGCAATGTTACACCTCAACTGTAATTAAGAAATTAGAGAAAGACTTGTATATAGGGATTTCAGGCTCCTGTGTAATATATGCAGTTTAATATCTCACTTTTAAAAAGGACTGACAACTCAATGGAACCATAATGTCGAAGAGATGAAAAGCCAGGTCTCGAACCCATTGTTTGAACGCCAGTTCTGATTCTGCTCATTGTTCTTCCTTTCGCATTTTCTGTTTTCTCTGGCAGCAGGCATGGTGATGCCAAAACTGAACTGTTATAAAGCATTTCATTACAGTGGCGAAGTTATTTTCTTATCACATGTGCCTAGTGATTCACAACTAGACAGTAATAAGAAAATATGCTTTTATACTTATTTTGCAGATGCACCTGTTTGATAATGAGATACACAATACCCTAAATATATTTCTAAATATTAGAAATTAGATCTGTATTATTACTGACTCCTGCTACTTTGAGAGTTCACTGGGCATAGGCTTAGCGTATACCTGTACATTGCCACTGATTATTAGTTGTCTTTTTCGCATTGCTCTTTAGGTGAAAACACTGTTGGGTCAGTACAAGGATGTTTTACTCCAGAGGCACAATGCCATTTTACCATCTACCCTCTGTATGAGTACGCCTTGTGATGCTGCTTTCATAGCAAACCTCCTTGAATTATCTTATCCTTGCTCTGTCTGGCAAAAGTGTACTACTCTTAAATTGCTAATACTTCACGGTTTAGCTAGATTTGCCTACCAACTACTCTTACTCACTATTCTTCTTCCTTCTAGTGTGCTTTTACTTCTGTAGGCTTTATTTAATGTCTGTTGCCAGAATAGCATATTTAGAAGACATTTACCAGTAGAAGGACATGAACTATTGCTATTTGATACAGGGTATAGTATTTCACCTTGTAGTTTTAAATGAAATTCGTATTAAAAAATACATTGCTCACTAATATTGTACTCCCGTTTTCAGCCAAGTATGAAGAATTGACAGAAGACGTTAGTAAAGCTTTTGAGAAAGGTACTGTACATATGTGTTTAGCTTTACTCTGATCACTAAGGGTTTGGGGTGTGACTGATTACCAAAATGTGTATAGCAAAACATTTCAACAGAGCCTTCATCCATAACTGAGGCTCTTTTACTTTGTCTATTGAAGATTAAAACCACTGTTTCAAAGTTGCCAGCAACATACTGCCCTCTAACAAACCAACCCCATAAATGACCCCTCCATTTTTAAATATATCTATCCATTCTCCCAGCAAACACAATTGCATGCATTTTATTGTCTGAATTTAGTTTAGAAAAATGAGAAAAGCACAGCGGTGCAAACTTTACTTTTTTCAGAATAATATATTTGATAGCTTCCATTAGAGCTGGAAAGATGGCAAGGGAAGTTTATAGCTACAGAATATAGATAATAAAGATATTGTCTGCCATAAATATTACGGCCTAAATATAATTTTCAAATATATCTCTCAATTGCATGTAGACATTTTTGTAAGCAATATTTAGGATACAATATTTTTGTCGGATGATATTAAAGCCACAGTGTTTGATACCATATGATATAGGGCCTAATTAAGCTGTTGGTGTGACGAGCGTCCGACTGTCACTGTAGCGCAATGGAATGGCCTGAGTATAAGTCTGTAGTTCCACCCACTTAATTAGGATGCGACCGCCCTGTGGGCAGTCGCAAACATCCATTTTTGAATAGTAGCCTGTGCAGCAGCCAGAAAAGGGTGCAGCACAAGCTGCTATTAAAAAATGTATGTTTTCAAACATCCCTGCTCCGTGTGGCAGGCACTATGTGGTGCCTGCCACACGGTGCAGGGAGGTTTATAGGGGCACCATAGGTGCCCCCAAATGCCCCATAGCAGAGGGGAAAGGGGCCCTGGTAGGGGCCCCAAAGTCACTTTGCACCTGCCTTTTCCTGGCGGATGGACCGCCAGGGAAGGGTAGGTGGAAAGCGACATCATAACCCCGACAGCGGAGCCGAAGCTGGCTCCACTGTCATTATGGGATTATTATTCCGCCTGCCGCCTCGACGGGCTCTGTGAGCGGGTTTCCCTCCGACACTGCCATTATTGTAATACGGCGGTCGGACGGAAACCTATGACGACGAGCTTTTGGATGGCTTTCCGCCTTACATCATAATTAAGCCCATAGTAACGTAAATGAAATTTTATATAGACTGTGAGTACGAATGCAAGTAATGGCACTTTCTGCAGTCAAACACCAACGGACAAGCATTTGCACCTGTTAAAGTACCCATTGAGTTGATTTCCAAATTTCAGAATCCTCTAGGGAAAGTTAGCCAACCTCCTGATTCTCTTTTGCTGAAACGAAAAAAATGGAATGAAATTACGATTTAGGACGTGAATTCTGGCAATTTATTATATGCTTTCATGTTTAAAACACCCTACAGAAGGGTTTTTAAAAGTATGTCTTTGTTCTTATAAAAGCATTAGTGTCGCTCTAAACCCAGCAATTTGTCTTTATGTTGAATTGTGATGTAAAATGGTGTTTTCATATTTGATGATTAGATGAAGGATGTGGTACCATACACTTAATATTATATCTTCTTCCCGATTTGCCAATCAAATTATCTTTCCTTACCTTCAAGCTTCAAAATAGAAATACATCCACATCCAACTACCTATCATTCTGAAAAAAATTAAAAACCCATCTGTTCCCCAAATACTAAGACCCACCTGTGTCCTCCCAGCAGCCAAACCTACCTCTTCGCTATTAGCGCCTCGATATCCCCCGGGATGATTGTAGCGCTCTATAAATAAATAAATAAAGATAACAATGTTTTAACGATGAGCTGTTTTGTTAAAATGTGTGCCAGTTCACTTCATCTGTATCTCTCCATCAATATCGAGCAATAACAGTGAAGTCGAAACAATCATTGTCCATCTAATTCCGCAACCTCATTGCTTTACATTGTAAATGCCTCCCTTTCCCAGGGTGTTTCTCCAGGTCTGAATAACAGTTGATCAATTATTGGTCGCCCCTTCCTTGCTAAAGTCATCAGTCACAGAAGCTTCCCAGCTGAAGAGTTACATCCCTTCTCTCCCATTACTTTCAGGTGTCTTCCTTTTTGGTTTTGAATCTGGCCACATTATAGGCATCAACTTGCTAACAATTACCAGTGTAGCTGTACATATCGTAGGTGAAGTTTGGCCCCTTTTTGTTCTCTTTAAAATGCACTGCATTCCTTTGCTTCTCCTTGATTTAATGAAGTTCCTTCTGTTTACCTTCTCTCTTATTGGGAGGAGTGAGACCAATCACTCCTTAAATGCATAGTTTTGCTATGCTGTGTTTCAACAATTTGTTGCTTCAAACTTTATTTCTTGGCTAGTATGCAGTCTTTACCTCCCAGGACTACCACGCAGCCCCATTTTGGTATTTTACTCTGTGGTACTTTACCATTCAGGTAAGTATACTTTTTTCTTTATAAATTACATAATTATATGTCAATTAAAAATAGCGGTGGAATTTACTGATTGTGGACAGGATCAGAGTTAAGAAATGTGTATGGGAGGGTAGAGGTAAAGGAGTATAAGGGATTTTTAGGGTTTTGGGGTGAATAGCGGTACATGCAGTAAGGGATTTGTAGTGTTATGGGGAGGGTAGAGGTAAAGGCAGGTAATGGGTTTTAGAGTCCTCGGGGGAGTGATATTTTATTTGTCAAATGTTTTATGAGGTTAGTGGACATATCATTAATTTGCTTGATTAATTAAAATCATTGCAATACATATATAAAACAGAAATCAATTCACTGTAATCATATTCTAAAATTAATATACAATGTGAGTGGTTTAAGAGCTATGTAAATTGGCCCATAAGGCCACGATTGGCAACAGTGCGACTACTCGACCCAAAAAATGCAGTTGTGCCTTAGTTTTATATGATGTTGTCAATACAGTGCACAACAACCACAAAAAGTTAGGCAACAACACATTCTGAAACTATTCTTGACCGCTGACGATTTAAATGGGAAATGAGCTATGAGTAGTATACAGTGACTTGAGCATAAAGAGTCCCTACATTACAAGAATTAGTCCCGGTAGGATAAGAGTGCTATAGTGCCTAGCATCCTCCTAACTTGATCATGCTAACAATTCTAAGAGTGCGCCGTACCAGTCGTTTCAAGGTAAACATATTGTCTGTTCGTATGGGTCAAAATCCAAGCATGGCACAAAATACTGGTTTCACCTTCTTTAGAATAGAGTGCGAGGATATTTTATTCTAACAGGTTGGAAAGAATATTTAGGCCCGGGGGCTTGGCTTGGCCGCGTACAAAGATGGATGCTCATTAGCGAAGCTCTCAGACTAACCCCGACATCCGTCATATATCCGAGTCCCCAGTGGGCATCTTGCTATGGAGAGAAATCTGGAGGGGTGTGGGGATCGGGTCCCCACCGTCCTGATCTTGTACCTATGAGTCTTGAGAGCTTCTCCATACCTCAGAGCGCCACCGCCGATAATGGAGTGAGGAAGCAAGGCCCACAGGCATTACATAGCATGGACAAGGGATGGAGAGCTACTCCGCTAAACATTGCCACTGGCGGGTCCAGAACAAACAGTGACTGAGGCAGACCCAGGGGGGCAGACTCGTCAGACCATATATAAGGAAGCAGCCAAAATACTTCAGAAAGCTATCAGGAAAACAAAAAAACAATTTTACGCGGACTCTATTCAACAGGCAGAACAGTCAAGCAAACAGATCTTCAAGGTGGTACAGTCCTTTTTTAAACCCAAATGCATCGAGAGGGAAGTCCCCCCGTCAGCTACTCTATGCGAAAACATCTCTGAGTTCTTCGACCAAAAAATCAAAAAAGTTTACGAATCCTTTAGGCCAGAAATAAAAACGGTGAAATCGGACCTAGCGATTAAAGATGTGATGGGTGAAACCCTTACTCAATTCAAGACCATACCTCTGAGTGCGGTGAGACAAGAACTTGCCCGATGTAAATCCGGCTCTCCGGACGACCCATGTCCAGCCAAACTATGGGGCTCCATAGCGGATTTTGTAGCCCCCACAATACAGCAAATCTGGAACTCATCCACCGTTTCGGGAGTATTCCCGACCGTCTGGAAACATGCAACTCTCCTCTCGCTGAAAAAAAAAAACCTAATGGGGATCCAGAAGATCTCAGTAACCTTCGCCCGATCTCGCTATTAGCCGCTCCCGGAAAAATGTTTGAGAAAGTAATACAGCGCCAGCTGAGTAAATTCGTCGAAGTAAATAAGATACTTCATGAGACACAATCAGGCTTTCGTCCCGGTTTTAGCACGGAGACAGCGCTAATTGAGGTAGCAGAGTCAGTAAGGTTGTCGATGGATGCAGGAGACTCAGCGATGCTGGTACTCCTGGATCTATCGGCCGCCTTCGACACGGTGGACCACACTAGACTACTGATGCGACTGACCGAGATAGGTATCCGTGACAAAGCACTGGGGTGGATACGTTCGTATCTGTCCCAGAGAACACAGAAGGTGGTATTGGGGACTGTCTCTTCAGCACCCAAGGTCCTCTGCTGTGGAGTCCCGCAAGGGTCGGCACTCAGCCCCCTTTTGTTCAACATCTACCTCACTCCTCTCTTTACGTTGATTGCCAACTGGGGTGTCAAGGCAATTTCTTATGCCGATGACACCCAGTTGGTATTTCCGTATTCAGAGGTATCGCAGGAGTCCTTCTCGAACTTTAGGGGATGTCTCCAAGATATAGCCTGTTGGATGAATACGAACAAACTGAAATTAAATACCAATAAGACTGAAGTGATCTTCTTTGGAAAGGGCCCCCCTCCTCCATCAGAACTATGGTGGCCAACGGAGATGGGCCAAGCCCCCTTACCCAGCCGCACGGCAAAAAATCTTGGAGTGAGGTGGGACGATAGCCTGTCCTTTACCTCGCATATTCAACAAGTTGCCGGTTGTTGCTTGAGTAAGCTCAGGAATCTCCGTAAGATCTTGAGACTCCTCCCGGAGAGTTGCCGGAAAACTGTAATCCATGCCACTGTTACATCTAGGCTGGATTACGCTAACGGACTATATCTGGGCCTACCAAAATACCTGACTCACAAACTTCAGGGGGTCCAAAATGCGGCTGCGAGACTGCTGCTGCGTATCCCTTTCAAGCAGTCAGTCTCTCCGCATCTGCGATCACTGCACTGGCTTCCAGTTGCCAGCAGAATCAAATTTAAGGCACTCACGCTGGCCTTCAGATCTCTGTTTGGTACCTGCCCGGAGTACCTGAAAAGTCGTCTCCCAAGCCCGCGCGCTGCGTTCCAACTGCCGCGTTCAACTGGTTGTCCCACGAACCAAAAGGGCTCTATTAGGAGGTCGAACTTTTTCGGCAAATGTTACAACACTATGGAACACCCTACCCCCAGCAATCCAGCAAGCCCCCACCGAACCTTGCTTTAAGAAGTTGCTAAAGACTTGGCTCTTCTCTCAACCCCGCTAACTCTCTCACTTCCTACCCCCCAGGTCAATCTGTGTTCTTCTAGCGCCGGGACACCTCCCTGCGAGGTAGCTGTTCGCGCTGTACAAAATGCTGTATTATTATTATTATTATTATTATTATTATTATTATGGACAAGCCTGTGGTAAGCCCAGTGGAGGGGCCATTAGTGATTGAGTCTTGTGAGGCTGGTGGGAAACGGGCCTAGAAAGGTAGAGGTGGGAGGCCAGGGCCCCCATGGAGGAGACTGCCAACCCGTCTTGAGAGTGTCAGCGCGCCCCCCTGTACGCAGTCAGAAGAGCTGACGGGGACCGGGGGTTCGGGAACGAGGCCACGGCAATGAGCGGAGTGATGGAGGAGGGCGCCGGGTCTGGCCCGCATTACAATGGCCAAGCAGCCGGAGGAACGTGGTGGAGGCGAGCCATCAGGCCCACCCTGAGGGCAAGTCTGAGAAGTGAGGGACCGCCTAGGGAGCACAGACAAAATGTGGAGGAGTCAGCCCATTGGAACTAGATTGGGCCGAACGTGAAACAAAGTCCTGACCCCAACCAAAGACTTATGGTGCAACGCGGTGGTGGGAGATGGCCCTCTCGCCCTGGCAAGCAGTGTCAATCCAGTTCTGATTGGGCGGGGTCCTCAACTGCCATAGACGGGTGGAGCGGGACCCGACCTACCTGAGCGTGAGAGGAACTCAAAGGTGGTATGAGGCCCAGGCCCTAGAGCGGTGATGAAATCGGGCAAGAGTGGCAGAGGAAGTATTGAGACTGGCCTACGCACCAGAGGGTGACGGTTGAGTGGGGAGGACTAAGGGTGTTTCGTGGCTCAGGGCACTGGCATGCTGCATCTAAAGGTGACGGCCCCCCAGAGGTGGTCAGAACGATCCACATATTCTTCTCCCCTCGCCTCCCCTCTCACCCCCGCCAGGGCAACAGGGGGCCAAAAACACTTTAGATTGGGGATGTTGAGACAATAATGAAACCTAAGGGAGTACGAGCATCCCAATCCATCAAAATGGACAACTGTGCCATCATGAATCCCACAAAGATGATTGGAGGGGACGTGGCTGGGAGCCCTCGCTGGGAGCAATCATGGCAGCAGTAAAGGATGTGAAGGGCACCCTGGAACCCAAAATCAACACAGTGTCTGTTGAGGTTACCCTGATCAGGGCGGACCTTTCCAGATTGAGTGGAAAAGTCTCAACAGCCGAGACACATATTTCCCAGCTTCAGTCCACAACAAAACGCTTGGAATCGCTGGTGCTCACCTTGACTCTGCAGGCCACACACATGGCGGCACGGCTTGAAGACCAAGAGTGGAGGGCAAGGAAAAATAATACTAGAGTGGTGGGGGTCCCAGAGGGGGTGGAAGGCCCCAGTGTGGACCTATTTTTGGAGGACTTTGAGAAAAATACGACAGTCTTTTGGGCCGCAACATATTTACAATAATCGGAAGAACACATGGGGTCCCGGCGCCCCGCCTAAGCCGGGGGACCTGCACGTTTATCACCTACGTTTTCAACCACCGCAATAGGGATGCAATCCTCTAAGCGGCCAGGGCGAAATGAGAGGTCCACTACGAAAACACTCTGGTCTGTTTCTTGCACTACTTCACATTGCAAGAGCAGCACCAGCGGAGGAGCTTCGAGGCGGTGAAGAGGGAACTCGGAGATAAAGGCATCAAATACATAATGCTTTTCCCAGCAAAGTTTTGTGCGATCACGGGAGGAAAGACTTGGCACTTTGCATCTCCAGGGGAAACTTGGGAGTGGCTGGAGGGCTTGTGTATAGGTGGCCAGAACGGAAGCAAGGGTCCAGGACACAATCGAGGGACACCGAAATGTAGCAGAGGAAATCGCAAGACCAGCAGCCCACAAAGACACCGGTAGCTGCGCAGCTGACAAACGGTGGGGGTGAAGGGAGTTAATGGATGGGGCTATCCGTAAAGTAAAAGTGAGTGGGACCTGATACCGAACCTGAGTGAGGGCGTGGCGCAAGGCGGAAAGGCCAGGAAAACAAGAGGAAACTGTGAAGGACTGCCTGGCAACCCACCACAGGCACAAGCTCGATGAGACACTTCGGGACGGAAGTCAGAAATGGGGGGTCCTTCAGGGGGTTCTAAATGCCTGATGAGTTTGATGATTGTCTTGGCACGCCTAGACACCCCCAATTGTATTGATAACAGGCGCTCTGTAGGTTAGGTAGTTGGGATGGCGAAACCGTTTTCGCAGGGCAGCAGGGTGGGTGGAGGGGTGTCCAGTGTTTGGGTCCGAGGGATAATTAGGCAAATGTTAAAAACATTAATCTCAGGGTTAAATCAGTGAGTGGAGGGAGGGGTCCTCGTGCATCGGGTAAAATGGCAACAACTTATCGTACCCATGTTGGTACGGGTGGGGGGTGGAGTGGCCTCTTAATGTATCAATGCCTAACTATCAGGGACAGTAAAGCAAGATATGGTACTGGAATGTTAATGGGCCTAATGGTTAAGGTAAAACGAACAGTGATACTGCAATTCATTAAGAAACACATCCCCAGACATTATCCTATTGCAATAAACACACTTGTGCTGCAACCAGTGCAAGGCCCTAGATAGAAATGGTTATACCTTATGGCACATGTGGGCTACTCCACGGCCTCCAGGTGGTTGGGCGAGTTATGCAGGAAGACATTCCACTTCATTCCAGCAAAAATATGGACAGATCCATTGGGTAGATTTGTGGCGCTGAGGGGCCATTTTGAAGGGCAGACTATTGCTCTGTGTATATTCCGCCTAGGTTACAGACCTCCACACTGGACGCTTTGGGTCAGCTGCTCCTTGAGTTACCGCAGGGGCAACTGATCTTGGGAGGATGCATGAATGACATGATTTCAGTTGAGTTGGACGTCCTGGGTGGGGCAACTTTGGACAGGAGGGTGGGGACGCTGGGGGAATTTCTCTTCGCCATGGGTTTGGGTGACATCTGGTGACACCAACATCCAGATCTTAGACAGTACAAACACTTGTCGGCGGCACATGGCAGCCTCACACGACTAGACTATGTGCTCACACAAATCCATAATGTCAATTTAAGGACGCTACACATATAGCCCATGGGGGTCTTTGACAGTGGAGGCCACATTAGAGGGACTATCACTGGACTACATCCTGCCCCCGGGGGTCGACCCCTTGTACCTTAGAGACAAACACTTTAGGTCCAGCATCAGAACCTGGGGTCTGTGGACTCTGGGGTGATGATATCAGAGGCGTTCAAGACCGTGGTCAGAGGCCATGCTCAGGCCCAGATAGGGGCTTTAAAAAAAGAAAATAAACTGCAATGCAGTACCCTTAAGAGTGATATTCTCGGGGGGAGGAGCCTAGCTCGCGACCGGGATGGCCGCGCTTTAGCTCGGCTCCGTTCGCCCGCCTGTGTTTTTCACATTTATCCTGCATTTATCCTGCCCCGGGAAGCCCTCCTTGCTGTGTGGTACTACTACGACGCACTGCAGGCACTTACCACTTGTTCCGGTTGTCCTGGCTGCTGTGGATCCGGTGCAGTGCCCCCGCTCATTCCGGGGACTCGAGAACGGACTGGCCTGGTTCTTCTTCCCGGCTCCTGGGCCGGATGGAGCCTGCGGGCTTGCCCTTCGGGGCGCGCTGGAGGTGATCGGAGGACCGCTGTTCGTGTGAGCCGGAGGTTCCTGGCTGAGAGACTCCTGTGTGGCGGCGGCCTTGGATGGTGGCGCTGCCTTTCATTGTAGGGGTTCCTCGTATGTCCGGCTTGCTCCCCCTTTGTTCCCCGGTCCGGCCATTTTGTTTTTACCGCCCGGACTCGGAGAACGGGACCGGCGACATTGGGGGGCCGGCGAATCCCCTTCTTTTGGTGGCCCCCCTTCCTGTCCGGGGTGTTCTACTGCCTGTCGGCGGGACTTCATTTGCTTGACTGCCGCCCCGGCGGAGGCTGTTGGCCGCGCGGCCTGTTTGGGCTCTCAAGATGGCGGCCAACCCCATTTGTCTGGGCCGGGCCTGGACGAGCGCTGGGGGCCCGCCGCAAGGCCCGGGTGTCGGATACTGTAAAGGTTTTCCTGCACTTAAGGGGATCTTAAACATCCTGCTCTCCTGGCGGCTCTCGGTGGCCACGCCTCTCATGGCTTTGGAGATGATTCCTCACTGCGGGCCTCCCGGGCCCCCACGGCCGGATGAGGCATTGATGTCGCGGGGTGTGGCTGGAATTCTCCTGGCGGACTCGGCCCCGGCTGCAACCCCGGAGGTGCGCAACCTGATGGCACCTTCTCCTTCTGTGCTGCCTCCTCTGCCCCTGGCCCGGGAGCTGGATCTTGTCTTGCCGGACCTCCATGATTCTCCTGGTCCCTCTCAATCACCACTGCCCGGTGATGTCTCCTGTGCCGGCCCGGATGGGTCGGTTTCTTTGGATATATCCTCGGAACTGTGCCTGCATCGTTTGCTACATTCTGAGACTTTCCTGGATCTTCCGTGCTTTTCCTCCTGTGAATTTTTTGGACTGCCATTGGACTTTCCTGCTGTCTGCCTTCTGTTCTTTGTGGCGGGGTCCTCGTCGGATCGGACCTTTTCTGCTTTGGATAAAAAGGGACAGGGCTGATAAACACTGACTTTTATATGCGGTAGTTCATGAATGGTTGGATGATCTTTGTGTCCTGATATGGTTCTGTGTAATTGGTTTGTGCTCCTGGGCTTTGGCCTGATACTCTTTGGCTTCCCGAGGACTTGGACCTTTAACCCAGGCGGGTGGATGGGTGCGTTTACTCCTGTCTCCGGCCCTCCCCCGTGTGTATGTATGTATGTCTCTGATCCCTTCCTTCTTTCCCTTCCTTCCCCCTTTTTTGTCTTTTAATTCCGACTTTTCTTGCTCCACTATATTTCGGGTTCTAATTAGGGCGACAGGCACGCTGCGGGGGGGTAGGCCGTAGCCTTCTGCAGGGGTGCAGGGTGGGCTTAGGGGAGGGTGGGGGGGGTCTGTTTGTGTCGGGGGGTCTTTTTCCCCCCTTATTTTCCCTTTTTGTTCTATGGCTCTTGTGTATTCACTTTTTCGGGACTCTGTCACCTCGTATCTCCCCCGGGGGTTTTCTGTTTTTCTTCCGGTGTGTGACTGATTGTGGCTCGCTGCTTCTTTTGGTATCATGTTTCTGTTACATCGCATGCCGGTTTTATTGTCCTGTTTTTCCCCCTGGGGGTGCATGATTTGGCGGGAGTCCCTTTTGTCGTTCCTTTCTCCCTCTTCCCCTTCCTCCTTTATGGAGGTCCCTTTCTTCCGTTGGGGTGCATATTGTATTGCTTTTGTGATGGGGCTTGTTGACCTCGTCTTCTCTGTTCGGGTAGGGGCGGTGGTGAGTGGGCGCGGTTGACTGATGCCACTGTCGCTACTTGATGGTCTGATTCTGTTTATGTCCTTTGCTAGATTTGATTATATGGCTTCATTTTCTTACGCTGTGTTTATAAAATGGCGGCTTGCCGCGGTCCCTCCCTTGTGGTCTCATATACGGCCCGTTATTCCTTTGTTCCCCAACCCGTATTAGAAAATTAACCTTTATTATCCTGTTCTTGCTGAACGCTCGATGCCTTTTATTGCTTCACCTGTGCTCCTGGTGTCATATCCTGTGCAGATCTTCTTCTCATGTGCTGCGTTTTTTTTGCCCATTCTGTTGTGGCCAGCCCGTGGGGTTGTAGGCCCGTATTTGTGAGCTTTCATTGTTCAATAAAGGTTTTAAAAAAAAAAAAAAAAAAAAAAAAGAGTGATATTCTCAGACTGGAGGCCCAGGTGGCAAAGAAAGAGCAGATGCTTTCGTAGTTGAGACACCTTGCTTGCACCAGAGGGAGTTAAGAGAGCTACTTGAGGACACTGCCATAGCTAAAGCTCTGGCTACACAACACAGGCTATACGAGGTAGAAAATAAGACCAGTAAATTGCTTGCATGCCTGGACAAGCGAGAGATATTGACGAGGTGGGTCCCAGAGATAGTGGATGTTAAAGGAAGTAGACACGTGACCGGGAATGAGATAGCAGAGGTGTTTGAATCATACTATGGAACACTATACACATTCTTCTCCGGGTCACACAGAGCTGGACTGTAGAGACTTCTTGCGAGACGAAACCCTGCTGTGCCTGGCTTCAGAGGACAGTGAAGGAATGGAGGGAAATCTTATGTTGGAGGAGATTAGTTCAGCCGCCCGAGCCTTGCAGTCAGGGAAAGCAGCAGAGCCCAGTGGTTTGCCATTGGAACTGTTCAAACGTATGCTCGACAAAACAGTGCAACCCTGCTTACAGTGTTTCAGGAAGCTAGACCGGTAAGAGTCCTGCCACAGGACCAGAGGATGGTAGTGATATTAGTTATACCCAATGAGGGCAAATCCCCAATGAGCTGCGGGTCATATAAGCTGATACTCCTCCTCAATTATGAAGTGAAGGTTTTGGCGAAGGTTCTCTCCATGCGTCTGAGTGCAGTGATCTCCTCTCTTATACATCCAGACCAATCTGGATTCATGCCCCACAGGGGATTCAGACTGAACCTACTTAGATTATTTGAGATCCTACACGTAACGGAGGCCGACCGCTCGAAGCCTGCGGCTCTTCTGTCCTTGGTTGAAAGAATGGCCTTCGACAGTGTGTAGTGGAATTACCTATGGGCAGTTACAGCGCCTGGAGTTTGGACCAAATTTTATGGGTGGGTAAGATTGTTATACGAACAACCACTGGCCAGGGTGTGAATTCATTCAATCGTGTCCCGGGTATTTCCCTTACAGAAGGGAACTAGGCAGGGTGCCCTCCGTCTCCGTTTTTATTTGCCCTGGCTCTGGAACCACTGGCAGCTTTTGTACGCCAAGACACTTTGATATGGGGTATCCGGGTGGGTGATGACTGGGACGAGCGCATATCTCTATATGCTGACAATATTCTTTTGTACGTCAGGCGACCTCAGCCGACCATTGACAGAATACTGCAAATATTCTGTATCTTTGGGAACTATTCTGGATACTGCATTAACTGGGATACATCCCTGTTATTTCCACTGGTGGGTAGGCCACCAGGCTGACAACGAGGTGTTAAGTTCCCCTAGAGCTGAAGGGATTCAAATATCTGGAGATATATACAACAAGAGATCCCCAAGAGTTTTGTGAGCAGAACCTGATATCGCAACTAGATAGATTCACGGGGTACGCCCAACTCTGGCGGTTACTGCCATCGACATTAATGGGTTGTGCTGCTCTGTTTAAAATAATAAACAAACCAGATTGCCGGGCAGTGTTAGTTGATTAACAAGTACGCACCTAGTATAATGAATTGCTAGGCTGACAAACCATCTGTGTTTTGGTCACTTGTATTTTTATAAAGAAAGATTATGAGAAGATATTTATGGCAACAACAAGGATTCACATCACATTTACAAAGGTTCACAAATGCATTGAAAAAACCATAAAGAATACATTAAGTCAAAACATACACATATAACAATTGTGTTAACATAAATAAAGACAACTGTAGAATGCCTCAAAAAAATTCCTTTGTAGAGGCACCAATCCTGAATGCAATTAAACAAGTGGACAACTAAGATGACAAACTAGCCTACTTGTTATGACCACCACTAGATACACATAAAGCGGTTCAACATATGATGCACAACATAGGAAGACACAAAACTATGCAACAATGTAGAGTTGTGTATGGGTTATATTCCTATTGTGCCCTAACGGTTCAGTATCTGGGTGGAACAGGACGCCGACGCGTTTCGAACCCGTTGAGTAGTTCTAAGGGTTCTCCTCAGGACAAGGATTGGAGAGGTCGTTGTCGCTTATTCTGGGAATATCAGGATGCTACCTTGATGTTTAATGTGCAACGCACAAATGAGGGATGCTGATGTAACTAAGGTCGGGAGGTGCGCCTTTCTGTGCCAATGATTGATTTACAGCACGAACACAGGCGGCAGCCGCCGCGGGTTCGGCAAATTTTGAGACGAATGAATCGGCGATGTGCTTCGGGCTCCAGACGGCAAGAGACTGACAACGCGAGTGTCTCTTGCCATCTGGAGCCCGAAGCACATCGCCGATGCATCATTTGTGCGTTGCACATTAAACATCAAGGTAGCATCCTGATATTCCCAGAATAAGCGACAACGACCTCTCCAATCCTTGTCCTGAGGAGAACCCTTAGAACTACTCAACGGGTTCGAAACGCGTCGGCGTCCTGTTCCACCCAGATACTGAACCGTTAGGGCACAATAGGAATATAACCCATACACAACTCTACATTGTTGCATAGTTTTGTGTCTTCCTATGTTGTGCATCATATGTTGAACCGCTTTATGTGTATCTAGTGGTGGTCATAACAAGTAGGCTAGTTTGTCATCTTAGTTGTCCACTTGTTTAATTGCATTCAGGATTGGTGCCTCTACAAAGGAATTTTTTTGAGGCATTCTACAGTTGTCTTTATTTATGTTAACACAATTGTTATATGTGTATGTTTTGACTTAATGTATTCTTTATGGTTTTTTCAATGCATTTGTGAACCTTTGTAAATGTGATGTGAATCCTTGTTGTTGCCATAAATATCTTCTCATAATCTTTCTTTATAAAAATACAAGTGACCAAAACACAGATGGTTTGTCAGCCTAGCAATTCATTATACTAGGTGCGTACTTGTTAATCAACTAACACTGCCCGGCAATCTGGTTTGTTTATTCTATAACAGTGGTCCGGCCGGTCAGAGACAGGACCCAGCCTTTCTTCTTTTTCCCCTGTTTAAAATAATGACACTCCCATGCCTGCTGTATGCATTACAGAATATCCCCCACCAAAATCCGGCATAATTATTTCACACGATTGAGGCTAAGCTGCGGACCCTTCTGTGGAGTGGGGAAGCACCACGCATAGCTCTGCACAAGCTGTAGTGGGGCTTTTACAAGGTTGGACTGGCAATTCCAGACTCTAAGATAAGCTACAGGGCCTCCCAATTGGTCACGGTGAATGAGGGGGTCTTTGGGAACTGGGCAGAGCCAGCATACAGAGTAGCCAGGTCTCTCATGGGGGTTTGGGGCTACCTCCCCTTATTATACGATAGGAAGACGGAGTGGGGTCTCCCCAGCACACACGCAGATAGTGGTAAAATCATGGCGGGAGGCAATGAAGTACATTGGCTGGGAGGGCAGGCTAACAGCGATGACTCCCTCATGGGCCAGTGACCAGCTAGGCGGGGTGGGCAATCTGTGTGGTTTTAGTAAATGGGAACTTCTCGGTATGGAAACATTGGGTGATTTCTGAGAGGACAGGCGTATGTGGCATTTGTAGCCCTTCAGCAGGAGTATGACATAGGCAACGGAAAATGGTTACTGTATCTGCAGTTGGGGCCACCTTTGTGAGGGGGAAGAACTAACTGAAGTATTCCCCCCCCCCTGGTGGACCGACTATTGACGGACCACCTGGAGGGAAAACAATATACTTATTCAACAAGAAGGTGGTGAATAATGCCCCAGACCCCTGGGACCGCTGAGAACAGCATGGGAGGGTGACGTAGGCTCCATCGACGATGAAGATTGGGTGGAGGCTGTACAGGGTCCAAGAGAGGTAGAAATAAGCTCCCGGTTCCGACTGATCCAACTGAAGGTCTCTCACTGAATATACTACTCTTGAAGGCTATTACATCGTCTGTGCCACAAGGAGTCTGCCCTATGTCACAGGGGTGTGGACCGGAGGGAACATTCTACCAGCTGCTATGGGAATGTCCGGCGACACAGCAATATTGGTGTTGAATTGGGAAGGTCATGGCATCGTTGGTGTGGGCAGAGGTCCCAGCGAGCCAAAGTGATTCCTTTTGTTGATCCTGGGGTACGAGGCCTGGCCCAATACATAAAGATCTGGCTGGCGTTGGCTACGGTAGTAGCTAGAGGTAAACAGAGGTAAGGGGTCTTTAGGGTACAATAGAGGGTAACCGAAGGTAAGTGGATTTTAGGGTTCAGGGGTAAATAAAAGAATGTAAAGGGTATTTAGGGTTCAAAGGTGGGTGGAAGTAAAGGATGTAAGTGATTTTAAGCGGGTAGATAGAGGTAAAGGGAGCTAAGGGGTTTGTAGGGCTCAGGAGTGTAGAGGTTAAGGGATCAAACAAAACAAGGAGGGGCCCTGAGGGGGGTTACCCCCAAAACAGAAAGAAGAAATTATGGTGGCTTGGGATGGTTACACCTCCCCCCAAAAGAAGAAGAAAACGGACGGGTTGAAGGGGGAGGAGAGTGTCAACCCCCACAAAATCTATCAGGTCAATACATTGTAATGTCCACAGTGGAAAGGCATGCAGGATAAAGCCCTGCATTATAATGTCTGATATTCTTCGATTTTACCCTGTGCAGCATTTTTTCTTCTTCATCATGGCCAGCATTATGAACCTCAATGGATGCTTTTAAAAGGTTACTAGATAAAGTGCTACGGATCTTACTACTTCTGCAATTCCTATGCTTCAATGATAAAGGTGATTCCTGCCTTATGATGTTTCTGTATGTAACTGCTGCTTTTGACCCAATACATCAGCCACCCTAAATTCTCACTTATACTTCGAAGGTCAGGTTTTGAGTTGATTTTCTTCCTTCCTGGAATTCAATTTCTACCAGCTTAAAACAGTGGCGTTACAAAATACCCCGCAGTGCGGGGACCTGTGATCCAAAGGGCCCCCCTTTCACCGTACCCTGGCCTTGAGCGCTCCTGAGTGAGTCCGAAGGGGGGCACCTCCATGTACATTGGTGGGGGCGGGGGGGCCCTCAAGTTTCGTGATGCCACTAGGTTAATATAGATGACTCACTTTCTTCTAGAGCTCCATACAGGTCTACACTTCCTAATGTGTATGTGGAACCAATTGGTGAGCTGCAGCGTGACCATGGAGTGCTTCCCTGCCCCCACTTATAGGAAAATGTTACACAGTGGTTTCTGAATTTTCCTCTCAGTCTGGCATCCTTAGGCTGTCTCATGTCATGAACACAGTACCAAAAGGGAGAAACCAACACAATAACACAATATGTGGTTCAGTCCCGAAAACGCTGCATTTTTTATTTATTTTCATCTACATCCAAATTGGCTGACCGCGTCAAGTCACTGAGTGAGTACGATTCCGGTTGATTAACTTCCTCAGATATAACTTGTGAAAAATGCTTGATAACAATAGATTCCTAAAAGGAAAAAGGAATAATATCTGTTGTGAACTTCCATAAGATAGTCCAGGATCTGGTTCTTTTCCATCAGGGCCATGGCTTGTAGCCAACTTCCTTTGTATCAGTCAGAGGACTGATGAAGCTCAAACTTGTAGTTCTTGCACAAACATCAGCCAGCCCCTACCCAAAATGCATAAATGATTTACGCCATATATATCACCATAAGAGGTTTAATTCAGTAACAGGGGGTTCAGCTGCACTTGGGTGCCACTCTTTGGATGTTCTTCATTTTTAAATGTTGTAGGGATTGATTTTTATGTGAATTGTGATGCTGTGCATCATCTGACACATCCTTACTTCTCCATCAAACAAACCAACATGCATCTGTGCACCCATGATTGTTTTCATGAATGTGGTGGAAACTCGCACAAAAGGCATCCGTCCAAGTTTGGAACAAAGTGAAACATTGAACACAAACTTTATTTTGCACCTGTTTTATCACTTTGCTGTCATTAAAACGTGTGCAATAGTGGCCTAAAATTTTGCATACAAACTGTGTGGTAGGGCTAGTGTTATGCACACAATCGAGCATAAAAACATTTGATCACTTTCTTCTATATTGTTTACTGCAAAGGTTTAGATCAAGGACAATAAGGTACCAAACACCTTGCCCAAAACGCATTTGAACCAGAGAATTGTTGCTGTCTCTATAACCACAACATTCTTATTGAGACCTGTAATGGGAATGCACTTATATAATCATGATATTTATCCTTGAAAAGAAAATCTTTCACTTAAAATATTACTGAATGTTAGGTTTTTAATTGTAGTATTTTAATGTCCTGAATTACATATTTTTGCAAATAGGTTTATTATATTGTTTATTGTCCGTTTATCCATATTTACTATTTTATTATATTTCAGGTGATGTGCAGGAGGCTAAGTTACTTTTAATCAAGATGAAATATTTATCAAATCTACAGGAAAAAGTGAAGATCAAAATTATGCCGCGGTGATTTTACTTTATTTGTTAATAAATGGATATTACAGTTTTAAAACATTAAAAATATTTACTTACAATCATTTGTGCCATTTGTGTATTGTTAGTATTCTATCAAATCAACATAACTATCCAGACGTTCTTTTTAGGTCTAGTTTAGCTGCGCTATTGTCGCTTGACCATATTTGATAATTAGAAAAAGATCTTTCTGATGTATACTTCTGGCTGTGAATTCCTCACCTTGTGAATACCCCCAGCTGCCACTCTTGATCCATAGAATATTTGTCACCAGTTCCTTTGTGCCCTGGTACTTGGTGTTGTGTGGCTACCATTGACTCCGCTCTTTCCTAGTAATGAAGTCGGAGCCGCATATAACCATCGCCAGCCATGCTGATGTCAGTTCCTATCTTTCTGTGAGGTTAAACGCAGAACCGGAGTTCGCTCCCTCATTTTTCTGTCACTTGATAGGATTCATTTTAAAATTATACAGTATGTGAACCATAACCGGTTCACCATAACCTCCATAAACTACAGTATTTAAACCCTGCAGGGACTGTCACAAACAAATGTCTGTGACAGATCCCCACCAAGTATATCTTTATTACCTGGATTTGTTGCACAACCCCAAATCTTGTGAGGACTGCACCAGGATGAACTTGAAGGCTTTCTGGGACCGTGAATCCAAGTTCTACATCACAGAACATCATCAATAAGCATGTAGGGATCAGTCTCAATCAAATTTAATGCGGATCCCCTTGAGCATGCTAATTACAGATCTATAGCTCAACTTCCTTATTATAGCAAAATTATGGAGACCATGTCCAGTACTGATGTTGTGTTTCTACATGTTGATTTCAATATTGTAAAGCGCTCTGATACCCGCAAGGTTCATGTTCATGCTATCTAAAACAAAAAGCTATCCTCTTGCTTGGAAACCCACTTCCTCCTGGATCCCTCTCAGTCGGATTCAGGAGTTTCCTATAGCACAGAAACAGCATTGGTGGTTGTATTAGACACTATTAGGCTTTCCCTTGACCATGGTCTCCCAGCCATGCTGGTGTTACTCAATCTATCCTCCGCATTTGCCACAATTTCATATTCAATCCTGGTCCAGAGACTCTCAGAGATTGGTGTCTGCGGAAAAGCTTAGGGGTGGCTCAAAAGTTTCTTAGCAACTGGACTTGTGCATCTTGAATCTTTCAAATCCACCCACCAGGACCTTAAGATAATGGGGTTCCGCGGGGCTCTTTACTGAACACTACGCTTTTTAACATCTATGTCGCCCCCTACCCAAATGATAAGATCATGTGGCTTTGAAGTCATCTCATATGCAAATGACACTCAGTTGATCATCTCTCTGGGACCCCATTCAGAATCTACCAAAAGCAGATTTGGTGAATGTATGAGGAAAATTTCTTCCTGTGTGACCTTGAATTGCCAATTGCTGTACCGAGTTAAGATTGAGATTCTGTTGTTTGGAAAAGCCCATGCAAATTGGTGGGCTGACTGGTGCTCTTATGAGTTAGGCTTGATCCCCATCCCAAAAAGGTAGTACAAATCTTGGCATCCTGGTAGATGAGAACCTGTCGATGAGAGAACAGGTAGAATCCACCTACAACGCCCTTTTTGGGATCATTTGTATGCTCAGAAAGGTCTTTCAGTGGCTCCTGTTACACACTATTTAATTTTAAGCCGTTTGGATTACAGCAATGCCCTCTTGGTAACAGTTACTGAGTCTCTACTTACCAAGCTGCAAGTGGTTCAGAATAGCGCTGCCCACCTGCTTTGCAAACTTCCTCCTTGCTCCACATTGGAACCCACAATGAAATGTCTTCACTGGTTTCCTGTGAGAAAACGTTCTCTATTCAAACTCCTGAGCCTTCTTCACAAATCTTTGTTCTGTCTTCAAGAGAAACTCGGTCATATCTTTTTACTCAAAATCATATCTAAAGGCCAACTACTGCTATGCCTTTGGCATTTCCATACGACCAAATATGGTGGACGGTCCTGTTCCTATCTTTGTCCCCGCCACTGGATCTGACTGCCTTATCATATTCGGTCCTACTCTGACTTGGTTTGTTTTAAAAAACTACTCAAGACTGGGCTTTTTTGAAACTGAGATCCCCTTCTCATGTGAAGGCTTCAGGTAAGTCTAAAGTCCAAGGATAAAACATATAACCAATTGTGACTCTCCTTCATCCCCCACTCTCATCAGGAGAAGTCATATGGATGTTGGGGTTCCTCCCAATCTTGGTCCCGATCCACTACTGTGGAACTGATCTCCCAATCGACCCAATCAAGCCCAAATTTTCAGGTCTATCGGAGATGCTACAAGTCAAGGCCATGTTGCACAGATTTAGACACCATTCTGGTTTACTCTGCCATCCCCTTTGTCCCCTAGGAGGCCTCCAGTAGGATCACTGCTGGCAATTTTGTTCTCAACGCCATCTGAGCCTCTTGAGCATGCTGTGGGATCAGCCTTGACTCTAGGGTAGATGCCCAATTGACTTCAAACATGACGGTGATATCCTCGCCTGTGCCCTGTTCGTCGACACCAATGCCACATACGTGTGGTAATTAAAAGTCCTTGGAGGCAGGTGTATAAAATAGGTTGGATTTATTAAAGCTTAGTTCCAGGTTAAGTTCATTATATGAAGATAGGTAGATGGAAATTAACCCCACCAGGAGCAGCCTCCCTGCCACTCAGCCTGCCTGCCATCAACTGCCACTCCCCACATCAGCCAGGCACTCAAACATTCCATGAGGTCATCAGGCAGTCTGACACTCACACTAGCTGAGCAGCAGGGAAGTCACAGCCAGGGAAAGGAAAGACACAAGTCAAATATAACGTATCCCCCTTCCTTAGGGAAACAACAATGCAGAAGTTAAGGAAGGAAACATAAACAGCAATATATACGATGCATTCTAAAAGAAAAACATTTACATTTGAAAGGAAAGCATTTACGTTGCATTCTCAAATATAAAGACATTGAGATTAACCCCATACCCCTCCCTTGGGGAAAATCCACAACACAACAAACCGCACAGTGCGGTGGAACAGAACTGGGACATACACCACCCCTTAACCAACACGTAACAGGGTAAACACCACCCTGTGGAACAGAACTGGAGCACTCACTCCCCACAACCTCAACTAAATAGGGTACTGACCCCCCTTGAAAACCGAACTGGAGCACTTAGCTCCCACAACCTCACTGCAAAAGAGTACTCACCACCCTAGGAACAGAACTGGAGCACTTAGCTCCCACAACCTAACCACAGAAGGGTACTCACCACCCTAGGAACAGAACTGGGGCACTAAGCTCCCACAACCATACCAAAGTAATGGGTACTCACCACCCATGAAAACAAGAATTGGAGCACTCCCCGCTCCACAACCTCACCGTAAAATTGTAGACAACACCCTTGAACCAACCTCAAAATAACATTGTACACACCACCGTTGAAAATATAACATTATTACGCCACGAAAACACATGCATGTCCACAAACACACACACCAATGCATGGCCCGTAAAACATAACAAACAACAGAAAAAGTCATTAAACACCAGTGAGCGATCTCTCACCCGAGGTTATGACCCAAAACTCCATATGGGTGTTAACATTGAAGGTGAAGTAGCACAGTGGCTCCCGCCTGCATTGTTCCAAATGAAGTGCTTCCCAAATCAAAATCCTTGTTCCTCACCCAAAGTACTGCATAGTTCCTACGCACAGCTATTAAGAAACAAGAGGGACAACAGCATACTTTCTGTAGAGATATCCAGGTTCCGGTGAGTGGGTAAAATATTCGCCCTTATCTCTGGAATAATGTCCAAAAACAAAGAGACATAGCAAGTGATAGCTGAAGCAAGCCCCTCACACTGCCCACATTTTTCCATGTGCTTTAAAACACTGGTACCAAAGAAATTAAAACAGTAGTTGAATGTTTGCATGACACTCTACATTACATTAGCAAGAAAGCGGTCCCACATGCAGCGTAAATCTCCACAAAGGCATAACAGGAGTCGAAATGGAGACTGCAGCAATAGATAATGAATTAATCTTTATTAAACGAACAACGAGGTTGGCACAAAGCAATGCCGGAGACTGCAAATAAGCTGATATATACTCCAATCGAAACATGGCGGCATGTAATCAACGCCACGCTGGCTGGCTCACTGCGCGTTGCTGCATGCAGATGTCACTAGGCAGTGGAGAGGAACGAAGGGAGAAGGACGTCATCAAAGATTTCCCCTGCCTCCACGCAGCACCAAGAAGACGGTAAGGTGCGCGTGGACACATTTTGAATGTAAACGGTGTTCAACAGTTACGATGGAAATTAAATATACAATGCGCTTTTGAAAACCTGCTGTAACTTTACAAAGTTACTCACTGCCATGGGTTATCCACACTAACTCTTGAAACACAGGTCCCGTCACTGGCTCCGCCCAAAAGCTCTTCCACGAGCACAGACCCACGAAGTGCTCGAAGTAAGCTCTACTTTTAACATCCATTGCGGCACTAGACTTTATGGGTGTCAAATTCATGCTTCTGAGTAGACGGCCAGGTATTAACAAACTTTGCAGATGGGTTGTTTGATGTGTTGGCAGACCATGTAAACAAAGGATTCATGCCATGAAAGTCACAGTCGCCAGTTTTCCCTGCACACATCACTGCTGCCAATTCCCAAGAACCAGTTGCTACAGCCACACCAAATTAGCAGCTTGTCCCACGACGGTAGGAAAAAAAAAAACAGCTGGGCAAGAGCAACTCCTTCAAGGCAGTAGGATGGCAGCAATCTCCACTTTTTCTGCACTAATACCAGCAGTAGTGGGTCAAACACCTTGGGATGCGGGGCGTGGCCAACAGCATGGCCTGCTAAGACGTGCTTCTCCAGAGCTCCCGGCGAGCTGCTTCCAAATCCGACTTTCCACTCAGCCCTACTCCACCAAGACCACGGGAGGGTCGTTACAGAGACCCCAGACGCTGTAGGGATCACTACACCGAAGTTTGCGTGACTATATTCGGCAAACCGCCGACCTTACAACATCATTTCGGGAGGCTCGGCGGCGACAAGATGGCGGCCGCCATCACCGAAGATCGGAGACTGCACTGAGGTCCGGCCCGTAGGTCCTGCAGCTGTCAGCCGCTGAGGAGGTTCGTGAAAGGAGGGCATTGTGTGGAGACCACGTTGTAGGCGAGAACCCCAATGCGGCACCCGGACTCCCCGGCAAAACCCGCGGACTACACCAAGATGGCGGCCGGAGCCGCGATGCAAGGATAGATCGAACCCGGGGACCGTCCTGCCGCTGGCATGCCACCTGGGAGGTGAGAGAGAGAAAGGCACTCTGCGGGTCCCGCGTGTCTGGGTGGAACCGGGGGACGGCCCCTGTTGAGGCGTCTGGGCTCCTGGCAAGCGGACACTTTACTAATATGGCGGCCGGAGCCGCGATGCGGAGCTCGTGTGTGCTCCGGACCTGATCCTGGCCCCACAGCTGTGTACACGCTCTTTGGCCCTCAAGGCTTCCCACAGTCACCTGCCTGGTGCTGCTGTCTGGGCTTCCCTGGCCCCGCATTGATCCTGCTCGAGCTGAGGTCCCCATGTGGTGTCCCCTCGACCCTGCACCCTGCTGGGCAGCCCTTGCTCCCCTGAGAAAGGCACCTGGTCATCTTGGAGGTCAGACGTCCGGTCCTGTGACCGAGGGGGGAAGATACATTCTGCAATAACCAGACCCTGCGACGGAGCGGCGGGACCCGGACACCTAGTGGGGCATTTAGCGAGGCCCGTGACGCTGGGCTGATACAGGCATAGGAGTACTGGCCGGGACTGGCACTCAGCCGACTACACGAACCAAGGCCCCTAGGGGATGGACAGAGGACGCACGTGGCCCTCCGGCGACTGCCGAGCGGAGTGGCCGGACTGCCCTCCCCTGAGGCGAACTGAGGAGCTCGCTGACCCCCCGATCGCGGCCAGAGCATCAGAGGCGGAGTGAAAAGCGAGTTTCCCCACGCGAACGACTTCACGGTAATACCAGCCATGGGGAAGAAGGATACACTCCCCAAAACCTCCAAACAGGGGTCCATGGATAAATTCGCCACGCCCAGACAGTCGGCGGATGCCCTCTCCGCTGCCTCCGGTGGGCGCTCTGATACTGACCTGCTAATGGGAGCCATTCAGGCGTCACAGACTGACATCCAGGAGTCTCGGGCCGCCCTAGAAGTCAAAATCAGCGAGGTGGGGTCGGAGGTGAAGCTGCTGAGGCAAGACATCCGAAAGTTAACAGAAAGGGTAACTACAGCTGAGGCGCGGATAGGCGAGGCGGAAGATTCGATCTCCACCCTGAGAAGAGACATGGCAGAACTGCAGGCATCCCATCGCCAATTGGTGTGGAAGGTGGACGATGCCGAAAATAGGGCGAGACACAACAACCTGCGCTTCGTAGGTTTTAGAGAGGGAATTGAACAGACAAACATGGCAGCATTCCTCCACTCCTGGCTGACCAAAACCTATCCGGCGGTGCAGTTCTCGTCCTGCTTTATCATCGAAAGGGCGCACAGGGCCCTCCTGGCAAAGCCGCCAGAGGGTGCGAGACCTAGACGGTCATTGCGTGCTTCCTCAACTTCGCGGACCAGGACCTGATTCTACGAGAGGCCAGAAAGTTGGGGGAGATCCGACTGGAAAACACGAACATTATGATATTCCCGGATTACAGCCAAGAGGTGCAGAAACAACGCCGCTCCTTTGACGCTGTGAAGGCGAAATTAAGAGAAATAAATATTTCCTATATGCTCCTCTTCCCGGCGAAGCTGAAGGTGATTTACAAGGAAAAGACACATTTCTTTAACCATCCAGAAGATGCCTGGCAATGGCTGGAAGAACGTCCTATATTCCATAGCAGGGAGACCGTTGGACGCAGAATGGCAGACAGGTCGCCGCCCCACGGGCCCCAGTGGGTGCTACTAAAGGCACAGAGACTGAAATCCAAAAGGGCAAAGAGACAAACCTCGGCGACACCTTATCAGGGACATGGCTCAGGGAGTAGACTGCATGGACGTTCGGCCTCGCCTAGAGGGAGCGCCACGGCGGGATCCAGATTCAACTGTCTACGACGACATGCCCGCTCAGAGGGAGAGGATGACGATGATGTTGGGAGCCGTACTTCAGGGGGAGAAGAAGAGGTGGGGGGGTCGCACTCCATTCACCCATTGGCAGAGGCGATCCGAGACCTGGAACAAGACGCATCAGGGCGGAACAGTGTCCCCCGAACGGACACTCAGCACTCTCACTCATAAACAATGGTGGGCCAGGCTATAGAGACTGCAGCTCGTCGCTGGGGAGCACGCAAGTTGACACGCCCTCTTCTACTTACACTTATTGTTCTTCATTGGTTTTTGTTTTCAACTGCACAACTTTCTTGGTTTTTGATATTAGTGCTTGTTTGGGGGAAGTAGTGTTGCATGCTCTGGGAGGAATTGGTTAGAGCAGGCTGAAAGGGGGGATGCACTGGTGGGCGACAGGCCTTCTCCTACTGACAGTTCTGCCTTGCGCGGGATGGGACTGGAAGGGGAGGGAGGTAGGGTGGGGGAGGTGAAGGGGAGTTCGACATTACTTTAAGTTGGGGAGGGAGGGGGGTGAGTTGGGGTGAGGGGGAAGCAGTCGAAATAAAGCAGTCATGTGCCTCAGTGCTCCACCCTATGCATCCACACCAGAGACCGACCACACTGAAATATCAACACCTCGAATGGCAAGTGATGTAGCTGTGTCACAGGTGTACGATAGGGGGGTTAGTGTCCTGTCGTGGAATGTGAACGGGCTGGGCTCTAAAGTTAAAAGAGGTCGAGTGAACTCCTACCTTAAAAGACTAGATCCGGATATAACCCTATTGCAGGAAACCCATCTTAAGGGCTTCATAGCCAGGGGCCGCCACAAAGTTCTGGCTCATGCGGGCTACACGTCTGATTCGAGAGGGGTAGCAGTCATTATAAAGAAAACCTCCCCATTCTGTACTACGCGCACCTGGATAGAACCACTGGGACTTATGTTGGGGTCCAGGGGACATGGAATAGACGCACATACACGATCATCTCAGTTTATGCACCACCCAAGTTGCAGGCAAATGCGCTCAAGGCTCTCGCTCACATACTCCTGGAAGCAGCTGACACCATCCAAATCGTGGGAGGTGATTTCAACGACGTAATGGATATAGGGCAGGATCGATCTGGGACAGCAGCTAGGGAAGGGAACCGGACTACCCTAGCCCAACAGATTGCTAATATAGGGCTCACAGATGTCTAGAGATGGTTGCATCCTACTCAGACGGCCTACTCATACTACTCAGGAGCACATAAGGTATTCTCGAGATTAGACTATATATTTATGTCTAGACAGTACTTGACAGTGGACGACACTGCAGACTATAAAGCTAGGGGAATCTCTGACCATTCCCCATTGTTAGTAAGGGTAGGACGAACCCGGGGTAATGTGGGGATTACTTGGCGCCTCGCAGCCTGGGATCTTCAAAATGCGACTATTCTGAGAGGCCTGAGAGCAGATATTAAGGTCTATATTGCTTAAAACGAGGGAACAGTGGAGTCGGAGGTCACCTTCTGGGAAGCTCTGAAACCGGTAATGCGGGATAGAATACAAAGTAGATTGGGGGAGGAAAGAAGAAAACTCCAAGCTGAGGTCACTGCACTGGAACAGACTATCCTGGGCCTAGAGAGGGAATATTAGAGGTTGAAAAATGCTGAGACTCTTAGAAGAATGATTGATACCCAGAGACAATATAGGGAATTGGTTACTAATGAGGGTAAAACTCAATCCCTAGCCACCCTTCACCGCCTCTATGACGTGGGGGACAAGTCAGGTAAACTATTAGCATGGCTAAGTAAAAAGGAGCGTGCGACTAGATGGGTGGATCACATTAGGAATGCAGATGGGATGCTTGTTAGCTCTGATGCACAAATTGCTGAGACATTCGCTACACATTATGGACTCTTCTACGCAGCCAGGGATCTGGGGACATGTGAGGAAGCTCTACAATATATGGCACAGACGGACCTGCCCCTGCTGTCTCCTGAGGCCCTTCTGTGCGTTGGAGGCTGAAATTACAGTAGATGATATATCGGAAGCCATAGCCAGATTGAGACCGGGTAAAACACCAGGACCGAACGGTTACCCGGCAGAGTTTTTCAAGCGTACGGCGGACCTCTTGGCTCGCCACTTGAAGGGTCTCTTTGCCAGTGCCTACCAGGAGGGGGGCTCCCCCCAGACCTCTCCCTGGCGACAATTGTCCCAATACATAAAGAGGGTAAACCGCAAGAGGACTGTGCGTCTTACCGCCCCATCTCCCTCCTGAACACGGAGGTGAAACTCCTAGCGACTATCTTGGCACTCCGCTTGAGGTCGGTGATCCCGGACCTTGTACATCTGGACCAAACGGGCTTTCTGCCGGACAGAGCAAGAAGACTGAACCTTCGACGTACCCACAATTGGCTGCAGGAAGTGCAGGGAAGAATTGAACCGCACTGGTTTCTCTCCCTTGACGCTGAGAAAGCTTTTGACGCGGTTCACTGCCCGTTCCTCCATGCTGTTTTGCTAAAGTTTGGTTTTGGCCCTAGGTTCCAGAGGTGGATCAAGCTCCTCTACGCTGCACCAAGAGCCAGGGTGAGGGTGAATGGGAGGCTATCGCGCGAATTCCAGATCCAGAGAAGGACCCGTCAGGGCTGCCCTCCTCTTCGCCCTCACTATTGAGATACTTGCAGCCAGGATCCGACAAAATGCAGGCATCTCCGGCTTTGAGAGAATTGACACGGACCCTGCACAAGAAAAGATATCCCTCTACGCGGATGACGTGCTCTTGTATATTACAAAACCGGAGACCACTGTCCCGGAGCTATTCCGGGAATTAGAGCAATACGGTGGACGAGCGGGATACACAATAAATTGGCACAAATCGATCTTGTATGACCCGGGGGGACGGGACCGCTGGGGGAGGCTGCCGGGGCAACTACTGACGACGGTGGAGGGCTTCCAGTATCTTGGGATATACATCACCCTTGATAGGACGATCTCATTCCAAAAAAACTTGGAGCGGATTATAATGAACTCCACGGCGGATATGGACCGCTGGAGACAGCTCCCACTTACACTTCTAGGTCCAGCGGCCATGTATAAGATGATTATCCTACCCAAGTATCTATATGCCCTACAGAACGAATACTATCCGCTTCCGGCAACGTTGAGAGCTTTTCTCTGGCTGGGTAAGCAGCCTAGAGTGGCGCTGACTACTCTCCAAAGACACCAATACAGTGGAGGGATCTCACTCCCTAACCTGGAGGCCTACTACTGGGCGGAACACATGGTACCAATTAACGATTGGCTACATGCCCCGGCGGATCATCCCACTTATGCCCTAGAAAGGCTTAAAATGTCGTCACAGAACTTATTATATTATCTCTCTGGGGGCACAAGACGGGAACTGCTCCTCCCAGCAACGGTTCTTACGTTAATTGTATGGACTAAGGCCACAAAACGCATGTGATGGGAGAAGAAGCCCACCCGGCAAACACTGATATGGCACTGTCAGTGGTTAACAGAGCTCAATAAACTACGTGGCTTCCGAAGATGGGATGACATAGGTATCTCCACCATAGGGGATGTGATTGCCAAAGGGGAACTGAAATCCTTTATGGTGCTAAAGTCAGAATTTGGGCTGCATCACTCACAGCTCTTTAATCATATGCAGCTGCGCCATGCTTGGAAGGCCCAGAATGTCCAACTAAGCGACATCCCAGAATATGCACCCCTGGAGGGACGGCTCCTCCAAGAACGACTCCAAGGGAAGGCGGTTTCCCTCACATATAAAACCTTGACCAACAATATGCTAGGTGATCTGGCGAAGCTTAGACACACATGGGAAGCGGAGGTGGGAGGCATGGAAGACCTAGACTGGGACATAGTACTAATGCATCCCCGGGAGGTGGCAATTAAGTCCAGACTACGCCTTATTCAATTTAATGTGCTTCACAGAACCTATAACGATAGGGTGCGACTCCATAGAATGGGGAAAATAGAAGACACCCACTGTCTTAGATGCCGCCAGCAAGATGCAGACTTTTATCACACCATATGGACATGCGGCATTATCCAAAATTACTGGACACACGTCTTTACAGAACTGGGGGAGGTTTTGGTGGTCCCGCTCCAACAGGAACCCAAGCTGGCACTACTGGGCCTGACTAATGATGTGGACCTACCGCGTCCACTCCTCACCTTCCTAGTCCTCGCACTAGTGGTAGCGAAAAGAGACATCGCGAAGTACTGGGGGTCACCGGAATCGCCAGGATTAGAGTAATGGAGTTACATGGCAGCCGAGAGAGTGACTTATAAAGCAAGGGGGTGCCCGAAGAAATTTCGTAGGTTCTGGACCAAATGGCGGCGCTACCATGGGTTGGACGGGGGGTTATGAGGGGGGGTACTTAAGAATCTGGCTATTTGATCACTGGAGCACCTACAGGAGGACTCCGGGTGGGACGCAAAATGATAATTGTACCTTGAATCTGTGGACGTTGAACCTGTGTGTTATGTATTGTGACAGAGATTTATAACTTTGAGGTGGGCGGGCGTGGGAGTAGAGGTATATGTACTGCTGACTTCATGACTGTACTGTTGAGTTCTGATAAAATGCAAATAAAAATAATAAAAAAAAAAAAAACACCTTGGGATGCAGGCTGTCCAGATGACAAAGGACATTGGTGGGGTTGACCAGGGCATTTCCTTTCCTTAAGTTTTCAGTAGTTCCAAAATTGTATAGTAAATCCCTTAATTGCAGTAGCTCCTTAGCACCTTCAAACACAGTCTCTTTCTTCACGCGTAAGTTCGTTAAATTGTCGCCAAATGTGGTAATTAAAAGTCCTTGGAGCCAGGTGTATTAAATAGGTTGGATTTATTAAAGCTTAGTTCCAGGTTCATTATAAGAAGATAGGTAGATGGAAATAAACCCCACCAGGAGCAGCCTCCCTGCCACTCAGCCTGCCTGCCATCAACAGCCACTCCACACACCAGCCAGGCACTCAAACATTCCATGTGGGCATCAGGCATTCTAACACTCACACTAGCTGAGCAGCAGGGAAGTCACAGCCAGGGAAAGGAAAGACACAAGTCAAATATAACAATACGCTAGGGGAAGAATATTTTGTCCTCATGGACTCAGAAGAGAATTCACCAAAACCTTGACTGACGGTGCTCTACCTCAACCTAACCTGCAACCAATTCAGCCCTATTCAAACTTGGATGGCGCATGTGCTCTACCCAGATAAGTTACCTTTATGTTGGATTCAGAACATCATGAAAAAGGGGATGGCAGCAATTTTTTAAGGATCTTCAGTATGCCAGTGGATTAGACACTTCCCCTGGCACTGGTTTAAATGCCCTACCTTGTCCCTCCACAGAGGAATCTGCTTCATTTGCCATTGTGATAAGGAGGGCAACATACGTTTTGGAACACCAGCTCCAATCTGTTGAGGTGAAGACCTGTGTCCTCTCGGAAATCTTGCTTCCGAAACAGACTTCCTCTCAACCCCCATTTCCATTCAGCAAAGATCAGCTATATGTAGGGATCGCAGGAGCAAAGAAAGGTAACCAATTACCTAAAGGAGCCATTTGAAGGTGGATGGTCTTCTTCGTAACGATCTGGTATAAATTGGCTAAAGAGCATCCCCCCATTTTTTTGGGGGGCGCTCATTCCGCCAGGGCTGGGATGGTGCACAGAGCACCTGTTGTAGACATCTGTCAGGCTGCAACATCAGCGTTAGTTCATACTTTAACAAAGCATTACTTCCTTGATAGGTGTGGTAAGAGGGGCTTTTAGATTAGATAGAAAATCCACCAGAAAGAGCATTACCAAAGGTAAGTAACATGTTCTTTAAAAGTACTTCTGAGAGAGGAGAGATGGTCCACCCATATGTTCCATGAATGTAGCATTTCATTGGATGTAAGTTGAGTGCTTGCATTGTGCTCCTATTTAATGTGAGTCCCCTTACCTAAAATGGCAGCCGTATTTCAACATAATGATGCAGCGTGCAAGTCTCGATTATGAACTAGAACAGGCAACACTATTGTTAAACTCCCATCACTAAATGGAGTAATGTGAATAATGTATGCCAATCTGTGCATGAATTTGAAGGTTCTGGCCACCTGTTTGATGATTACATAGACTTGTCTTTAATTTCAGTACTTCTAAATTGCTTGACAACAAAACGTATGGCTAAGCATATCCTCAGAGGAGTTTGGGATGGGGTGATTCGTTATGTGTGATGGGACATAGGATTCGTGCATTTGTATTGACCAGTTCTAGAATGCTGCACAGAATTCGGAAGTGCTTATTGGCTGTAGAGTCTGCACGTGCCTCTGGTGTTTAAAAGCTGTCCTAATCATGCTCGGACTGGCCCTCGCTTATGGATGACCGAAGATGCGTCATGCTGGACCATGACACTGAAGCTGGGCCATGACAGGCAATCTGGGCCAGGGTAGCCGCTCTCCTGCTGCCACACACATTCTGGATGTGAGAAGAGCAATACAGCAACAGAAGCAGTTTGGAGCTAGGCAGAGCTCAGATGGTGGGCGTAAAAGATGATCGGTCCTCTCGCAGGATACTAGCTGCTGGGGCTGGCCTTGCAGGCCGTTTCTACTGTTACATGCAGTGCTGCTGATAGTTCTGAGGCTCAGGCCTGTCGGTGATTGGCTTATTGGGCGCAACCAGGGCCCTTGACCTGGTGAGTAGAGGCAGCAGTCTAGAGCATATGTATGGAGCATTGTTTGACACTGAACACCTCACTCGGCTGACCGCCCAGTCAGTTCTGGTGGTCTCTGGATGTTGCAGGGACAGGGCACTCTTTTTCAGGTCTGACATTACATTGGCTAGAATGTGCAACCTGTAGGGGTGTCCCTTGAGGCTTCCTTTGTGCTGTTGCTCTCAGGACAGACTCTTAAGTATTTGCAGCGAGTGCTCACCTCTCTCCAGGATGTTACACACAGAAGGCTTCTAATGGACCGTTGCATGAGTGCAAGGTAAGCAGTGTATGTTTCCAGGGTGAGTGGTGTGGGAGTACAAGGTTCAGTGGTGCCTAAGTGCAAGGTTAAGCGGTGCTTGACTGTTCAGTCTTAATGAGATGTCAGTACAGGGTGGGCATACTGTGTGACTGCAAAGTGAGATGTATGAGTACAGATTGAGAGGAGTGTGAGTGCAGCATGTTCTGTCTGACCACAGTGTGAGTTTGCAAAATGAAAAGTGTCGGCGTCCAGGCTCAAAGTATCTTGCTGCAGGGTGAGAGGTGTGGAGTGTCGGGTGGCAGTATCTATGTGCTGGGTGAGTGGTGTGAGATGCTAGGTCAGCGGTGCGAGTTGCTAGGTCAGCTGTGTGAGATGCTAGGTGAACTGTGTGAATGCAGATAGGTGTGTGAGCGTGCAGAATGAGCATTTTGCCTATTGCGTCTAGAGTATGAGCAGTATGCGAGAGTGCAGGGTAAGCTGTATGTCCATGTGCAGGGAGATTGTTATACGAATGCAGGGTGAGTGTGTGTGAATGCAGGGTTAGTGGTTTGTGCGCGGTGTCTGAGTGCAGGGCGAGCAGTGTTTGTGTGCAAGGGGAGAGATGCAGAGTGAACGATGTCTTAAGTGCAATGTAAGTATACAGGTTGAGGTGATGTGTGTCTGAGTGCAAGATGAATGCTGTCTGAATGCAGGGTGAGTGGTGTGTGAGTGTACAGGGTGAGTTGTGTGCGTATGGTCAGTTGGGTGTCTATAGTCAGTTTGTCTGGTCAGCGGTGTGCGCAGGGTGAGCAATGAGTATACATGGTGAAGTGTGAACACTGGGTGAGCGGTTTGTGCAATTGGAGTGCTACTAATGAGTGAGTGCAGGGTGAGAGGTATGGGTGTAGTATGAGGTGTATGTGTGCAGCATGATTTGTGTGGGTGAAGGTTGACAGGTTTGTGAGTGCAAGGTGAGGGATGTCAGTGCAGGGTATGAGTGAGCAGTGTGTGAGTATGCCGAATTAAAGGTATGTGTGCTGTGTGATTGCAGGATGAATGGTGTGTGGGTATAGAGTGCGAAGGGAATGAGTTCAGGGTGAGAAGTCAATGAGTTGTGTAAGCAGCGGTTTTAGGAATGTGCAAGGTGAGCAATGTAGGGTGAACAATGTGGGTGCAGTGTGAGCAATGGTGGGGGAATGGTGAGAGGGGGGTGAGTACAGGGTGAATGCGCATGATTGTCGGGTGAGTGTGAGGTGTAGGAATGCAGGATATGTGGTGTGTTACTACAGAGTAAGTGCAGGGTGAGTGGTTGATGAGAGGTGTATGAGTGTAGGGTGTGCAGTTTGTGAGTGCAGGGTAATTGATGTGCATGTGTGATTGCAGGGTGAGCGATGTCCCTATGTGAATTCAGAGCGAGTGTCACACTTTTGTGAATTCAGGGTGCAGAACATTAAAGCCAGACCTGCTGGCATTATAAATGTTTGTTTTGGAATTTGAAAGTTTGTATGAGTTTGGAGTGAGTGGTATATCTACTAATCATTATGCGGTTATAACAGCTGTGAAAAAGCATAACAATTGTGAAACATTTAATTAATGCTCTTTATTTAGGTTAGGCATGGTTCATGTTGAAATATCGATGTTTTAATAGAATGGTAGATTTGCTTGAATTGTGATAAAGCATGAAAGTGGTGTTTTTTTAACAAGAATTGGCAAAGGAAATAGGTCTATCCTATGCAAGAAATATTGGTTTTAGAGTAGAGTGTCAATGTGGAGAGGCTTAAAGGCGTAAAGCATAGAGCGTATCTCTCGCTAAAAGAAACAAGAAATAGCTCTTGCTATGAGAGTACTGTGAGGCAACTCTACAGCAACACCAAAGACTGGTGTAATACGCCAATTGAGTATTGTGATTTTCTGCACTATTTGTATTATTATTTACACAATTATCGAGTGTTGCTTTAACTTGTTACAGTATATGTTTTTTCACTTGTGTTTATCAATGAAAAATGTGTGTATCAACCTCTGTACAAGCTCAAATGAATGTATAACTATGTACATAAATGTTTGAATATTGGCAAATAAATTTAGCCTGCACTAAGAAAAAATATAAATATTGGTTTACATTCCTGTTTGAATAAACAGCAGGATATATAATTAAGTTGGCCAGATTCCCTCTTTTCATTGTATTAATCACGTCCTATCTGGCCACACTAAGAAGTAACCCCTAATTGACCAAATGGAATAGAGTGGAGTGGTGTAGAATAGGGTGGAGTAATTTGGAGTGGCATGACATAGAGTAAAGTGAGGTAGACTGTTGTAGAGTGGACTGTTATAGAATGAAATAGCGTAGAATGTGGTATAGTGGAGCTATGTGAAATGTCTGTCGTAGATTGAAGTGGTGTAGAATAGAGTGGAGTAACTTAACCCCTTCGGTCCGACTCGGCTATTAGCGCCGTAGAGCGGAGGGCGGACAGGTAAGAGGCAGACACACACACTCCACTTCCGCTAGTACAAGCGGGTAGCGGTCTAGTCTCCCATTCAGAAAGGCTACTTAGGCAGCGAGGAGCTGCCGGCGGATTGCGGTAGGGAGGACGGTGGCAGAGTCTCCCCGACCCGCTTGACGCCAGACAGCTTCCTCAAGCACAGTAAATGTGGACAAAGTATTTTTAATCTTAAAACCTGGATGTTTGATGTTGCTATAATTTGCACGAGTTGAAAATTTTAAAATCACAACTGTTTCAATTTTATTTTAAATAACCTCCCACGCTGCTTAGGCTCAAAAGGGTATCAAAGTTAACTTACTCAAGGGAGTCTGCACTTGATGGTTTAGCCTGCCCGCCTCGGTCCGACTCAGCTATTAGCGGCGGAGGGCGGACAGGTAAGAGGCAGACACACACACTCCACTTCCGCTAGTACAAGCGGGTAGCGGTCTAGTCTCCCATTCAGAAAGGCTACTTAGCCCTCTCGTCGCCTCGAGCACGCAGCGGTCGCGCGCAGGGGTGCGCCTGAGGACGCGCCTGAGACAAGCCAGAGAGAAGCCCGTCTGCGCCCGTCCGCGACTGGACGGGGCTAGGGGCTATGGCTTTCTCATCCGCAGTCTCTGTTTGTCATGCTACAACTCGGGCAAGGTACACTGTACGAGACTTATTAGGCTTACGGACTCCCTTCCGGCCGGGATGTACTGGGCAGGGGGGAACCCCCCCCAGAGGGCCCTTTTTCTTGTAAAAATTGTCATTTTCAGGCATTGTGTGATAGGAAATTGGATGATATACAGTATGTGTCCACCAGAGGGTTGATCCAAAACACACGACTAGGTTGCAAGAATCTTCTATGTAACATTCGATCGCTATCCAAACATTATCCTGAAGTTTGGGATCTAATTTCCTCAAGAAAGCCAGACCTATGTTTCCTCACCGAAACTTGGTTAAAACCACACTCAGTACCAATAATTACATTAGGGATCCCGTATGGCTATAAGATGTTAAGATTAGACCGCCCAGTTAAAACTGGGGGAGGTCTAGCTATTGTTTTCAAAAACCATCTTTCCATCACAATTCTGGAAGAATGTTGCACTCCCGAGTTAGAACTGATGATTTTTAAGATTAATACCCCTAACAAAATAGGCCGTAAAGGAGCTTTAGTTTACCGGCCCCCGGGCTCCTGCGTAAATTTCTCCATCTCTCTGTTAGAGGCATTGGCTCCACATATAGACCTTGGAAGTGAATTCCTACTCCTTGGAGATTTTAATGTCCATAGTGAGTTGAAAGAGAATGGTGATGCGCAGTCATTACTGACTGATCTTGCACTACTTGGTCTTACGCAGCAAATTATAGGTCCAACCCATCAGGCAGGGCATACTCTGGATCTTATTTTTTCGAACACTTCAAATATTAATTGTCTCCCTCCCACCCAGGTAAAATGGACAGACCATTTTATTATTGAATTTAACACACTAAACCTAGGTAAACTGCCCCCTCGACCTGTAGTATTGCCTAACAGACAAAGACAATGGCATAAGGTGACCCCTGAAGGTTTCCTAGAGAGGTTTGTTGAGCCCTCTCTCCATCCTACAGAGGGAATTGAAACGGCGCTGGCCAAATATGATCTAGCCATCCGCACAGCGGTAGATACTATTGCCCCTATGAAAGTGTTTCATCCACGTCCTGCACACAAACAGGAAGTGTGGTTTTCTGAACATCTACGCTCCCTAAAACGGGCCGCCAGAAAGCTGGAAAAGATCTGGAGAACATCACACAGAGTGGGCGACCGGAAAAACTATTGGTTAGCTCTCACTGTCTATCACAAGGCTATTCGGGTTGCTCGCAAGAATCAAATTGCGTCCCTTCCTTCGGCCGCAGGAAATGCTCCCAGGGTATTGTATCAAATTCTCCAATCCTTTGTTAAGCCAGTGGCTTGTGAGAGTGTTGAACTTTCCTCACAACAGCTATGCGATAAAATATCGCAATTTTTTACAACTAAGATTGATAAGATCTATGATAACATCATGAGTGCCAACCGATCTTCTGTGGCAGGTTTTTCACCTCCTTTAGTCGAAGAAGAAATCTATTCAGCCACTCTAAGTGCATTCCCTCCCATCTCTTTGGAAGAAGTGCAATGCTTGGTGAGTCAAATCAAGAGTGGCAGCCCTTCGGACACTATTCCAGCCAGAATGATGCCGGTGGTGGCTCATACACTGGGCACAGGGATTCAATGCTTGATAAACCTATCATTGATTGAAGGCCGAGTGCCCATGGAATGGAAAAAGGCATCGGTAAGACCTATTAGGAAGAATACTACAATCCCTTGGACGGATTTGTCTAATCTTAGACCGATATCCCTACTTCCATTCATGGGAAAGCTCACAGAAAGACATGTAAATAAGTACCTTTCGAGCTATATCCCACAGACCGGCAGTCTAGATCATTCGCAATTTGGCTTTAGGCCGAAGCATAGTACCGAGTCGGCACTATTGTCAGTAACGGATGATCTACACATGTACCAGGACAAGGGTCATTCGGTAGTCCTGGTACTGTTAGATCTGTCGGCAGCGTTCGACACCATATCTCATAATATTCTGCTCGAACGGCTTGCTAAGATCGGTCTGGTGAGCACAGCACTGGCATGGCTAAGAAGTTTCCTATCCAACTGGTCTCAATCGGTTAGTATGGGTACATTTCGCTCGGCGGAAACTGAGATTACTAAGGGGTGCCACAGGGCTCTTGCCTGAGCCCAACCCTTTTTAACATCTATGTGCCCCCCTTAGCGAAAATCTTGAGAGAGTTCGGTTTCATCCCCGTATCATACGCGGATGATACCCAGCTCCTGTTTCCTTTTAAAACTCTAACCGACGAAGTGAAAACTTCTTTTTCCAAAGGCATGAAGGCGGTAGAAAATTGGATGGCTTCTAATTGCTTACAATGCAATGTAGGCAAAACGGAAGTTGTACTCTTTGGGGAAGCAAAGATCCTATGGACCCCGGACTGGTGGCCGCAAGACCTTGGCCCGGTCTCAGACCCCAAAATGGTTGTGAAAAATGTAGGAGTTCGCTTGGATTGTGAACTCTCTTTTAAGCAACATTGCAAATTCATTGTGGGTTCCTGCTTCCATGTCATCGGTATGTTGCGAAAGGTCTTCCCCCTGCTGCCAGATTACACCAGAAAAACCTTGGTGCAAGCTCTGATACTCCGTCGTATTGACTACTGTAATGGACTCCTGTTATCGGCCAATGATGGAGTACTGGCCAAACTCCAGATGATTCAAAACACCGCAGCTAGGCTAGTATTAAATGCCCCCCCTAGAACACCGTCTAAACCTCTCTTGGAGAAATTGCATTGGCTCTCAGTTCGTAACAGGGTAACATTTAAGACCTATTGTTTAATACACAAGAGCCTAAATAGACTAGGGCCACTGCACTAGAGAGATAAATTCACTCCATATAACCCGGCTCGGTCTCTCAGGTCCAGTAACCAACTTCTCTTGAGAGTTCCTGCTGTGAGAAAGACCAGACAGGGTGGTAAGGCCTTATCTGTAGTTGGGCCGACTCTATGGAATAAGTTACCCCTTGAGCTGAGGCAATGTTCGGAACACCTGAGCTTCAGAAAGAAGCTCAAAACATTTTTGTTTCAGAACTAAATTACTATCCATAGACTGTTTGACTATGCTTCTGGTGTTTTTTAGGCGCAGAGATACTCTGATAAAGAGTCGATTTAAGCGCGTTATAAACCCGCAAATAAAAATAAATAAAGTGGAGTAACTTAACCCCTTCAACGCTGATGACGAGCTCAGCTCGTCCTGACGTACACCTCTCGTACGCTCATGACGAGCTGAACTCGTCATGAACCGCTGGTTTTTCAAAAAGTCAGCGCACAGCGGGAAAATGCGCAGCGCAGATGGTGTTAAACTAGAGTATGTATGGTGTGGTAGCGCACTGCCATTTCTGACAACAGGTTTTCATTTGAAATTACCATTACATTTGCACATCCAATTTTACTGATAAAATTGTACAGAGCTCAACCAATAATTTGTGGAATTTGCACCACCTAGTGTATTGATTTGTTTTGATTATATTCAAATGTTTATTTCCACTATACTTCAGAATTACAAAAATGTGCTTCATTTATGTTTTCCTATTTCTGATATATTCTATTTGCACAGTTAATTTACAGACAAATAAATGGTGTTGTGCACTAGGAAACAACCTTACCTTTGCCCAGTACAAAGCAATATTGTCACATAAATCCTCTTACTTTGATGTCGGAGAAAGAAAAGTAAACGCCAAGCTCCCTTGAAAGACTGGGTCTGACATTTGACCTCTGTCTTTGAATACACAGCAAATGTGCCAAGGTAACAACAACATGTAAAGACCTGTTTACAGAAAGCAAACACTCCTGGACGAATACAATGAACAAATCAGGGAGGTGGTAAACAGGGGCATGCTGGACAGCCTAAAACAAAGCCAGTAAATAGAAAGGAAGCAAATGTGAGTTACAAACCACAAAGACAATGGTAAGCAATGGGCAGAATGCATTTCCAAGGAAGCTTTCAGCATGCCCCAAGAAGTTTTTCTCCCAACCAGACAGCTCCTCTGTGTCGTAGCCTCCAACCAAATGAATAGGCCAGTGAGATCTTGACCCTTTGTCAACAGATCAGTAGAACTTCACACATGTTTTATCTTTGTAAGAAATTGCCATTTCTATCTAATGAACACATCTATTTACTTCTACATATGCTTCTGTTACTGTTGAAAGGGAAAATAGTAGGAACCATGCCACTGGGCAATTGGTTGCTTGCTAGCACAACGTTCCTTTACCTATTCAACGCATAACTTGTGTGCATAGCCGAATGTTGTGGAGATATCCTAATGTTTGGCAGAGTTGCAAAAAATGGCCAAAGAT
Organism: Lissotriton helveticus; assembly: GCF_964261635.1. Taxonomy (NCBI): domain Eukaryota; kingdom Metazoa; phylum Chordata; class Amphibia; order Caudata; family Salamandridae; genus Lissotriton; species Lissotriton helveticus. Next base: position 942,256,015 of record NC_136072.1, on the reverse strand, counting down.
CTAAGAGCTAGCCAGTACCCATCGTCATTATTTAAGTTTAGGTAAAAAACCTTCGAAGGAAATCAAACACTGTAATTTGCCAATTACTTAAAAAAATTCATTAAAAAAAATACAGATTAATCAAAAAATTAAATTTAATTTCAGTGGCAAAACAAATAAATTAAAATACTAGTTGGTTAAAAACACTAAGAAAAAAGCCAACAACAGTTATATGCAATATAATACTTATTTTAAAATGATTTTTATTGAAATGTTGGTCAAAACAGAAAACCTGTGCTTAAGAACACAGTTCTAATATTTAAGTGGAAAAAACAGGTAAGGTGGCAAAGGTAGCATGCCGCTGTGGCCTGAGAGGATAAAGATGGAGTCCCAACCTTTGGTGGGCAGTGAGCAAAATTTGAGTGTCAGAGGAAATGGCAAACAACATCCGGATTACAAATACTACCTATTAATCTGGATATGTTGGTAAAGTAATTGATATATGAATTAAAACAGAGAGGAACTTTATATACATACTATATTAAGTCATATATATATATCATTTCAAACTGCTGTTTGCGTCTTCTCCACCATACAGCAACCACGGACACAACGAAGAACTGTTAAAGCAGCAAAATTTATTGACTGGCTAACCGGCAACACTCAACGCGTTTTGGGACTTACCCCCTTGTTCACGTGTGCCGGAATTCACATTTCAGACATCTTTAAATAAACGTGATTTGAAACACCATAGATAGTGAAGAAAGACTTTACGTGAAAAATATATACGTGTAATTTGATTTTACATTTTGATGTATTCTTAGAACATAATCATCACAACAAAATGATCAAATTAATGAAATTCTGCTTTTAGACTAATCAATGCAGTGGTGACTAAAATTACTATGGCAGATTCAATTACAATGAATTCGTCTGCTCAATAGACGGGTTCCTTGCTTAAAGCTGTCATAATTACTTGTGCGTTTAGGAAATACCATTTCCGATCGCGTCATTGCTCTATCACTTTGTTTACATCCTGCCGTGCTGAATACTCGCCGAATAGTGCCATAGTCGAATGTTGTTTTACCATCGCTTTGGATTTGCGAGTTTCAACCAGCTTTATACATCATAATGTGACCACCTTGGAACAATTAAGCCCCAGTGGGCTGTCCAATAATAAACATCACAAATAACATAAGTTATAAAGCCCCAGTGGGCTTGAAAAAAAAAAGATACCTTCACTATTCAACGATTACTCAAATTCTTCTTCCAAAAGCCTTTCTCTAAAAATTAAAAAATAAAATAACATAAACACGTGATTTAACGGTGTAAACACACTAAAAAAATATACACAAACATGCTCCCCATGAGGAAAAGCAATATCGGCTCCCGCAGGACGCAGAGACCGTGGGGGGGATTGGGCTACAAGTGGCCCGGGAGGAGGGCCACGCGGTCCCCCTCCCCAAAAGTAAAAAAAAATAGAAAGGCCGGCCCCGAGGGATGGAGTTTCCGGGGCCATAAGTGGCCTGGGAGGGGGGCCACACGGCCCCCCTCCCCAACAGTTTAAAAAATAAAAAAGGAAAAGGCCATGACCCGGGGCAAGGGGTCCGCGGGGCCGATTAAGGGCTCGGGAGGGGGGCCACGCGGCCCCCTTCCACATTTTCTAAATTTAAAAAAAAATTAGGGGGCTGGCCCTGGTGGATGGGGTTCCCAGGGCCAAAAAAATAGAAAAAGAAGGGGGGCTACACAGCCCCCATTCATAAATAAAAAAAAAAGACCAGCATCGTGCTGGAGGCCACGCCCCCTCCTTTCATCACGCTGCAAACGCACCCCCTGGTGCGGTTGCAGAGGGGGAACGAATTCCCCTTGTATACTGGGGGTCCCTGGGGGCCAACAAGCTCACCAGGAACCTCCAGGATGCACCAAGGGGCTGCGTTGCAGAGGGGTGTTCTGAGGCCACACCCCTTTTTACACCTCTGCAACACAGTTCTGTGGCGCTTACTGGAGGTAGCTGGTGGGCTAGTTGCACCCCATTGACCATCAATATTCAAGGGAAGTTATTCCCCCAACTTAAAACGCGCCACAGGGCGCATTTGCACAGTGGTGAAGGGAGGGGGCAGGTCCTGACTTCACATGTGTGCAAACAGACACTGTGGCGCGGTTTAAGTTGGGGAATTAATTCCTTGTCAATCCTGAGGGTCCCTTGACCTTCCAGGCAGGTCGCGCCCCCCCCCGCTGCAGCTCCACCAGCGCTTTGCGCCCTGTGCCCTTGGCTTCGGTCCTTGCTTGCTGCCCATTCCTGTGCACTGTTTCCTTGCCCACTGATCGTTTTTCCGCCACTTTTGCCCCTGCGGCCCACCCCCCGCGGCCAGTCGCTGACCCCTGCCTCCCACCTCCCAGCTGCTCCTCCCTCCCAGCTCCCCTTAAATTGGTGGCAGCTGCGCTGTGAGGAGAGCGACCCTTGACCTTCCAGTTAGGTCGCTCCCCCCCGCTGCAGCTCCACCAGTGCTTTGTGCCCTGTGCCCTTGGCTTTGTTCTGTGCTTGCTGCCCATTCCTGTGTGCTGTTTCCTCACCACACCTTGCCCACTGATCGCTTTGCCGCGGCTGTTGCCCTTGCGGCCACTCCCCTCCGCGCCCACTCGCTGACCCCTGCCTCCCGCCTCCCAGCTGCTCCTTCCTCCCAGCTCCCCTTAAAATGGTGGCACTTAAAATGGCGGCAGCTGCGCGGCCGCACGCAGCGAGGCAAGCCCGTCTGCGCCCGTCTGTGCCCAGCACCAGAACACCTGGCCCGAGCACCAGCGATGAAGACGGCATCCGATACGACACCAGCACCCTCATCGCTCTCAACGTAGGACGAACCCCCGAATGCTGAAGCGCATCCACCTGCTAGAACTGCTGCTTCCGAAGACGCAGAGACACCCGCCACGACAAAACACAACCAGCTCCAATGCATCCTGATCAACACCCGCTCCGCACGCAAACATGCCGTCGAGCTCTGGGACCTACTCGACACCGCATCTCCAGACGTCGCCTTCCTGACCGAGACCTGGATGAACGAACCCTACTCCCCAGACATCGCCATAGCCATCCCCGACGGATATAAGATCACCCGCAGAGACGGCACCAATGCAGTTGGAGGAGAAATCGCCATCGTTCACAGGAAAACCATCAGGGTCTCAACAAACACGGACGACACTCTCAGCACCGCCGAACACATGCACTTCCAGATCCACACAGACCCCAAGACCACCCTAAGAGGCACCCTCATCTACAGACCACCCCGACCGCAATTCTGCGACGCCATCGCCGACTTCATCAGCACGCACGCACTGACCTCCACCAACTACATCCTCCTCGGAGACCTGAACTTCCATCTGGAGAACAACAATGACAGCAACTCCGCCACCCTGATAGACAACCTCGCCAGCCTCGGACTGGAACAGCTCATCACATCGCCAACCTAAATCGCCGGACACACGTCAAACGCCATCTTCTCCTCTAGCCCACACGTCTCCTTCAGCGACATCTCCAAACCCACCTGGAACGACCACCACTGCATCCACTTCACCTTCCGGAAACCCGTCGCACCTCACCGCACCCTACAGATCCCCCGTCGCTGCTGGGGCAAAATCACCGAAGTACAACTACAGACAAACCTCGCGCTCAACCCACCGACCAACCTGGAGGAGGGTGCACGCACCCTCAGACGATGGATGGACGACTGCGCCAACACCTTAGCCCCGCTGAAAAAACCAACCCTCAAAGTCACCAACAAGAGAGCCAACTGGTTCACCCCAGAACTCCTAGCGTCAAAGCGCACCTGTCGGAAGTTGGAGAACATATGGCTCAGCGAGAAGTCGCCGCACAGCCCACAAAGACGCCATCCGCAACCACCACCACCTCATCAGGACCACCAAGAGAACCACCTTCAAAGACCGCCTCGACAACAACGCACACAACAGCAAGGAGCTCTTCAACGTCGTGAAGGAACTCTCCAACCCAAGCTCCAATGCCAACGACATCCCACCGTCGCAAGCCCTGTGTGACTCCGTCGCCTCCTTCTTCTACCACAAGATCGCCGATATCCACGATAGCTTCAACCCCCGGATGTCCCTAACAGGCCCCAACACGCCAGAACAACCTCACCCCACCGACAACGACCCCCTGACAACCTGGGCCAACGTGAGCATCGAAGACCCAATCAAGACCATGGGCACAATCCACTCCGACTCGCCGTCTGACCCTTTCCCACACCACATCTTCAACAAAGCTGGCAGCTCCATCGCACCCCACCTACGCAACATCATCAACCTCGATACCGCAACCTTCCCTGAAAGCTGGAAACACGCCGAGATCAACGCTCTACTGAAGAAACCCAAGGCGGACCCGAGCGAACTGAAAACTTCCAGCCCGTCTCCATGCTTCTGTTCCCAGCTAAGGTCATCGAGAAGATAGTCAACATCCAACTCACGCGCTACTTCGAAGACAACAGCATCCTGGACCCCTCCCAGTCCGGTTTCCACAGCAACCACAGCACAGAGACTGCCCTCATCGCCGCCACAGACGACATCAGGATATTATTGGACAACAGCGAGACCGCGGCCCTCATCCTCCTGGACCTCTCCGCCGCCTTCGATACCGTCTGCCATCGCACACTGCGCACACGACTCCACGAAGCAGGGATCCGAGACAAGGCCCTGGACTTGCAGACATGTCACCTCAGGCCACGCCCCCTTCCTTCACCACTGTGCAAACGAGCCCCGTGGCGCATTTTAAGTTTGGGAATTAATTCTCTTTCAATACTCAGGGTCCCTGAGGGCCAAATAGCCCAACAGGTATCTCCAGGGAGCTGCGTTGCAGACAGGTGTTCAGAGGCCACGCCCCTTTTTACACCTCTCTGCAACACAGCTCTGGCACTTATAGGAGGTACCTAGTGTGCTAGTTTAACCCTTGGGACCCTTAGGATTCAAGGGGACTTAATCTCTCAACTTAGAACGGCCACAGGCCGCGTTTACACAGTGGTGAAGGGAGGGGATGGGGCCTGAGGTGACGTGTGCACACACGCACCGTGACGCGTTTTAAGTTGGGAAAAAATTCCCCTTCAATCCTGAGGGACCCTGGGGGCCAAGTAGCCCACCAGGTGCTTCCAGGAAGCACCACTGTGCTGCGTTGCAGAGAGGTGGTGCAGGCCGTGCCCCTTTTTACACCTCTCTGCAATGGCGCTTACTGGACGTACATAGTGGGCTAATTTGCCCCCAAGGACCCTCAGGATTCAATGGGACTTAATCTCCCAACTTAAAACGGCCACAGGGCGTGTTTACACAGTGGGGAATGGAGGGGACTGGGCCTGAGGTGACGTGTGCAAACACGCCCTATGGCGCGTTTTAAGTTGGGGAAATCAATCACCTTCAATTCTGAGGGCCCCTGGGGGCTAACTAGCCCACCAGGTGCTTCCAGTAAGCGCCACTGTGCTGCGTTGTAGAGAGGTGGTCTAGGCCATCCCCCATTTTACATCTTTCTGCTACGCAGCTCTGTGGCGCGTACTGGATGTACCTAGTGGGTTAGGTGGACCCTAGGGACCCTCAGGATTGAAGGGGAATTATTTCCCCAACTTAAAACGCACCACAGGGCGTGTTTGCACAGTGGTGAAGGGAGGGGATGGTGTAGGAAAGTGGCTCTATATATACTGGACCAAAGGAAAATCAGCCAAACTACGAAATCCGATTTACTCACCTGTTATCAGGAGAGACCTCAGTGCTGCATCTTTGAGCCCAGTACTGATCCTGAAAAGTAATTCTAACCATACTTACCAGTAACTTGAATTTCCTTCCATAGGCTAACATTGGCTTGTTTCACTTGGAAATTCTTCTAAGTGTGGAGTTTTGGAACTTTAAAATATTTCTCTAAAATCAGCTGAACTACTAATTCCGATGTACTCACCTGTTATCAGGAGAGACCTCAGTGCTGCATCTTTGAGCCCAGTACTGATCCTGAAAAGTAATTCTAACCATACTTACCAGTAACTTGAATTTCCTTCCACGGGATATCATTGCCTGCTATAAAATATATATAAATATATATTTTTTTTAAATAACAAAAAAAAAATAATATTAGAATTCCAATATTTGTAAAAACATTTTTTTCAATTTATATTAAAAACATGTAATGTAGTTTAAAAAACAAAATATCTAAAAATAAATAGTTTAAAAAAATGTGTAAATCGGTATAAAAAAATAAATATAACAATACATTTAAAAATTGTCATTTACAAAACCTTTGAAATTCACTGAAAAAAACATAGGTTTCAGACATGTTATAGTTAGGCATTAGCATTTAAAAAACCTTTGAAATTCACTGAAAATACCATAGGTTTCAGACATGTTATAGTTAGGAATTAGCATTTAAAAAAACCTTAGAAATTCACTGAAAAAAACATAGGTTTTAGGGGTGTTATAGTTAGCTGGACATTTCAATCGTACAAAACCATTGAAATTCCTCCGTTATAGTTAGTTGCTGATGATGTCACATATTACATCATTCATGACATGGTCAGTGACATCACTGATGACATCTCAAATGACATCACTGATGACATCATCCACGTGACAATCTGATACATCTCATCATACACTAGTATAACCTTTCAACACTCATTATAAAATATGGAGTACCATATTTGAAACCATTGACACACCAGTACAAGTTTCTAAAAACCCACTCAGTGATTCCTACATCTACACACCCATCTAAACACTTACCTATAGATTCACTCATACATGCTAACAAAGATCGATAGAACACTATTACATATACTTATACACCTACATCGACATTACATACCAGCACACATCCTATTCACTTATGCAGTCATCCTACTCACTTATGCAAACAATTGATCATACTTACATTTAGTAAGCTACACACTTATACAAACACCACTTTATTTATTCATATAGATAGTTACTTATACTTAGTGTGTTATAAAATCACTATTACAAGTATACAGTTATCCATACAGTCACTCATACAATCGCTGAGTCTTATGTATACTTATTTATATACGACAACTGTCACATACACTGCCTTTTATAGTTCTACTTCGTTGGACATTTATCATTGAGAAATATATTTACTCATCATCACACCCATAAAGGGATTCACTCACCCAGACAACTGTTTCCACATACAGTCTTAACCTCATATACCTACTAAATCAACTATTTACACATCTTTGGACAGTCACACACCTCCCGCCCACCCACACACTGTTAGATTTGGGGGTCTCTGGTTGGCACAGGTAATTACTTGTGAAAAGCAGGGACCCTCTCCTATAGTCAGGGCAAGGGACTTACTCTTTATAATAACCCCTGCTCACCCTCTAGGTTGCGTGGTGCGAGCAGACAAGGCTAATCTCAGAGCGTTAGGGGTTAAGCAGTTGTGAACATATACAGTACTCAGGAACACACCACAAAAGGATACCACACTAGGTTTTATATCAAAAATAAGTATTTTATATAAGGCTTAACACAAGATCCAATAACGTTTGAAATAGGCCACAATACTCTCAGGAATGCACTGATTACTTAAAAAATGCGTGTCTTTATGGTCCATGCGCTTCGCGCTGACTGTGTGGTTCTTTTTGGGGAGATCGTATCAACAAGAGTTAACTAAACGATGTGGACTCTCTGGTCCGGTGCGCACACAGTCAAAGGGCGAATCTCACAGTACCTTTCAATTTGTAGTTCTCGACGCGGACGATGCGTGGCAGGTGAAGGCATCCCAGGAGCGTGCGTTGGCTCCTCTCCGGTGCGAGCCCGGCTCGTGTACGCGCCTCGATTCGGGGCGTTCGAGCGGGGCCAAAGGGCGAAGTGGACGGTCCGGGTCGTGGAGCTTCACAGTGCGGGGCGTGATACGCGTTGTGCCTTCGAGCGGGGATGCCGTTCAGAACCCAGCAGCGCAGTACGGGGCGGCCGGTACGCTTCGAGGGTACGAGCCGTACTCTTCAATGCGGGGCTGCGGGTTAGATTTCTGGAATGCGGTGCCAGGAGGGCCATATGCTCCAGATGTACGGGCCGGATTCTCCTTGCGGGACGCTCCGGTCTTTGACTGCCAGCGGCAGGTGAGGCGGCGAGCAGTGCGGCTCAAAGGGGGAGGGTGCAGCGGGGTGCGGGCGGCCCTTCAATGGACGGTGCAGGCTACGGCTCGTGCAGAGCGGAGTCACACGGTGAGGGGCGGCCACGGACATGGCTGCGGAGCGAACAGGGTTTACGAGTCGCACTCAGATCGCGGCTCCAGCGGCAGGGCAAATCTTTGGCAATGACCAGCGGCTCTTGAAGGCAGGAGGAGTCCAATATTTCTGGGACTCCGTTCAGGGGGCAAGCTCACCCACAAGCCCTTGGAGATCATCAGAAGCACAAGTTGATAAAAGTCTCTTTCAGTCTTTTCCTCTCCTTTCACAGCAAGGCAACCACTGCATGCCAATCCCCCAGGTCAGGGACAGTACTCCTCCTTGCAGTTTTCCCAGTTCCTTCTCGTCGGGCAGAGGTTCTTCTTGGTTCAAGCAGGATCTAATTTCTTTGGAGCAGGGCTCCAATGTTTATACCACATTTCGTTTGTTCTTTCAGGCCAGGGGGCCTTTGCCTTGTTCAGTCCAGTCTTTGAGCACTTTGTTTACAGGACTCTGGCTTGTCTTTTCAGTGTGCAGGGCAGGGACATCAGACGCTCCGCAGGAGGTGGAGCCAGCATTGTGGTGGCAGAGCACAGCCCTATTCAGAGTCTAGGTGTACTCCTCCCACCCATCTGGTTGTAATCTTTCTATTCACCACCTGGCAGCCCCAGCCTATCTCCTGGAATTCCCCAGCCCTGTCACTTACAGAAACCAGACAGCAGATACACATCCTAGCAGAGGCGGGCTGAAAAGGTTAGGCAAGCAAATACCAACTTTCTAAAAGTGGTATTTGCAAACACAGAATATTAAACCAACCTTGTGTATTTTATTATCCTGAGTTCAGGCATACCAAACTCGAATTTCTACCATGTTCCTTGAGTCTGTTGGGATCATAGAATGTAACAATTCCAACAGCCCATTCTGGCCTATGAGAACAGGTAGCCTTACAATCGTGAAAAATGAAATTGGCTGTAATTCACTATTAGGACATGCCACACACACCAGGGCTTGTCCTACCTTATGCTGACAATGCACCCTGCCCTTGGGCCTACCATAAAGGTGACTAATATGAAATTAAGGGAAGGGTTAGGGACTGGCAAGTGGGTGCACTTGCCCAGTCAGCATGACAGTACCAGACTGCACGCAGGTTCTGCAATGGCAGACCTTAGACACATTTTACCAGGCTGCTTCTGTGGGTGGCACAACCAGTGCTGCAAGCCCACTAGCAGCATTTGGATTTACAAGCCCTGGGCACTCCTGGTGCACTTTACTGGGGTCTGACAGTAAACCAAATAAGTCAATCATGGAATCCAATCAATGTATACACTTTATACAGGGAGCACTTGCACTGTGGCACTGATTGGCAGTGGCACAGTGCTCTGAGCAGCTAACACCAGCAAAACACATGAGGCAACAGCAACAAAAATGGAAGGGAGACCCACACCAATGGTGCCAGGTCTAACACGTGTCCCCTCCAGCTGAAATGTGGGGAGAACTACCCTACCCCAGGGAGTTCTCATCACTAAGGCGGAAAAATCTGGACAGACCTTCAGCATTGGCGTGATCTGTGCCAGGGCGATGTTCCACCATGAAATCCATACCCTGTAGGGAAATGGACTACCTCAACAGCTTTGGATTCTCACCCCTCATTTGCATCAACCACCTGAGGGGCCTGTGGTCTGTCTGAACCTGGAAGTGAGTCCCAAACAGGTAGGGTCTTAGCTTCTTCAGTGCCCAGACCACAGCAAAAGCCTCACGCTCAATTGCACTCCACCTCTGTTCCCGTGGAAGTAACCTCCTACTGAAGAAGGCTACCGGTTGGTCCCAGCCCTCCTCAGTCATCTGTGAGAGAACAGCCCCTACACCATGCTCTGAAGCATCTGTCTGCACAAGGAACTCTTTGGAGAAGTTGGGTGCCAAGAGAACGGGCGCCGTGCACATGGCAATTTTCAGGGTGTCAAAGGCTTTCTGACAGGTGTCAGTCCAAATCACTTTCTTGGGCTGCTTCTTGGAAGTCAGCTCTGTCAAGGGTGCAACAATGTTGCCATACCCCTTGACAAACCTCCTGTAGTACCCGGTGAGTCCTAGGAAGGCCCTCACCTCTGTCTGAGTTTTGGGGGGTTCCCAAGCCAGGATGGTTTCAATCTTGGGCTGAAGGGGCGCCACCTGGCCGCTCCCAACTTGGTGTCCCAAGTACACCACAGAACCCTGCCCGATCTGGCACTTTCTCGCCTTGATCGTGAGGCCTGCCTTGCGCAGTGCCATCAACACTTCCCAGAGGTGGCGCAGATGTTCTTCCCATGTGACAATGAACACTGCTATGTCATCCAGGTAGGCGGCACTGAACTCATCCAGCCCAACCAACTCCTGGTTGACCCACCTCTGAAAGGTGGCTGGGGCATTCTTCATCCCAAATGGCATAACCCGGAACTGGAAATGCCCATCTGGTGTGGAGAATGCTGACCTCTCTTTGGCCCCATCAGTCAAGGCGATCTGCCCGTACCCAGACGTTAAGTCAAATGTGCTGAGGTACCGGGCAGCTCCTAACCGATCAATGAGTTCATCAGATCTGGGCATGGGGTGCGTGTCAGTCTTGGTGACTGAATTGAGTCCTCTGTAGTCCACACAGAACCGGAGTTCATGTGTGGCACCCGGCGCTGCAGCCTTCGGGACCAAGACCACTGGGCTGGCCCAAGGACTGCTGGAGGGCTCAATCACCCCAAGAGCAAGCATCTTTGAGACCTCCTCTTTGATGCAAACTCTGACCCTGTCAGTCACCCTGTAAGCCTTGTGCTTCATAGGTAAACTGTCTCCTGTATCCACATCATGGACACACCAATCTGTGATACTAGGAACCAGGGAGAACAGGTCAGAGAACTGCTCCAGCAACTGGCGGCAGTCCTTCTATTGCTCAGGGGTCAGGGTGGGAGAGAGGTTAACTCCATCCACTGACCCATCTTGCTCAGTGGCTATCAGGAGGTCAGGAAGAGGCTCAGTCTCCTCTTCCATCCCTTAATCTGTTGCCAAGAGCATGCCCACTTCGGACCTCTACAAGTGGGGCTTAAGGCGGTTGACATGCAGGACCCTCAAGGGGTTTCTGGGAGACTGCAAGTCCACCAAATAGATGAAAGGACTCTTGCGCTCCACAACCTCAAAAGGCCTGTCTACTTATTCTGGAGCGCACAAGGCTCCACGGGGGCCAAGACCCACACCTTCTGTCCAGGTTAAAGCTCTACCAGAGTAGCATTCTGGTCATACCACCGCTTCATCTCCTCCTGGCTATCTTGCAGATTTGCCTCAGCAAGTTGGCTGAAACGCCTAGTCTGGTTCCTGAAGGCCAGCATGTAGCTATATACATTCTGGGGAGGTTTCCTGGGAGATTGCTCCCAGCCTTCTTTGACCAGACTTAGAGGTCCTCTCACCGGGTGGCCATACAGGAGCTCAAAGGGGCTGAACCCTAGAGACATCTGTGGCACTTCACGGTAAGCAAAGAGAAGGCATGGCAAGAGGACATCCCACTTACGCCTCATGGGTTCTTCCAGATCCATAATCATGCCCTTCAGGGTACGGTTGAATCTCTCAGCCAACCCATTTCCTTGGGGGTGGTAAGGTGTGGTGAACTTGTAGGTTACACCACACTCTTGCCAAAGGGATTTCATATATTTGGATATGAAATTGGTACCCCGGTAAGACACCACCTCTAGAGGGAATCCCACCTTGGAGAAAATTCCCATCAGTGCACGTCCCACCACGTGGGCCATCACTGTCATCAGAGGGATGACTTCCGGGTACCGGGTGGCATGGTCCACCAAGACCAGGTTAAACCTGTTGCCCATGGCTGTCCTGGGGTCCAGTGGCCCCACAATGTCAATCCCCACTCGCTGAAATGGGATACTGACCACAGGGAATGGCTGGAGAGGAGCCCTCTGCTTCCTCCCCCTCTTTCCACTTGTCTGGCTAGTCTGACAGGTCCTGCAATGAACATCTGAGCTCTTGCGCATTTGGGGGCAATAAAAGTGGGTGACAAGCCTTTCAAAGGTCTTGTCCTGCCCCAAATGTCCTGCCAATGGCACATCGTGAGCCAGCCCCAGTAGGAAGGCTCTGAAGCTCTGGGGTGCCACCAGCGCACGGGCTGACCCAGGCTCAGCAACCTTTGGCTCTGAATACAGGAGGTCATTCTCCCAATAAATGAAATGTGTTCCAGACTGATCACTGTTGGCCTGGTCTGCCGCCTGCTGCTGCAGACCTATGAGAGAAGGACATTCTTTCTGCGCCCTGTAGAATTCCTCCCTGGATGGGCCTCCTTTCTGCTGCCAATGGGTCAGCTCAGGCAGGTCCCCCAGTTCAGCTATCTGTTCCCCGGTAGGTTCCAGGGCATCCCCCTCATGGTCTGCTTCCTCCTGGACCGTGGGAACAACAGGGGCCGGTTTCCCGCGCCTCCTGTGCCTTCTCTCTAAGGCCGGTTCCTGGGCCTCTCCCTCAGGCTCCAGGACCTCTTGAGCAGCCCTACTGGCTGCCATTGACAGGGTGGTCACGAACGCCCAGTCAGGCAGACCCACCATCCGCAGGTGAGTACTTTTCTCCACCTTCTTCCAAGGTGAACTTTCCAAGTCGTTCCCCAACAAACAGTCTACAGGCATGGCGGTTCTCACAGCTACTTGAAGAGTACCAGAGACACCCCCCCACTCAAAGGGAACCTGAGCCATTGGACACTGACTCTCAGTGTTGTCGGCATTCACGACTCGGCAGAATGCATGTGGGACAACCTGCTCCTGAGACACCAGGTGATGCTTGACAGCTGTCACACTGGCTCCTGTATCTCTAAGAACCCCCACCTTCTTGCCATTGATGGTCACCCACTGCCCATATTTCTTAATGTTGTTGGGTAGTTGGTTTTCCTGGACCATATCACAGTCTCCTAATGAGAGAAGGGACATCTCTGCGGGAACTTCCCCCCTTTGGACAACCCATTCTGCACCCAGGGCTACACTAGCCATCTGCCGGGGGTGCAAGTTTACCAAACTGGTGACACTTTGTTTCATTGGCAAAATGACCCAGCTCACCACACTTGTAACACTTGGGGGTCCTCTTTGAACAGGGGTACCTGTCGGGGCCCCGGGTGGTTTCTGGGATGGGGAGGCTGAGAACCTTTCCTTTGGTTCCCTTGGGGATTACTTTGGGGCCTTCTTTGGAACTCCCTCTGTTTTCCCTTGTCCCCCCCCCACTCTTCTGCTGGGGACCTTGCTCACCCTTGGCAGAGTCTCCCACTTGACCCTTGTGGACCCTGGTGCTGACCCAGCGGTCTGCCTCCTCAGCAAGCTTCCTAGGGTTAGTCAGCTTGCTATCAATCAGGTGCTGGCGTAGCTCAGGAAAACAATTAATAGACAAGTGCTCCCATGCAATCAAATCAAAGAGACCTTGAAAACCATTCACCTTGCTACCCTTCACCCAACTATCCAGTGTTCTGCAGAAAAAAGTTACATACTCCACATGGGTACTATTAGGAATCTTTGCACAACCCCTGAACCTCTGTCTGTACAATTCAGAGGTTAACCCATACCTGGTCATCAAAGCATCCTTCATGTGGGGGTAACAGTTATGAACCTCAGAGGGCAAATCTAGCAGTGTGTCCCGCCCCTCACTAAGGAACTGCCCCCACAACCTTGCCCCCCCAATCTCTCTCAGGGACCCGGTGGGAAGACATGGCTACCTCATAGGCTTTGAACCACTGCCCTATGTCCTCATTCTTAAAAAACTCTTTTACCACTTCTTTAGGTATGTACACCCTTGATTCTACCTGCACTGGTGGTGCGCTGCCACCAGAGGCAGGATGTTCCAAACTTTTAGCTTTCAGCTCCATCTCCCTCAATTTCATCTCATGCTCCATCTGAATTCTCCTTTCTTCCAGAGCCATCTTTTTGCTTTCCAGTTCCAGTTGCCCATTGATTTTAAGTTTTGCCATCTCCATCTCATGTGCTCGGGTTTCCTTCCTGTCTGCCAACTCCTCTGGCGACAGGACTCTTTTCCAAAATCATGGACGCTTCCTGCTGGTTCAACTTCCACACCATTCTCAGGTGCCCTTGACTCAATCCAGGCCCTCAGCGCCTTTTGGTATTGGGTCTTTTTTCTACATCCAGACTTGGAAACTCCAAACCTTCTGCAGAAGCCCTTCAGCTGGGCGTAAGGAGTAGCTCTCTAGTCTCTCCCATTCCCAATTCTTTTCCTTCAATGTCAGAGACTATAGATGCTGCCCTTTCTATGCTGTTTGGACCAGGCATGATTTTTCAAAAATGGAGATCTCTTGGCAAACAAAAATCAAAAAAGTATGTGGCTGCGTTATGGTCTAAACTCACTACGTGGTGTTCACCAATCACTGTACATGAATCACAAATGCAAATTCAGAATCCTCACCGCTGCCTCCTGGCACAGGTAATTACTTGTGACAAGCAGGGACCCTCTCCTCTAGTCTGGGCAAGGGACTTACTCTTTAAAATAACCCCTGCTCACCCTCTAGGTTGCGTGGCGCGAGCAGATAAGGCTAATCTCAGAGCGTTATGGGTTAAGCAGTTGTGAACATATACAGTACCCAGGGACACACCACAAAAGGATACCACACTTGGTTTTATATAAAAAATAAGTATTTTATATAAGGCTTAACACAAGATCCAATAACGTTTAAAATAGGCCACAATACTCTCAGGAATGCAGTGATTACTTCAATAATGTGTGTCTTTATGGTCCACGCGCTTCGGGCTGACTGTGCGGTTCTTTAGGGGGAGATCGCTTCAACAAAAGAGTTAACTAAACGTTGCAGACTCTCTGGTCCGGTGGGCACACAGTCAGAGTGCAAATCTCACAGTACCTTTCAATTTGCAGTTCTCGAAGCGGATGATGCGTGGCAGGTGAAGGCATCCCAGGAGCGTGCGTTGGCTCTTCTCCGGTGCGAGCCCAGCTCGTGTAGGCGCCTCGGTTCGGGGCGTTCGAACGAGGCCACAGGGTGAAATGGACGGTCCAGGTCGTGGAGCTTCACAGTGCGGGGGGTGATACGCGTCGTGCCTTCGAGCGAGGATGCCATTCAGAACCCAGCAGCGCAGTATGGGGCGGCCAGTACGCTTCGAGCGTATGAGCCGTACTCTTTTATGCGGGGCTGCGGGTTAGATTTCTGGAGTGCGGCCCCAGGGGGGCCAGTACGCTCCGAACGTACGGGCCGGATTCTCCTTGCGGGAAGCTCCGGTCTTTGACTGCCAGCGGCAGGGGAGACGGCGAGCAGTGCGGCTCAAGAGGTGAGGGTGCAGCGGGGTGCGGGCGGCCCTTCAATTTACGGTGAGAGCTACGGCTCGTGCAGAGCGGAGTCACACGGTGCGGGCGGCCACGGACACGGCTGCAGAGCGAACTGGGTTTACGAGTCGCACTCAGGCAAGCTCACCCACAAGCCCTTGGAGATCTTCAGAAGCCCAAGTTGATAAAAGTCTCTTTCAGTCTTTTCCTCTCCTTTCACAGCAAGTCAACCACTGCAGGCCAATCCCCCAGGTCAGGGACAGTACTCCTCCTTGCAGTTTTCTCAGTTCCTTCTCGTCGGGCAGAGGTTCTTCTTGGTTCAAGCAGGATCTAATTTTTTAGGAGCAGGGCTCCAATATTTATACCACATTTCTTTTGTTCTTTCAGGCCAGGGGGCCTTTGCCTTGTTCAGTCCAGTCTTTGAGCACTTTGTTTACAGGAATCTGGCTTGTCTTTTCAGTGTGCAGGGCAGAGACATCAGACGCTCCGCAGGAGGTGGAGCCAGCATTGTGGTGGCAGAGAACAGCCCTATTAAGAGTCTAGATGTACTCCTCCCACACATTTGGTGGTAATCTTTCTATTTACCACCTGGTTGCCCCAGCCTATCTCCTGGAATTCCCCAGCCCTGTCACTCACAGAAACCAGACAGCAGATACACATCCTAGCAGAGGCGGGCTGAAAAGGTTAGGCAAGCCAACTTTCTAAAAGTGGTATTTGCAAACACAGAATATCAAAACAACCTTTACTAAAAGATGTATTTTATTATCCTGAGTTCAGGCATACCAAACTCGAATTTCTATCATGTTCCCTGAGTCTGTTGGGATCATAGAATGTAACAATTCCAACAGCCCATTCCGGCCTATGAGAACAGGTAGCCTTACAATAGTGAAAAACAAAATTGGCTGTAATTCACTATTAGGACATGCCACACACACCAGGGCTTGTCCTAGCTTATGCTTACAATGCACCCTGCCCTTGCTCCTACCATAGGGGTGACTAATATGAAATTAAGGGAAGGGTTAGGGACTGGCAAGTGGGTGCACTTGCCCAATCAGCATGACAGTGCCAGACTGCACGCAGGTTCTGCAATGGCAGACCTTAGACACATTTTACCAGGCTGCTTCTGTGGTTGGCACAACCAGTGCTGCAAGCCCACTAGCAGCATTTGGATTTACAAGCCCTGGGCACTCCTGGTGCACTTTACTGGGGTCTGACAGTTAACCAAATAAGCCAATCATGTAATCCAATCAATGTATACACTTTATACAGGGAGCACTTGCACTTTGGCACCGATTTGCAGTGGCACAGTGCTCTGAGCAGTTAACACCAGCAAAACACATGAGGCAACAGCAACAAAAATGGAAGGGAGACCCACGCCAATGGTGCCAGGTCTAACACACAATTATTCACTATCCCATACAAATTCTCACTTAACTAATTAACAACTAATATAGACTTTCACATAGCTAGTAACCAACGTATGTATTACACAACAAGAGATAGAGTGATACAGAACAGATATTCACACAGTTTAATCACTATCCCATATATTTAGTGAGACACTTTAAATTAGTCACTTGCCCTTGCCAGCATCCCAAGAATAAAAAAGTCAAGATCCGTCGGCCGTCTGTTCGCCTACAACGCGCCGAAACTCTGGAACACCCTCCCAGTAGCCATGAGGAGAGAACCTAACCTTTTCTCCTTCCGGAAACAACTAAAAACCTGGCTCTTCTCTTAAAACCCTGTTTTTCCGACTGTCCCCCTCCCCTCGGGAAATACCAGGTCCTCTTAGCGCTGGGATGCCCAAGGGTAACTATGCGCTCTACAAATCCCTATCCAAATCCAAATCCAGACAATCAATCACAGTACTACTAAATCCTCCATCCAGACACTTATACATCCACTCAGTCTTCAATGCAGATTTATATATATATATATATATTACTTATTTAAATATCGAACCAAACCACATTCACTGTAATTCTGAAGCTTAAAAAGCGCATGGTTACACTTACCAGTGTGTCCCCGCGCTGAATAAACCGCTGAGGAACCCGTCCTGGCCTGTTCCTCTGAGGCGCCCAACACCTGGGCACCCCCCTGGTGAAGCCAGGCATCCTTAGCGATTAGGGCCAGTGTGGAGACTAAGCAAGCTATTGCCCAGAGTTGCAGCGTGGGACCCCATGATTAGAGTAGGCACCGTGCCGAGAATTATCGGGTGCGCGGACATTTGAGCTCAAGACCCTGCCGCGACGGGAATTGAACCCTGGTCCCGGGCCAGACCTCTGCATCAGGGTCTGCCGCTCTAATCAGTGAGCCACACTCCCCCACACTGGATGACGTCATCAGTGATGTCATTTGAGATGTCATCAGTGATGTCAGTCAAGCCACTTTATTCGATTAATTAAAATCATAAAAGTACAATACAAGACACAAAGCACAAAACAATATAATCTTTTAGATATAAATGGACGACATAAAAATGTATATACAATTTCAACGCGAAATATATTAATAATTTAGGCTAAAAAGAATATATCAGATAAAATATCAGATAAAATCATTACAGTACGATAAAAATCAGGGAAATTCATATTTCAATCATCACAGGAAATCTTTTTTTCCTAAGGCGGACAGCATTAACGAGAAAACTAGCAATATCAAAAATATTCCAGGTATTGTCTAACAACTGTAAGTACATTAAAGCTGGTCTAACCTGAAGAAAGCCTTTTCCCCTCAGGAGCGGTATTAAAAACCTCTTCCTAATATCAGTATAAAAATCGCAAAACATTATAAAGTGCATAGTATCGTGAGGTGAAAAATTATCGCAGTTACACAGGGCTATATCTTCTGGTTTACACGAACCGGAGAGGTTACCCAAGGAAAAGTGAATCAAATTAAATCGAAACCTGGTCAAAAGCCAGCGATGGAAGGGCTTAGTCACAATTCTCAAATAGGGCTCTATTGATGGCGAGGAAGTTATTAAATAATGAGCTCTAACCAAAGGTGATCCTCCCATTCCAGCATCAGTAAATTCAAGAACTGTGATTTCACCCACTTTAGATCAGTTTTCTTGATCCCTTCTGGGGTATTATAAATATCAGGACGCCCTAATCTAATAAACATGCCCTTGACATACGTCAACCACTGGATACTGCTGGCTTTCTCTAAAAGAACACAGTCCCTTAAAATCTGATGGTTCAACGTTAGCTCTGGGTTGAGTCAGGTTTTCATCCAGCAGACCAAGGGAGCCAATCTCATCAAATCAGTCACATACCCCATCCCCAGTGGGATTGTGCCACAATGTTTTTGCCCCCTGTGGGTGGAAGTATTAGTGGTGCAATTTGGGACCCATGGGTACCCCCACAGGCCCCCACAGGCCCAATTTGGAGGGCCCCAGGTAAATGGGGGCCTTCTACAGGCTCCCAAAGTCAGATTCCGGCAGCTTATCCGTGTTGGAACAACCAACTAGGAAGCGCTGTCCGAATCCAAGCGCTTGTCCCGAAATGTGGCTCGTAGACCTGAACGAGTCTGCTCACAACGACACCGTTACTCCAAATGCCATTCGGAACCGAGTCGGACAGTTCGGGCTCTTTCAGGACATCATGATCAGTCATCCAGAAATGTGTCTGAGTCGGTCTGGAACAAGGTTTCTGAATTGGATGCTGTTCGGAGCCTTTCCGGACAGCATCGTAATCGACCCCTTAATGGTAGAGTGTTGTCTTGGAACATGATATAAGGCTTCCCTTCGCTTTCTGGAGGCCTGTGAGCACTTGTAATTAAATCAACCATGGAATACATGTGGCCAAGACTTTGCAGGGCGCACCAGAAGAGACTAAAGGGCCCCAGTAATAAGCTCGAAGGCAGAAATCACATCATCATTGTCCACAACAGAAGCTAAACAGGTGTCAAACTCAACTGCCCTGTGAGTTACAACTTCCTCAATCTGCTCACTGGGTCAATTCCTCACCATGATCTGAGACATACTCCATTCAGTCAAACAAGACCATTATGTAAGATCTTTAAGGGTCTGCAGTGCATTCAACATAGAAAGTCATTGTTAGGACTATCGGGTTGTTATCACTTACTACAGTGCGTTCTACTCTGATATTCGAGATCATGGGCCTATTATGTATAGGGCGCAATTTACCTGTTTGCACCCAGCGCACCTTAAACTAAGTGTGCTGGATGCAAACAGGGAAAGTGCGCCATAATACATAAAATGTGCTGCCCCCGGGCAACAAAGAACTCGTGCTGAACTGGGGGCAGTGCATTCAAGGGAAATACAGAGCGGCTTTAAAGCAGCCACTTTGTGTTTCACTGTGTAGGAGGCAACCCACCTGCACTTATAAGGGGGATTAGAGATCCCCTTGCAGGCTGGTGCAATGTCTGACTATACCCACCTGCAAGGGGATGTCTGGCGGGTCCATAGGACTTCCTTGCCCCCTCCAGAAGGCTGCTATCACAAGGCACAATGACAGTGCGCCCCCTGACAGCTTCTTTGCCTCTGCATCTGATTCTATATTACGGCGGAAGCACAGAGGCAGATCGCCCTCTACAGAGGCAGAATGCCCTCCGAAGATAGCGCTGACGCTTGATGTGCGACAATGCTATCGGTATTACAAAAGGGGAAACACAAGTGTCTGCGCCCCCTTTTGTAATACCAAAGTGTCTCCGGGCGTGCAAAGTAGGCGCATATGCCCGTTGCGCCCGCGGAGCACCTGGTATAATACGGACCCATATGTTCATTTGTCGAACTGATTAAAAAAATGGTCAATAATGGAATGTGCACCCCTTCCCACAAATGTACGAATCTGGGGGTTACCTTCCTGCATACCAACAACAGTACATCATATTTGTGGATCAACGTATTTAGATTATTACCATACCCACTGTGTTGAAAGTGTATGGTACCCTCCCCAGCCCACTTAGTTAAACCACATATCTGTCTAGGCTAATAGCTGCATCCTTGAATATTAAAATCCCTGCCCATACAATTGAACAAATACACTTGAAATGTGATCAGAACACATCCAAGTCAGATTCCAAAGCAGTGACAACCTTGGTATGGATAGAGTAAAACACATTATTGTGTCATTAATTATGTTCATGTCATTCCCCCCTTAAAAGTCAATCAAACTAACTAATAATATGGGTAGGGTGGGACCGATTTTCTAATAATTACGGACAATAAGTTTGAAATCACCACTTGTAGTCCATCCTTAGCTCATCCTGCAGGAGATGGAGTAGATGCTGTGAACAAAGAAAATAAACCATCCACATGCAGGGGTATCACCTGCCAGGTTTCCTGAATGCATATTATATAGGAAGTAAGAGCAATAATTAGCCAATCTTGAAAGGTTACCTTACTCTGGAGCCCTCAAATATTGCAAGAAACAATATTACAAACCCTGTGGAGACTTGGTTCATCCATAGGGGGTGGTTAAGTTAACCCGACATGGGTTCCTGACCAAGTCCTCACAACTGGACGAGGCGCTACTATATGGGGCAGGAGCATCAACGACGACTAAAGGGATATTCGCATAACTGTGGGGTGGTTTAGTTAGAATTTAATGTTCATGTAGACCACCTGAAGGGGGAGTGACCTCCGCACCAGACGTCAATCCACTGCCTGCAGGTCATTGAAGGCATCATACATATTTGAAAGTGTTAGGGGGAAATATGATTACCCAATGGGGAAGGGTCACTTACACAGGTGGAAGTAATGGCTGGAGACCGGGTTAGATGCCTATAAAACAAAACCTAGGGTAGAAGCGAGATATTACCTCCCACCAGGGGGACAGATGAAACACTGTGCAAATTCATCCCTGCAAATCTAGGATGCCTAAAATATATAATAACACAATCCCCACCAAATAGTTTTCTGAACAGGCTAATCCAGCCTACCCTCAGTGTTAACAAGATTTGATCTGCAGCTGTAATTGAGAATACAGATTTAGACTTAGCAAATGAGGAACTGTATTACTTAACTGGATAGGTGGCTCAACCGAGTCCTGAGTCAAAAGAGGCACATTTGTTATTACTACTACCAATGGGCAACAGTCTAGAGGTAATCTAATCACATCTGGATTGGTATACCCGGCCCCCTACCATGCAATTCTCTATTTCCCTTGCCCCGTAGGAAGTTGTCAGGGGGAATAGCAACAGGAGTGGCAGCTATATTGAAAGGCGCAACACAACCTGAATATTGTGTGCCCCGTGAAAAGCTGGGACCGTTATCTTCTTTTTGACCCCACCTAAGAGTGTTTAAAATGCCCTCCCTCTGTTGCCTGGGTGCCTCTTCCTATATGCAGGATTGTGCATAAGGACGCTGAAGTGGTAAATAAGAGCCATCCAGCTGATTCTGCTGGAAATGAGGTGTAAAGGAACAAGGGTCGGATGGGCTAATAAAGGGAGTGGTAGTGCCCCTCCAGTCTCCTTCGGGTATATAGGTGCATTAGTGGTTTTATGAGCAACTCCTTTTGTCTTCAAATTAATTAAAAGTTCCTTCAATGGTCCCCATGCTAGAATGCAAAGGGGTGAGCACATTATTAATCACACTTCATACGTATTCTAGTAAGGACTTCTGAAAGAAATCCAAAACCACTGGATTTAGCAAAATAGCGTTCATAGTATGAACAGTTTGAGGTGCAGCAGGAAATACTGACTTCCGAGTCCATTGTTGCCTTTTTCGCTGCACAGGTGGGCTTATCTTGCTTGGTGGGGTAGAATCTATTACTGGGATCAGGTCAGTCTCAACTGATAGAGGGTCATTACTAGATGATTTACATTTTTCTCATCCCCTTACACATTCAATATCTATCTATGTTAATTTAGATGCATTTCCTGATGACCTTTATGACTACTGAAAATGGGTCAGTCCCTCCTTATCCTCACCCCCTATTATGCACACCATATCTGTAGGTGAGCCTATATCTTCATTTCCCTCTTCCTGGGGTGATGTTGATGCAATCACCCACATGGATAATTGTTAACCCATTACTTGGGATGCATATGGTAAGGAGAGTATTCGACATCAGAGCCATCTTCACCCCAAAAACAAGTAGATTCTGATTCGTCATAAGGAAAACAACCGAACACAATATCGACAGTGTTAAATCGTTCCAAATTGACCCCGTCCATTTAGTGTTTTTTATTCTGGTCACCCCACTAGAGTTCCAGACAATATTTTGAACAGGTAGGCTACAATGCCTCTATACTTTATCTTCCTAATGTATCTAGAAATGCATTCAAAACCCTAAAACACAGATGTCTCAAATCTCATAGAGAAAAACTAATTTCGGACTGTTGTTTCTTCACTATAAAAGAAGCTATAATTACAGATATAAAGAACATAATGGAGGAAAGCCGCACCAATTTGTCCACAGACCAACCTCCACTCCATTGATTCTCCCAGGCCAGACGCACACTTATAATACAGGCATGAGCAACGCCCCCTTTTCCGGGCATATGGACTCAGGCATTGCCCACCTGTTCTCACACCTCTTTAGAAGCCAGACTAAGCATGATGGTGCAGGGCTTCCAACTACTTAAGGCACGTCTAAAAAGCCTCATAGTCATCACCTTGGGGTTGGCAAACAACAGAACTAACAAGACCCTACCTTTTAATTACCGCATTAGGCTGGATTCACAACCCACAGACAACGTAATCTCAACTATCTTGGCTCTCCCCCACCTGAAATAGATAACAGTGCCCTACCCCAACACCTTTTTGCAGCCCGCAGACTGAAGGATCGCTTTTCAGATAAGAACAATCACTCCCTCCTCCTCTCATATATCCCTACTCCGCAAACAGAGTTGTTGTGGCCCAAACCCAAACAGTTCCTACAAACTCACACAGAGATATAAAGGCACAATCACAGAGCTGTAATCAAGTCGAACTTTAAGCAAGTGCCCATCACTCAGCCATCCTCTGTTGACACCAAACCACTACTGAAATGCATGCTACTTAATTGCAGACCGGCAGTGAAACATGTGGCGGACATCGCGGATCTCATGCTCACACAGAAGCAAGACATACTAATCCTGACTGAAACATGGCTAAATGAGGCCTCCTCACCTATCCTTGACATACTAGTCCCACCTAATCATGACATCATTAGATTAGATAGACCACACAGACCTGGTGAAGGTGTCACTTGCATACACAGAAACAACATCGCAGTGAAACAGTCACATAAAATGAACATATCTTCATGCGAATACATTAACATTTGAGCAACAGCAGTTCATTGTACAAACTGCACACAATCGATCACCCACCAGGTGATGACAACATCACTTTTATGGAACAAATTATGGAAATCATCTCAATCAATGCAGGGCATCACAGCACCCACATTTTCCTTGGGGATTCCAACCGCCACTGGAATGACCACAATGACCAAGCAGTCAACGGCCCAACAACCTTCCTAGCAGACCTTAACTTGACTCAATTCTGTGACAGTCCAACCCATAAGTTGGGTGTGACCCTTGACCTTATCATTGTCAAGAGTAACATCATACAGCTGTAATCTATCATCCCTTGTGACTAGACAGATCATCACTGCATCCCCTTTCTCATCACTGAATCACTGAAGACAAGAATGGGCAAACCAAAGCAACCCAAACAATGGAAAAGTCGCCAGCAGAGTATTAACTGGAACGATCTGAAGTCCATCAGCAACAACATCCTGATACCTCCCTTGGATATGGCAGATATCTATGACCTCACAAACCATTACAACAACTAGAGTCAGTAGCACCCTTACAAAAGACTCCAAACCTTGGTTTGGTGGCTGCCGTGATGCAGAAAAACATAAGCTTAGACTGGCTGAATAAGCATGAAGAACCTCACTGTCCCTCAAAAACCTCATAATACTGTGATCACAGAGGAACACCTACAATAGACAAATTAGAAGCTCGAAAGTGAACTTATTTAGAACCCAATTAGACAAAGCTAGGAATCGCCCAAAACACTGTATGAACTGGTCAAGCTACAGTCCAATAAGGAACCCAATATTTCCCCCACAAGGTCTAAACCACAGCCAAATTGTGAGGATGTTGCCTGCTTCTATATGGAAAAAAAAGAAAGATTGAAAATACTCTGGATCAGCTGCAGAGCAGCTTCCTCTCACAACTCATTGTAGCACCCCGATACCCCTGTTTGATGAGACACCAAGTATCCTAGCACGGACCTCCAAAAACAATGCTGTATGGAGCATAATCAAATCTTTTGATGAAAGTGCCAATTTCAAAATCCTAACAGCAAACCAATTTAGCAACCCTCTAATAAAGAGCGTCTTTAGTGAGTTCAAAAGGTGCCTCTCTGGACTAAAATTGTCAATTCAATTCAACCCACTCAGCTTTATTCATTTAAAATACAAACCATAAAAGCATTCTCAAATATGTCAACCGTAAATATACATTATGTACTAGTTGTCGTTACCACAGTTTAAAATTAAAATCAAGATAAAAGTTATATCACATTCCCTAAAAGGGTTTTACAGTAAAACAGAGGAGGACAATACTAAACATGTGATTAACAACTCATGTTATATTTCATCTTATCCATGAGTAGTCTAAAACATTGAAACACAAAGAGTTACCCTAAGAGTGTATTTCCTATACAGTTTCATAAACTAGAGCCTCAAGATGCTAGTTAGCCTTCCTTCTTTTAATAGCTAATTAGACAAAGGAGGCCACAGCGTAGCATGCTCTCTAATTTTTCAAACTACAAATAAAATTAAATGCAACTTTGCAAGAATATAATTTGTTGCTGCATAAAAGAGGACGTAAAATTCTCTTCCTAATATCCCTATAAAAATTGAAAATAAAATTAAAATGTAAAGTTGACTGATGCGCCTGACCGTCGCAAGGGCAATTTGGTAACTTTTAATTCCATTTGCCCATGTCAGGAAAAGCAATTAAAAAATGGAGGGTACCCAATCTTAACCTGGTAAGATAAAATCTATGTTGTAGTTTTAGTGCCCAAAGCAGATATTTTTGTATGCCATTCTAAGATGACCCTTCGCTGTCAGCCTTAGTTATTGGCTTTGCACATTCTCGAATTTTTCTTAGGGATTCTCTGGCCCCTATAAATCCCAATTTCAGTTTTTTCTTACTAAAACATAGTACTTTCATGGGGTCGCTTATATTAATATTCTCATCAAAGTCCTTTAGGAGATTGTTGACATACGCCAGTCATGGAATTTATTTGTTGTAATCAAGAGTCAAACAATCACCTGTAATATCCTGGGTAAATTAAGTTCCAATTTTGCACCAGATCCCATGCCAATGACACTGATATAGACATCAATATAAGGAACTACTAACTCCTTACGTGCTATATAAGAAGGGTTGAATTTAGAAGCTGCTAATAATCCTTAGGAAGATGCTCTCTTGGAACTGGAGTGAGGCACAATTAGTCATTCCCCATAAGGCAGAGCCATAGCAAGTTCCAATTAGGCACTTGCTCTTATAAAGGGTCAGAATCTCTCTGATTGGCTTGTTCCCTATCTTGGGAGAAAATCAAAATATGGCCTCTATTGACCGTAAAAGGTTTAGTGTACACACTTTTATCTGCAGCCCCCAATGACCTTAGGATGTAAAATATATGCCCAAGTATGTAAAAGTGTGGGTTTCAGCGATTGGTTCCCCCTTGACATGACGTGTTCTACTTTTTGATTTCCCTTTCCCACATACATTGTACTAAAATAGTCAATGCCTCATTTCTTCAAGGATCGATACCTGATTGCTTTAAAATTGGGCAGGTTACCCCATTTAAAAAAAAACTATGGCAGTCATCTCAGACCTAAACAACTTCTTCCCAATCTCTATGATTTCATTACAAGACCGGAGGCTACCATTATGCATACAACTTTTAATGCAGTCCAAGCATAGCCGCATATGTCACAAAGCAAAAGTTCCAACTTAGAATACATATGAATCAACAATAGCATGAATCACTAGGCAATCAGCCTCTTTTAAATGCGGCTCCAAGCAAGATAAGTCACCTCCTTACTTAGCTCTTTATAATATTGTAATTTCATGTTTAAGACTTGTATTTTATTATTAATCTATATTTGTTACTATATGTACTATATGCTGATTAACCCCTTAATCCCTACAGGAGTAATATTTATATATATATATATATATATATATATACAATGTACCTGGTTTATATACCATCTTATAAGGTAGAGTAACACTTTTTTACTCCTTATACCCAGACCCCCAACCTCCAATTTACGGAGGTTGGCTTCCGCTTTCCTTTCCTGTAGTTGTCTTTATTTTAAAATTATAATTCTTTCCTCTCGCGCGCGAATTATTCAAAAAACACAGTGACCCGCTTTTATTTTCAGAACAATCTCCCAGACGTTCATAATTGTGCCCAATACCTTAGACTTTGTCAAAACCTTGTGAGGTACGACGCTTTGTGAATTTATCTAATTATTTATCCGTGTTACCCTCGCCTCCCTCCCATAATCAGTCTATTAGGATTGATATTTACAAACTAATTTGAAGGTAATATTAAAAAATAAAAAATAAAAATTTAAAAAGGGAGAGGATATATATATATATTGAAAAGATTACTATAAACATATATAAAAAAAAGGCTGTACATATTTAGAAAGTTTATAGAGAAAGGTTAAGAATTCAATATAAGCTTCAGACATTCTTATATATTTATTTTTTCAATTCAAAATATGTCTGAGTCAGATTCTGATTCAATTCACAGTATTACTGTTGAATCTGATTTTAATAATGATGCCATCAAAAAACTTATCCACAAGGAGATGAGATCATGTATGTTTTCTACTCTCTCCCAAGTTATGTCATCTAAGAGACCCTTGATCCATGATAATGATGACCTATCTGACTTGGACATAGCTGAGATTAATGATCTCACCGAAAAAAGGGGTAAGAGGCATAAAAAAAGTAATAATATTGATTATACCCCAGAGAGCACGGGAGGTCGTAGCACCTCAAATTTTACAGGAGGTCCTCGCACCTCATTTGCCTCAGGTGTCCCTCGCGACACAAATCTGAAAGGTGTCCTTAGCGGCACAAATCTGAAAGGTGTCCTTAGCGGCACAAATCTGAAAGGTGTCCTTAGCGGCACAAATTTGATGGGTGTCCCTCGCGGCACAATTCACCAAAGTGCTCTAGATAATGATCCAAGTGATATTGATGGCTCAGAATTTCCTGACGAATATATTCTTGACCTAGATGAGGACGATCAAGATATTGATTCCTTTCTCTTGAATGACGACAATGGTCCTTCATCTTCTAAAGATAGTATCTTGGACCGTTTAGGGGAAGAAACATTAACATTTTTTAACATTTAACATTAAACATCCTAGAAGCTCAGAGTGGACTCCACATGAGCACATTTCTAAATTCATATCTAAATGGATTAGGAACCCTTTAGAAAGGGAAACTTGCAATCTTTTGAGGGCAGAATGCACCAGACTTTCAATTGAAGTTAAAGTCTGTCAAACTCCTAACCTTGATCCGGAACTAATTACTTATCTTTTTAAATTAGGAAGAGACCCACGCAAAGGCTTGGAAAGGTCGCTTAAGCTCTGCCAAGATAAAGTTCTCGACATCCTAGGTCCACTTACTAAAATAATCGACGCAGCTGAGGAGAGTTACCTTAATGGTTCCCCTCTTGACACACACTCCATTCGAGGATGGAGCCAAAGAGCACTTGTCCTCTTAGGAAATGCCAACGCAGGACTTAATTGTGAAAGAAGAAGAGTAGTCCTCAATAAAATTAGTCCAAAATTAATCGATATGGCTGAAAAAGAAACCTCCATTAATCCAAAAGGTTTACTTTTTGGAGAAGTTTTAATATGTATCAACCTTTACCGCTTTAGATAGAGCGCATCAAAACATGAAAAAAGTTTTTAACTACAACAGCAACCTTTTTGGAAGGGCTGGAAGAAGGGGCAATCTTGCGGCCGCTTTAATCGACGCCCCTTCCCAAGAAACAGAGGCAATTTGGGTAGAGGGTACCAACCACCCAACTAACCACAGTTTTATCCACCCAGAGGAAGAGGTTTCCGCTCCAGAGAATTCCGAGCACGAGGAGCACCTGCTGACTCCACCCCTCAAGTGAGTACTCCTTCCCCTTCCCTTTCTTTGAATCCAAAAGTAGGTGGCAGACTAAGATTCTTTTACCACAATTGGAAAATTATCGCACAAGATCCCTGGGTTCTGAACACCGTTCAAGGTTTTTGTATAGATTTCACCAAGACTCCAATACAATACTCTCTTCCAAGACCGACACCCCTTACACTAGATCAAGAAAAAATCATAGAAGAAGACATTTCCTCAATGCTAAAAAAAGGAGCAATTCTAGAGGTACCCATGGAATTTATGACATTCATAAGTACTCTCTTCCTTGTGGAAAAGAAAGACAAGAGTTGGAAACTGGTTATAAATCTCATGGAACTCAACAAATTCCTTGTCTACTGTCATTTCAAGATGGAGGGCATCCATCTTCTCAGAGACCTCTTACTAGAAGGAGACTGGCTAGTCAAATTAGATCTGACGGACGCCTACTTTACAATTCCCATGACAAAGGAACACCAACCCTTTCTTCAGTTCATTTGGAAAAAACATCTCTTTCAATTTCAGGCTCTTCCCTTCGGCCTCTCTTCTGCCCCATGGTGTTTCACCAAGGTAATGAGAGCAGTTGCCTCATGTCTAAGAGAAAAAGGGATTTGTCTCATCACATATCGTAAGATCTAAAAGAAATATCTAGAGCTTTAACATCAGAGACTCTAATGCATGAAATTAAGCAAAGAGTAGCTAATTTGATAGAGAGATTCTTCCTGCTGAGAAGAGAATTAACTGGCCAAGAACAAAAAAGGTCAAGAATTAAATTAACATCCCAAAGAGATTGATAGCTAGGTTGAGGAGGTCTTCTAAGTCTGATACTTTTAAGTATTCTACAAATATTAGGATTTTTACCTACCGTTTTATTGTTAATTAGAGAATGTCCTGCAGAAATAGCAGATCTAAAACAATTGAGAGATCTGTAACTTGAACCTCTATCGAATTGTTCTCCAAGAAAATTAACTATATCAACAATAGGTGCCTCCACGGGATCCAAGTCCCTTTCCAAGCACCAACGTGACCAGACTTTCCAAATGTTGTTGTACCCGTAATGTGTTCCAGGGGCCCATGACTCTCCAAGGAGAGTTGAAGCTGTTGACGAAAGTCTAGCGAGATCGTTCGACTTGGGATGGCCAAAAAGGAGTTACTAGGACAATTGAGGATCGTTCTTGTCTCACTTTCTGAAGGAGTCTCTGGATCATTGCAAATGGAGGGAAGGCATAAGCGTTGATCCCTACCCAAGGTTGGAGAAAGGCATTCACTGCTAGAGCACCAGGATCGGGCATCCAGCTGAAATAAGATATCAATTGGGTAGTCAATCTGCTCGCAAATAAATCTATTTGGGATGGGCCCCAGAAATGATTGAGGGAGTTGAAAACAGAAGTGTTGAGCTTCCAGTCGCTGTAATCCAAGATGAATCTTGAATTCCAATCTGTGCAAAGATTGGATTTCCCTGGAAGGTATTCTGCTCTCAGAGAGATTTTGTGTTCTAGGCAGAAAAACCAAAGCTTCTTTGCTAGAATGGAGAGGTCTTCTGACTTGGTCCCTCCTAGACGGTTTATGTAAGCAACGGCAGACATATTGTCCATTTTCAATATGACTGATCTTCCTTGAAGAAAGCGTTTGAAGCTCATTAGAGCATAAAGTCCTGCAGTTAATTCTAGATAATTGATGTGGTGCAGGGACTCTTGTTGGGACCAAATTCCTCCAGTGTTCTGGTTCAGTAGACAAGCACCCCAGCCATGAAGGCTGGCATCCGATTCTAGAATAAAATCTGGTGCTGAACCAAAGATCGCTCTCCCATTCCATGCATCTAGATTGTCTAAACACCATGTTAAGTTCTAAGATTGCATCTGGGTTTAAGGAAATCAATCTCCGTACCAAAGACCTGACCTGAGAGCTCTTGCTTTTATTCTCTGAAGGGCTCGATAATTCAGTGGTCCCGGAACAATGGCCTGAATGGAGGAAGATAGAAGGCCTAGAAGTCTTGCTAGTTCTCTTAGGGAGAGATTGTCTTGTTTCAATACATGTCTTATCTCCTTTATTAGTTTGGCAATCTTCTTGGGAGGGAGAAGGAGAAGACATTCTGTTGTGTCTACTGTGAAGCCCAGGAACTCCATCTTCTTTGAGGGGACTAGAATGGATTTTTCCCAGTTTATGATAAAACCCAGACTTTCTAATAGGTCTATAACTGTCTTCAGATCTTTGATGATTTGAGCATAGTCTTGAGAAAGAATCAGGATGTCGTCTAAGTAAATGATGAGACAAATCCCTTTTTCTCTTAGACATGAGGCAACTGCTCTCATTACCTTGGTGAAACACCATGGGGCAGAAGAGAGGCCGAAGGGAAGAGCCTGAAATTGAAAGAGATGTTTTTTCCAAATGAACTGAAGAAAGGGTTGGTGTTCCTTTGTCATGGGAATTGTAAAGTAGGCGTCCGTCAGATCTAATTTGACTAGCCAGTCTCCTTCTAGTAAGAGGTCTCTGAGAAGATGGATGCCCTCCATCTTGAAATGACAGTAGACAAGGAATTTGTTGAGTTCCATGAGATTTATAACCAGTTTCCAACCCTTGTCTTTCTTTTCCACAAGGAAGAGAGTACTTATGAATGTCATAAATTCCATGGGTACCTCTAGAATTGCTCCTTTTTTTAGCATTGAGGAAATGTCTTCTTCTATGATTTTTTCTTGATCTAGTGTAAGGGGTGTCGGTCTTGGAAGAGAGTATTGTATTGGAGTCTTGGTGAAATCTATACAAAAACCTTGAACGGTGTTCAGAACCCAGGGATCTTGTGCGATAATTTTCCAATTGTGGTAAAAGAATCTTAGTCTGCCACCTACTTTTGGATTCAAAGAAAGGGAAGGGGAAGGAGTACTCACTTGAGGGGTGGAGTCAGCAGGTGCTCCTCGTGCTCGGAATTCTCTGGAGCGGAAACCTCTTCCTCTGGGTGGATAAAACTGTGGTTAGTTGGGTGGTTGGTACCCTCTACCCAAATTGCCTCTGTTTCTTGGGAAGGGGCGTCGATTAAAGCGGCCGCAAGATTGCCCCTTCTTCCAGCCCTTCCAAAAAGGTTGCTGTTGTAGTTAAAAACTTTTTTCATGTTTTGATGCGCTCTATCTAAAGCGGTAAAGGTTGATACATATTAAAACTTCTCCAAAAAGTAAACCTTTTGGATTAATGGAGGTTTCTTTTTCAGCCATATCGATTAATTTTGGACTAATTTTATTGAGGACTACTCTTCTTCTTTCACAATTAAGTCCTGCGTTGGCATTTCCTAAGAGGACAAGTGCTCTTTGGCTCCATCCTCGAATGGAGTGTGTGTCAAGAGGGGAACCATTAAGGTAACTCTCCTCAGCTGCGTCGATTATTTTAGTAAGTGGACCTAGGATGTCGAGAACTTTATCTTGGCAGAGCTTAAGCGACCTTTCCAAGCCTTTGCGTGGGTCTCTTCCTAATTTAAAAAGATAAGTAATTAGTTCCGGATCAAGGTTAGGAGTTTGACAGACTTTAACTTCAATTGAAAGTCTGGTGCATTCTGCCCTCAAAAGATTGCAAGTTTCCCTTTCTAAAGGGTTCCTAATCCATTTAGATATGAATTTAGAAATGTGCTCATGTGGAGTCCACTCTGAGCTTCTAGGATGTTTAATGTTAAATGTTAAAAAATGTTAATGTTTCTTCCCCTAAACGGTCCAAGATACTATCTTTAGAAGATGAAGGACCATTGTCGTCATTCAAGAGAAAGGAATCAATATCTTGATCGTCCTCATCTAGGTCAAGAATATATTCGTCAGGAAATTCTGAGCCATCAATATCACTTGGATCATTATCTAGAGCACTTTGGTGAATTGTGCCGCGAGGGACACCCATCAAATTTGTGCCGCTAAGGACACCTTTCAGATTTGTGCCGCTAAGGACACCTTTCAGATTTGTGCCGCTAAGGACACCTTTCAGATTTGTGTCGCGAGGGACACCTGAGGCAAATGAGGTGCGAGGACCTCCTGTAAAATTTGAGGTGCTACGACCTCCCGTGCTCTCTGGGGTATAATCAATATTATTACTTTTTTTATGCCTCTTACCCCTTTTTTCGGTGAGATCATTAATCTCAGCTATGTCCAAGTCAGATAGGTCATCATTATCATGGATCAAGGGTCTCTTAGATGACATAACTTGGGAGAGAGTAGAAAACATACATGATCTCATCTCCTTGTGGATAAGTTTTTTGATGGCATCATTATTAAAATCAGATTCAACAGTAATACTGTGAATTGAATCAGAATCTGACTCAGACATATTTTGAATTGAAAAAATAAATATATAAGAATGTCTGAAGCTTATATTGAATTCTTAACCTTTCTCTATAAACTTTCTAAATATGTACAGCCTTTTTTTTATATATGTTTATAGTAATCTTTTCAATATATATATATATCCTCTCCCTTTTTAAATTTTTATTTTTTATTTTTTAATATTACCTTCAAATTAGTTTGTAAATATCAATCCTAATAGACTGATTATGGGAGGGAGGCGAGGGTAACACGGATAAATAATTAGATAAATTCACAAAGCGTCGTACCTCACAAGGTTTTGACAAAGTCTAAGGTATTGGGCACAATTATGAACGTCTGGGAGATTGTTCTGAAAATAAAAGCGGGTCACTGTGTTTTTTGAATAATTCGCGCGCGAGAGGAAAGAATTATAATTTTAAAATAAAGACAACTACAGGAAAGGAAAGCGGAAGCCAACCTCCGTAAATTGGAGGTTGGGGGTCTGGGTATAAGGAGTAAAAAAGTGTTACTCTACCTTATAAGATGGTATATAAACCAGGTACATTGTATATATATATATATATATATATATAAATATTACTCCTGTAGGGATTAAGGGGTTAATCAGCATATAGTACATATAGTAACAAATATAGATTAATAATAAAATACAAGTCTTAAACATGAAATTACAATATTATAAAGAGCTAAGTAAGGAGGTGACTTATCTTGCTTGGAGCCGCATTTAAAAGAGGCTGATTGCCTAGTGATTCATGCTATTGTTGATTCATATGTATTCTAAGTTGGAACTTTTGCTTTGTGACATATGCGGCTATGCTTGGACTGCATTAAAAGTTGTATGCATAATGTTAGCCTCCGTGTCTTTAATGAAATCCAGATTCTCTGGTCATGTAAATAGGAGAATCGCAATTCCAACACTAGGAAAACTCTTTGAGAAATGTGTATATGTTCAACTGTGCAACCACATTGACTAATTCAGTATTTTAGATCAATTTCAATCTGGGTTTCGCCGTGGCCACAGCACTGAATTGGCGCTCACACACATTGTTGATAATGCGATAAAGGACCAGAATGAATCCTGCCTTCTTATCCTTCTTATCCTCCTTGACCTCTCGTTAGTTTTTGATACTGTCAAATATGACAGCCTCCTAGACCTACTTAAATGTAGGATGGGACTATCATGGACTGTTCTTAACTGGTTTGCCTCTTTTCTCCTGAACAGAACTCAAATAATCAAGGTCATTATGACTCTACCCAACACCTCACAGGTCAATCTAGGGGTCCCTCAGGGGTCTGCACTCTCATGCACTCTTTAACTTATTGTTGCATGGATCCTCTAACTGATTTGTTGAATTTTTCTAAAATACACTATCAAATGTAAGCTGGTGACACCCAACTGTTCTTAAAAATCTCTTCTCCTCGAAGATATTAGGTCACTAAACTCAACCCTACAAAAAACACAAAACTGGCTGACAAGTAACAACCTCAAACTAAACGCTCTCAAAACAGAGTTCCTCCTAATCGGCCTTCCCAAACACTTTCTAGACATCACAGAATGAATGAAACACTAACAGCACTGAATTGTGTACCACACCTAGTCAGTAGGATCTCTGGAAATAACGCTGGATAACATTCTGAACATGCAGGAGCACATCAGCTCTGCCACCAAAGGAGCAAACTTTCACATGAGCATCTTTGGAAAAATAAAATCCTTCCTTCCCCCAGTTGACCTCAAGTCTGCTATTCAAGCTCTAGTGATTCCCATGTTGGACTATGGGAGTGTGATAGAGCTTAGACGTTATCTTTCATCTATCTCTACAATTTCACCCTGGAAAAATGATTGGTGACATTATTTTACCATAATGGCAATGTGTGATAAGTTATCGAGTTTAAAGAAAACACACAAATGAAGCCTAATTTACATACTGCATTGTAAAAGCATGCAGAATGTCAGTTATAGGTTCTGGTGACACGTAATCACCAATAAGCTAATGTAAAGCTTAACAAATATATTTGATATACGTTTTCTTTATGCATAGATGAACAAGGTAAACAAACAATACCATAGTATTTTCTATATAACAATAAAACTGTTTATGTAGTAGAAAAATGGTTAATAACACAAGAATAACACAATAATGTGTAATGTGAGTACTGGCATTGATGAGAGAGCTATGCAAGAGATGTTATATTTTGTGCTATGTAAAGGTCTATTTTAAATATGCTTTTCAAATCCTGAATGATGTATTAACCTCTATCGTGCAAAGAGACTTGCAAAATAATAATGAAGTGTTAACGTTTTTTTTAGGAGTACCTTATACTTACATGATATAATTACAAATCCTTAATCTGTCTAATTGAAGAACTAATGCACTGTTTGAATAATGTAAGATTCATAAATTAGCACAAATTCATTGTGCACAAGCTGTGTTTCATGAAGGCCTAGTATGAACTTATGAACTGAATAGTCTGAAGCCTATGGGAAACGTTTGTAAAGTTTCTACTTGTGCCCTAACACTCAATGCTTCTTTTCATGGTTATAGCTTACTCGACTAGACTTGCAACAACATTGTTACTTCCTAGAGCACATGCTCGGGAGAGGACTGACACATGATGAGAACAAGAACTCGCCTATTTCCTAAATGTCACAACCAATTATATGACTAAAGTACAGAGGTCCTAATGGAAAGTGCAAAGTAATGGATTACTTAATTCTTCCTGATTTGCATACTTTTACCTACTACACCATCTCATCCTCCTGAAACTGACTAATGGGACAGAGTGGTCCGACCAATTTGGTGACGTCATGGGGTGTATTCCAGAAATAGATGGAGTATAATTGCCTAAACTCAGAACAGGGGCAGTTCCTATCTTGTCCATTTCCCCTCTACCCATCTTGCGGTACAGAGACTGAAGATTTGGACTTCCAGATTCAAGCAAACTGTGATGAAATATTGCGTTGCTGCTGCCTGGTATGATTGCGTTGTGGAATTTTTCTGACTGGAAGGTTTCTGACAATCCGCTGCATTACAGACAGGGATACATAAACCTGTCAATGAACTGGAACTGATCATTCCGAAATTTACTGAACTTTCATTAGTAGGGTTTGAATTGAGAGACAACTGATTTTTCTATAATATTTACTTTCTAGGGACAATTCACCCTCGGCTAAAGAATTTCCCTTAAAATTGGATTCCACGGCCTGTTAAATTCATATTAAATCTGTTCAATTTAAACCTAGATTGTATGCTAATCATTTGAAATTAGATAAAACGACAATTTGAGATAAAATGCTCTGCTGATTCTGCTTCATTATTTGCTGGGGCTAAATTAAGCTGATCTATGCTCAACTAATTGTGTGGCAGAAATTGCTTGGGAATTTACTTTTTAAATACTAACATTTATCTTATTCCAGCTCCTCATATGATAATTGCCCATCCTTAAGTATTCTGGTCCATTTCAGCACAGAACAAGATCCATTGGAGGACCTATTGGGATTGGTGTGGTACCTGAGGTTATTCTGAGATAAAATAAAACTGGATCAACTAAAATAATGTATGAGGCCTACCCAGAACAAAGTTGATGCTGCTTAGGGCCTATCTTAGCTCTGCTGATAGACTCATTACAGGATCAATAATAAAACAAGCACATGTCGCCTGACCTGAAATCACTTAACTGGCTTTAATATGAGGCAAGGATTCATTTGAAAATTGCCTGCATGAACCATAAAGCTCTCAATTTCAACACTCTGAGCTACCTTTCACAAAAACTAGAGCTGTCAGATGGTGTCAGAGCATCTAGAAGCACTAGTTCACTACTGATGAAACCACCAAAATTGTATAAAAAGATTTACAACTTAACCTTCTCAGGTATGGCCCCGAGAATTCCCTTACCCCTGAAATCAGAATTAATCCCTCAACTGCTTCATCCAAGAAGTCAAAAGGATACTGATGAACAAATGTATGCAGTTGAACGCATGAACTATACTTCAGGACATGATTTATCTCTTAGACTGCACACATGCTTCTTTCTTGCAGACTACGTTCTTACTCTGCTTTACTAGTTTTGTCCACCTGGAATCTGCAGATTTCTCTTTATGAGATTCTCCCATACCTTGTCTCACCTTGATGATGTTATTTTTACTCATGCCCCCTTGATCATTGTAAAGTTCTCTGTTACTCGCAAGGATCATGTTCACTCTATATAACACTTTTAAAACAAATATAAAAAAATAAAGACAATAGAACTGGGGCTGGCTTATGGCCTTGATCCTGGCACAACATTACTCGATGGCACAGTAACAATATCCCCTGGAGATGTATGCCTAGCCACTAATGCCAGTGTGCTGGAAAAGCAGCATTCCACATGTTCGATCTCCTCATTTATTGCCCTATGGAGCCTCTAATATACCCATCCAAAGATGTAGAAAAGGTGCTGGGTTTGGATAAAATAGAGTATTACGTTACCCCATCTTCACTAAAGTTAAATGTTCCAGACAGATGTTTAAAAAAAGAAATACATTTAAAAAAAAGAATCACTTTGTTACATAGTCTTTGAGATATCTAGGTTAACACATTCGTACAAGCGCCTTGAGACCCTTGCGGGTGAGTAGTGCGCTATACAAGTAACAATTTACATTACACAGTTTCCTTTGACCCATCCTCACATTTGACTCTTTAGTTGTGGGCGAATTTGACACTTTAGTTTTGGATGAACCTATTTCTTCCTTTTGATTAGACCTCGGATTTGCCATAGGATTTTTATCCCCCTGAGAATCAAGAAGCGCAACTCCACTTTTGTTCCATATTCTTCCATTTGCTGTCATCATAGCATTCTTAAATATTTTAACAACTTTTTGCTCCTTTGTAAATTTTGACCACTTAACACAACCAACAGGAGCTATTATTTTAATCCAATCCCCAGTCTTAACTTCTACACTTCTGACATTTATTCTCACCATCAAAGCATGTCTTCTGTTGTTTTTGAATTTCAGTATCTCTGTACCTTCATTCACCAACCCCATTGAACTTCACTCCTTTGTCCCATTCCATCCAACTAGGACATAAGGGAGTATTAGGTGGTCTCCTTTCAAACTATTCAAAAGGATACCTCTCTGTTGGCGAATGTGGAGAAAATCGATAAGCAGTGATTCTCTGTCGTAATTCATTTTTCCAACCAAGGGAGTTACTCCTGGCCAATTAAATGATTTCTTCAATGGTTTTATTGACCCTCTCAATGGCTCCATTTGTTTTGCGATAATAAATTGAACTTCTTTTATGACATGCCACAAGACTCAAAATATCCAGTCATTTCTGTTGAACAAAATTGAGGTCCACTATCAGACAAAATAGACTTCGTAAACCTCTCTTGTTTGAAAATTTCATTAAGAAATGTTATAAGGCTAGCAGATGAGATGTTTCTTACATTACTGACTTCTACCCATCTTGAATACAAGTCTACCAATACCATCAAGTAATGGGTGTGTTGTTCACCTTGTAAAGGCCCCACAATGTCAATTAACACCTCTTCCCGAGGATGACCTGGTAACTTCCTACACACCATAGGCACTTAGTGAGATTTTAAAATCTGGTCAATACCTGTTCATTCACCTGTTCATTCAACACAGCCTCTGACTGTTCTTTCAATTTCAATATCCATCTTGGTTCTCAAAACCTTTTTGGTTTTCACTATCCCAAGATGTCCCACATGTGTTTGCATCTTGGGTTTGCTTCTTAAACCAGTGGGTGGAATTAACTTAGTCCCTCTCAACAGCATGTCTCTATCAATGGGCAACTCCTCTTTTAGTAAATACCACTTTTTGTGCACCTTCTCATACCTGCCACTTCTCACTGTTTCCATAACTCCTACTAGAGTTGAATCAACAACAACTCCCTCTTCTACTCTTCTTCTGACACAATACATAACGTAATTTCATGTCTTCCACCACATCACCCCCTTCTTCATTCTTTATAAATCTACCATAGTATTCTACGATGCCTAAGAACAAACTAATTTCCTCTTTTGATTTTATGATGGTGTCTACTAACTCTTGCTTGAGTTTAAAACCCTCACCAGATAGTAAATGTCCAAGATAACCAAATTCTAGGACACCAAAATGACACTTCTCCTCCTTTAACGTCAAACCGCTTCCATTAATCTCCTCAACACTAGCCTCACCCTTGTGTCATATCCCTCCATGGTGCTACCGAAAACGAAGACGTCATCTTGATAGCAACTATTACCAATTATGTCCTTTAAAACTTTGGTCATGATATTCTGAAAGCCTGATGCAGCGGACACAGAGTAAAAGACTTTCTCTTAAACTTGAATACACCCATGGGTGTAATAAAAGCAGTGAGTTCTTGCAACATACTATCCAAATCAACCTGATGATGCACCAAGCTGAGGCTGAGGGTTGTGAAAAATGTTAGCCCTCCCAAGGTTGATGTAATTTCCTCCACTTTTGGGAGTGGAATTGTGTTCACTACTACCGCTCCATTCAATGCTCCCAGATCTATGCACAATCTTAAATCCCCATTTCCTTTCTTAGTCACAACTATAGGGGGAAAACCACTCCATGGCTTCCACAGCTTTAATGACCCCAAACTCAACTAATTTTCTAAATTTAGTGTCAACTTATTATTGTAGCCCCAACAGAATACATCTCACTTTAGCTATGACCCGGATTGTACCCTTTTTCAATCTGATGTGGTGCTTATAACCTTTCATACAGCCTAAAGTAGTAGTTGAAATAATGCTAAAGTGCGAATATGAGTAAAACCGCAGACGTAAATCTACATCATCAACCTTCACCAGTTCATGGGATGTCATCACCTTTTCCAGTGTCCCAAGGTTGAAAAACAATTCCTTAGAAATGTCTTTCTTCTGTTCTTTCCTTAATCTTTTCCTGCAGCATTTAAAAAAAAATCCTTTTTTCCCACAGCCATTGTAATATGCATTCAATCCTGGACCCTCAACAGTGTTTGCCCTGTGCCCAAGTATACCTTATCTGAAACACACTCCAATATACTTTAAACATGTCTCTTTCTCAGGCTCTTTTGTTTTAACTTCACACACCATTTCCCTTGTCTTCTCTGTGATTTAACTACATTTCTCTTTCGAGCTGTTCAATTCAAATGTACATTTAAACATAGGTCCATCTCGTTTGGCCACCAACATTACCTCTTCTAATGGTGGCCCATCGTTAAACCAAGTTCTTCCCTGATCTTATCTCTCATACACCTCAAAAATTATTTAATCACGCATCCTCAACTGTTACATCAAACGTACATGTCACAGCCAATTTCCGGAGACTGGTGATATGCACGGCAAGCGTAGTTTGCAAATTTTCACTTCTCGGAATTCCATGGAAGAAATTCAGTGAAATTTTGCAGAGTTCAATGTAGAGATGTAGTATTCAAGTTACTACAAGTGCATCAACAACACAAATTGAATTGGAGTAATAAGGTCTCTTGCATAGAAATGTTTTGCTACCATTTCTGGGCAAGGTATTAAAGCTGCTGTTTTGCTTACGCAATTCCTCCCCACAGGCCTATTTCTCACATCACTCTCTCTCTCTTAAATCCCAGGCAGCTTGGCATCCACTTCCAAAACTGCCAGTGCCTGCTGCTGTCGGCAACCATGTTGTGAAGCCCCAGCTGGCAGCTACAGGAGCAGAGCCCATTACTGCCCTTTTACTGGTTCCTCCTCAACCACACTGCCCGGGCTCCAGAGCCGCTATCCTGGATCCAGACGCCAGGAAACAATTCATTGCCTGCCACACTTGGACCAGCCTTCCACAACCAATCCAAACGCACAATACTATAAGGTGGCTCTGATGTCATGGTAGGTGAAAGGAACTGTTCTTGTGTCTGGCATCAAGCACAGTAGTAGACAACGACCCACAGGCAAACCCACCCACCCCACATTATGGTGCAACCAAGGGAGACATCCAAAAAGAGCTGTGTATGCAGATAAACAGGTTGTGGTGGTGACGACAGCCAAGGGAGAGTGGTGGCCACCGTGTTAATGCCAATCTACAGGGAGTTGTGTAGGGGTAAACCATATAGTGCAGACAATCAAGGATGAGATGCATGACAGGCAATCAAGCAGCACTGGGCACAGGTAAACACAAGCTGATTTGCACCAAAATATGGGAGGATCAGCAACCATCCCTGGACACCACAGATGAGGGCATTTAACTACCAGGATGACCTTGCCAGGCTGGGTGAGGTTAGCCTTCCCGGTGGCGGTGCTGCTAGGCGGTGGGGGTGGGTGGCTGGGTGGCTGGGTGGCTGCGCGGTGCCCAGGGCTGGTAGCATGATAGAGGGTAGGGGGGTGCGTTCCTCACAGAGTCTGCCAAGAACTGAGCAGGGAGAGAGGACAGGCAGGAGAGGGGTGTGGAAAGTAAGGGAAGGGTAGAAAAGGAATAGGTAAAGGCATGGAGGTAAGGAGACCTTGAGAGCCAGACGGAGGGGAGGCAGGATAAACCGCAGAAGCAGTGAGGAGAGATGTGGGACAACCTCTAGGGGGAGGGAAAGGAGGAGGCATGAAGGGGAGAAGAGAGGAGGCACTGAGGTATGCTGCAGATCAGTCAGAGTTTGTGGGAGGTAGGACAGGGAGGGAGGTGTGAATGAGAAAAGCAGTGGCGTAGCTAGGGGGGGCCGTCCGCCCCAGGCGGCATTAGTTTGGGGGCGGTGGCCGCCCGGCACTGATGGCCCGTGGCGGCAGCCTTTATACTTTATTTGGGTACACTTGCTCTCGC
Source organism: Lissotriton helveticus (assembly GCF_964261635.1). Classification (NCBI taxonomy): domain Eukaryota; kingdom Metazoa; phylum Chordata; class Amphibia; order Caudata; family Salamandridae; genus Lissotriton; species Lissotriton helveticus. The sequence continues at coordinate 942,214,415 of NC_136072.1, read as the reverse complement.
GCTGACACTACTGTAAACTCTCAGCTTGTGTTTTACTTTAGTATTCGATCGTCGTTTGTTTATATTTCATGCTTTTTCAGCTCTCTTGCCTGCGCTCGTCATCATTATAGGAATCTGCTGACATAGGCCCAGCACCTGCAGGAGCAGTGTTAGCCTGCCCATGGTGAACCACGATGCCTGCCTTCTTCTGTCTGCATCGTGCTCGGATCCTGCCTGACTTTGAGGCCGGAGCGGCAGCCTTGAAAGCACAATTGCATACCACATCGCAGGAGATGCAGCATTTGCCACGGGCATCAGGTTTGTAGCCAGCCATGGGGAACGTAATTAAAAAAAAAAAAAGAAATCCCATACAATGAATGCTTTTTTTAAGGCATCGAAAACCCGAGCAGTTTTCAATGCTCAAGAATCTTCAATGCCTGAAAAAACACGACAGTTGTGATTATATGATGTTCCAGTTCTTATTGGTAGATGGTATAGTATAAATCAATAAATGAAATATTGTTTAAACGATCGGGCAATCTCAACATGGTAAAATTTTTATAAGAACAATGGAACGACCACAGTTCGCCAGTGGCAGTGATGTTTTGCTTGGCTCTGTTGATAGCTTCTTTCACAATTACATCAGGCGACGTGCACTTGTCATTTTCAGTGCAACCAGGCTCTTTCTATCTTGTCTTGGGATCCAGCATGTTTTATAGTTCATGCATTCTGTTCAGTGTTAATAATGTATCCCATAAACAACACTATTTGTTTCATATCCCATAAAGTCTTTTCTGCCCAGTGTGTCTCCCTTTGTGGTATCTGGACCTTGGGAGATGTCTCATTTTTTATGTCCTCCTGACGGATGATGCCTGTTGGGATAATGCGAATTTCCAATAGATATGAAAACATTCGAATTACGTTGCAATATGTATTTGCTTCCAGCGTATACAGGTAAAAGGTCCTAAAATAGGAGCACTTTTACCTGTCCTTGGTATCCCTATTTATCCTCTTACCCCTGCATTAAATGGCACCTTCCCTTAGTATGATGTAGGTTGTTAGACATTTCCACCCTTCTCTAGCTTTTAAGTACATGGAATTTGGGAAGTTTCTTTTTCGATAGCCATACGTGCTCGTGTGAAGTACACCTTGGATCATGGCTATGCAGTGTGTGGTTTACAATGTGATTTGTGCTGTAATGTAGTTAAAGGTGTATAATGCAATGGCAACCATACATTGATACAGTATTGAATTAAAACAGCATTTCACACGCATCTTTTATTTTTTTGTATTCAAATCGTTTTTATTGAAGAAGAAGAAAAAGAAGACAATACAATAAGGTTTCACACAAGATGGGGTCAACATAGCTGGCTGACATTAATACAAAATTAAAAGAAATAAATATTAAAATACAAATAATCGATAATGCTTGATTTTTTTTTTTTAAAGACCAATGGTCCCAGATTTTATTTAGTTTCACAAGTAACAAACCAAATGATCATACAATGTCATAAAAACTACAAACTTTACCCAGCCAGTAACTTGTTTCGACATGTCGGTCATACATAAGTGAAAATAAACAGTAGCCAGGGGAGATGCATTAGTTCGCAATTATCAGTGCCAGGAAAAGTCTCGGGTTGCAGTGCCTGTAGCATGTGTCACTGCAAAAGGACCAAGGTGGTCATAAAAGCCAACAGCGATTGTCCTAGGCCGTGTTCCCTGGTTGGCACGGATGAGGTCAAAGACAGGAGTCACATCCCATAGTGCCATATGGATCGCTGGGCTACAGTCTCCTGATCGTGGCAGTGTGCAGTAAACATTGTGTAAAGGGTAAACAGGGAGGGGAAAATGAACATCATTGTGAGTACAGCAGAAACGAACTCACTGTCAACCAAGAGATACAACAGGGAAATAATGAAAAAAGGAAATAAAAAAGAAAAGGAAAAAAGAAAGGAGGGGGGAACACTTCAACAACAGTTGGACTAGTATTAGCGTGTACAGTAGTGTATCAGTGACCCTAGCGGCGCATGGTACGCCCTATCTGGACTGTGTGGGGGTGGGGACAGCTGTGGATGTAGGGTTGTTGTGGCCGTATGGCGGGAGGGGAGGGGAGGGGTTGATAGCAAGTAGACCTAGTCAGGTAGTACCTTAGTGGCCGGGGGAGCGGGGGGGGAGGGGGAGGGGGGGAGCGTCACGCCGGGGCGGCGGACGACTGTTCCCCCACTGCTCCGTGTCGAGGCGGTTACGTTATACCAGCCTGGGTGCATGTCCGATGGTATGCGGTCAGGGTAGCGTCCCAGTCTTGGGCAATCGGGTACATACGGAGGCCCGCCGTCTCCTCCCTGTGTAGAGACACGCTCTCTGCGCAAGCCCAGTTGTCAAATGAGCGACGCCAGTCTGCAGGGCGTGGGGGGTGTAATTCTTCCATCGTTTCGTGATGAGTCGCTTAGCCGTAATGAGCCCAAGGTCCCAGAAACGTGCCTGTAGTTTGGTCTGCTTGGTTCTTTTGTAGAGTCCCAGCAGGCATGCTTCCCACGTCTTGGGGAGGGTATCGCCCGTGGCCGCCGTCAATGTGTCAGTGACCGCCGACCAGTACAAGGTGAGGTGAGGGCAACTCCAGAGCGCGTGTAGGATGTCCGAGTTCAGGAGACCGCACCTGGGGCACGCTGACGAGGTGAGTCCAAAGTAGCGGTTCAGTTTGTCTGGGGACAAGTATGCTCGGTGTATTATGTAATACTGGATGATCTTAAACTTCGCGTTGCGAGGAACGTTTCTGGCGCCTGCCAATACCGCTGCCCACTGTGTAATCGATAATGCTTGATGACAGTACTGCATAGGCAACGAAACAAAACAAATCAAGGAAGTAACTAAGGATTGTACAGTTACATGCAAAACCAAGCTGTCTGTAGATACGTCAAGTACATGTGGTCGCAAAACACAATAATGCCTTAAAGATACACATTAGTAAGAGCTACATCACTGTGGATCAAATTGAAATGAAGACATATTGAGTAATTTCCAGAGGTTCTTGTTAGAGGGTCTCCAGGCGGAGGAGTGCAGTGCCGGGTTATCAGCTCCTCTCAGAAAAGAAAGCCAGTCCAGCCAAATCTTAAAACTAACCTCTGAGGTATTTTTCCATTTACATAGAACCACCTTACACGCCAGAGTGAGCATCAAGTCTAGGAGCTGGCGGTTCTGCGCATTATGTAAGGTTGGCTCAAGAGCCCCCAATATGACATATATAAATTCTCTCACCGGCTGCAGTTTGAAAACTTGTTGAATACAGTCAAAGATTTTCCCCCAATAGGTTTGCAGGGTGGGACAGTGAAAGAGCATATGGGCTAGATCACCGGTCTCAGATAGGCAATTCCAGCACAAGGGGGTATCTCTCAGGTGGCACTTAAAGAGTCTATCTGGGGTCCAGAATGTTCTATTCAGTAGCATGTATTTTGCCTGGGTAAGGATAGGCGATACTTTGTTGGAGAAAGCAGTTCTGTGGATTGTATCCCAGTCAATTGCAATGCCTGTAGAGTTGGGTTCTAATTCCCATTTGAGCTCTACTCTCCTGTGCGATTTCTTGGGGAGAGGAAGGAGTAGCTTATACACTTTGGAGACAAAGTGACCAGTTGCTAGGAGACGTGGTAGATGGGACATGAGCCATGGTGTGTGGAGATTGAGGTCACGTGACGAAATGATGGCTTTCAATTTCAGGAACTCGTAGAAGGCCATGGGAGGTAGGTCGTGTGTTTTCTGTAGTGAGGAGAAAGGAAGGGGTTGTGTCCCGTCATAGAGGTCAGCCACCATATTAATGCCCTTCTCAGACCAGGATTCCCAGTAAAGAGTTTTCCCCTCATGTTTAAAGTAAGGGTTCCTCCATAAGGCCATGAACAATGACCTTTCTCTTCTCCCTCTTCTGTGTCCTTCCCTTCTGCCTCCAGTCATATATACAGCGCCGGGACGCCCCTTGGCTGGGGCAGCTGAGCGCTATACAAATCCCCATAACATAACATAACATAACATAACGTGGATTTTCTAATTTTTAAGTTAGATTCGTGGGCCTGGTCTAATCTTAATAGAGCACGCCTGCTGTTCAGCAAAATGTATTTGGAGTGAGGCAAGTGAGAAAGGTCCATGGTAAGTATGGTCGGTAAAGGTGAGTGTTCGATGATGGATTTTTCAATATTTAGCCACATTGGAACGTACGCTGGGGTGTCAACCAGCCATTGTGCTCCCTGTTTGCAGAGAAATGCTATTTGGTAGTTCCTGAAAGAGGGAAGACCCAGACCGCCTTTTTCTTTTGCTAGTTGTAGCTTTTTCAGTGATATCCTGGCTTTCTTACCCTGCCACAGAAAGCCACCAAACAGTTTGTCCACTTTGGAGATGAAGTCATCAGTGAATGTCATAGGCAGCATGCTGGCCAAGTAGTTCACTAACGGGGTAATCATCATCCTAAGTGTTTCCGCCCTGCCCCACCAAGAAAGAAACTTGGGTGACCATCCGTCCAATAAAGTGGAGATCTTCTTCAGGGTTGATGCTTCATTGATTTTTAGTGTGGATATTAGATCTTTGTCAAAGTCTAAGCCTAGATATTTAAAGCAATGTGGCTGCCAGGTGAGACCTGAATTACCAAGGATATCTTTACCGCCTATGTTATTAAGTAGTTTGACCTCCTTTTTAGCCTTGTTTAATTTGTACCCCGATACTCGGGAGAACTCATCGATGGATGTCATAAGTGCTGGTATGGCTTCGTCTGCCCTTTCTGACAGGACAAGTACATCATCCGCGTAAGCGGTAAGTTTTATATTGCAGCCTTGAAATGGAATGCCGGCAATAGCCTCGTTATTTCTTATGTGGTAAAGGAATGGCTCGATCTCTAGCAGAAACAGCGATTGGGATAGCGGGCACCCCTGCCGTGTTCCCTGTTGCAGCCGAAGCGAGGAGGAGAAAGATCCACCCGCCCTGACCTTTGCCGTGGGACAGAAATAAAGTGACATTACTAGTTTTGTGAATGTTGCCCCCAGATTGAATTTGTTGAGGACTGCTTCCAGAAAAGTCCAGTCGACTTTGTCAAAAGCCTTTTCGGCATCCAGGATTACTGCAGGTGTAGCTGTGTCAAGGAGTTTTGCCTTTTCCAGAACATGTGCTAGTACCCTGGTGTTGTCACTGGATAGTCTATGTTTCAAGAAACCCGCTTGTGAGGGGTGAATCAGTTTTGGGAGGACTCGTTGAAGGCGAGCAGGGAGGATCATGGCTAGAATCTTACAATCAAGATTAATGAGGGAAATGGGCCTATAGTTTTTTGGGAGAGAGGGGTCTTTATCCCTCCTTTGGAAGCACCGCGATTATGGCCTCAGACAGTGTCCCTTTAACTTCTCCTGTGTCATCTATCTCCTGAAAGAGGTGGAGCAGAGGGTCAACCAGAAGAGAGGGAAAGGCTTTATAAAATTTAGCAGTGAACCCATCGGGTCCGGGGGCCTTCCCGCATTTCAATGATTTAATTGCCACCTCAATCTCCGTGGCCTCGATTGGGGCGTTGAGGTTTAGCTGCTCTTCCGATGTGAGCATTGATCACATTCATTTAAATAATCTTTAATTTTGTCCCCTTCTACCGAATCATTTTTAGCATAAAGAGTTGCATAAAAATCTTTAAACACTTTGGCTATTTTATCCGGTTCCGAATGGGCAGCCCCCAGTGCATCTTTAATGACATTAATTGAGTTCTTCTGTACTTTAAATTTCAAATATGCCGCCAAGCTCTTGCCCGCTTTATTTGAATCACAAAGTTTAAACCTCTTCCTTCTGTCCAACCACACTGCAGCCCTTTCGCTCACTAGCTTATTATATTCATACTTTTTGTTAGCAAGTGCATTCAGCGTTGTACCTTCCCTGCTTGCCTGATGTTTTTTTTCTAAGGCCAAAATTTCTCCTTCCAGGGTCTCCAATTTCGCACCATGGTCTTTATTCATTGACGACCTAATCTTAATGCACACTCCCCTAATATTGCTTTTCAAGGCCTCCCAACAAATTAGTTCTGAAGTATCTCCTTGTTTATTATGCTCCAAGTATGCCTCAATGGCAGACTGGATAGTAGATCGATGCTGCTCGCTGTCCAGCACCTCATCATTCAACTGCCAAGTCGTTTGTCGGGATGAGGGCTGGTTACTACAGAGGTCAGGAGTACACAATGTGTTGAAGAGGGAAGCCGGGAATAATACCAGGCTCTCTGGTTTCATATTGTGCATTGCAGGCATTAAATAGATATTAATTTATCCATAGTCAGTAAAGCTGGGCTTGGGTGGGAAATAATGCACACATTACTCAGCCTTTTGTACCTCACGATGATTTTCATGGATCAGAAGTAGTTCTCACTACAGAAAAGGTAGGAGACCCCTAAACGGTTCGGTTGTCAGGAGGGGAGGAAATGATCTTTGGTGACTGTGGTGTGTGAGCCTTCTCATTTTGGGAGTTGAAGAGACTGCGTCTCTCAAGAATAAATGAGCCATTACTCCCCTTGACTGGAGCCCTTAGTTTCTCGCCCCACACCTCATTTAGTGAATCAGTGAGCATCAGTAGCCTGGCAGCTTGTGCCTAATTAACCCCTAGACTCAAGGCAGAGGCTGATTATGAACCATGGAGGGTTTTACCGGATATCAAACGCCAAGGTTTGCTGCCTAACTGCGGAGCAGCCCCCTCTCCTGCTAGGGAAGTGCTGCTGGGAAAGCCTGGATTTTAGTGCGGGGCATCCGAACAGCTGATTCAGGTGGAAGTAAGTGGTGGAAAAGAGCATCTGTACAATTATATTTTAAAAGATGAATGAGTTTCTTGTTCCCATATCCTTAAAAACCCCAGAACACGCTCATGCGAGGAGCTCTTCTAGGGTAACATCCTATCTCCAGGTCATTACTTTAAACCTATAAATGTCTGGTGTCAGGTGTCCTTGTCTAATTAGTTCAATGGAAGCATAACATCACTACAAATCCAAGCCTGCATTAGGATGTTACAGAATAATCCAGGCCTGGAAGCGGAGCCTGTAGTGACCTGGAGTGAGCCAAACCATTGCAGGGACATGTTCTCAGCCCCTTAGTATGGCTAATTCAGAAGGTTAGGCCCTGATTATAAGCTTTGACCAAAATCTATGCAAACAGAAGTTCCTAACAGGACTGGGATTTTGATCTGTGAGATACATATTGCATCTCTGCTGTTTTCCCGGGACAGTTTTTGGCAGGTCAAACTTGTGGAAATGTATTCGGCGGAAAAGGCTTTTGAGAAAGAGAAAACATGTTAAATTGGGTGAGTTAAATACTGATTCTGCACATTATGCCTCATTTCCAAGTGAAAAGCTTTGAGTGTGTTCTATTTCTCACAACCAGTAAACACCTCACTTGGGGTAAGTAAGTGTGTCTTGATTCGACTCCTGAGGCGGAAGCCGGGAGTGTGTGTTGCGCTTAATTTTAAAAAATACTTGTGTTTGTGTTTCACTGCTTTTAATCACTTGAAACTTACTTGGGCACTTCAGACCTGCACACTCGGCACTGGCAGCGGATTCTAGCGCTACCACGCTGCCTTGATCGTCTCCTACGCCCCTAACGACCATTGCACCGCGAGGACGGTGGCCACGCCCCCTTTAGGCCACGCCCCCATCCAATGACCAGTACAAAACGCTGATTACTAGCGACTGGCGCGCAGACCTTGATTCGACTCCTGAGGCGGAAGCCGGGAGTGTGTGTTGCGCTTAATTTTAAAAAATACTTGTGTTTGTGTTTCACTGCTTTTCATCACTTGAAACTTACTTGGGCACTTCAGACCTGCACACTCGGCACGGGCAGTGGACTCTAGCGCTACCACGCTGCCTTGATCGTTTCCTACGCCCCTAACGACCATTGCACCGCGAGGACGGTGGCCACGCCCCCTTTAGACCACGCCTCCTGGACGCTCCCACCAGCAACCAGCTATAAAATGTGCCTGGCCAGGAAGCGCAGCGGACGAGCGCAGCGGGAGCGCCGTTTGCGCGCCGAAGGCGCGCCTAAGGCAAGCCCGTCTGCGCCCGTCCGCGCACGAACTGGCTTAGGGCCAGAACACATGCCGGGCGTGGACACCGAGAGGGTGAGTTATTCGCGTCGCGCCTTACTAAGTCTTAGACCTACAAAGAACACACAGTGTAATTATGTACACGAATCAGATGGACATTTTATAAATTGCGTACTCTGCCACCCGGTCCATTTACAACTGACTCAGGCACCAATTTTACACTCTGGCCTGAAACTAGCAGAATTGAACTGTAGGTCGCTCCCCATGCACACCCTGCTTATTAACCACCTGCTCGTGGACCATGAGCTAGACATCCTGTTTCTTACGGAAACTTGGCTCACAACACACTCGGACTCGGATGTGGTCTTGGCTCTGGCCCCGGGTTTTCTTATCCAGTCCCAAGTACGTCGCTCTGGTAGAGGGGGCGGACTGGCCATTTTGCACAGAGATAATTTCTCATGCAGAATTAGTGATGCTCACATCACGGACTCAGAGAGCTGCCATTTTACCATCCATCTGGCCCCGACAACCTCTCTTGCAGGTCTTCTGGTGTATCGCCCCCCCGGCCATTTTGGTCCCTTTGCTAGCGCCCTACTAGAATCTATTTCAGCACTTGCCCACTCTACACCTAACTTCACTGTGCTAGGGGACCTCAATATTCACTTTGATGATCCCCTAGAAACAGGGGCTGCTAACTTGATACTAGACTTGGCTGCTTATGGCCTCCAACTGGCCAATACCGGAGACACCCATATCAAGGGCCACCTGCTAGACCCAGTTTTTACAAATGTCCATACCCTTCAGGCCAAACCTTCTTGCCCCCTCCCCTGGACAGACCATTTTTTGGTTCCTCTTTTCTGGCCAGGAGAATTCAGGAAGCCCCACATGCCCGTCACGTACACCCAGGACAGGGCATGGTCCAGACTCTCAACCGAGGACTGGGCCAGAGCTCTGGAATCTACGACCCCCGCCCCCTCGGGGGACCTTGTCGTAGCTGATAGCAATTTCAGGAAGTGGATTTCCGACTAACTCGACTCTATCATACCTATAAAAACCCACGAAGACAAGAGCGGAAAGACAGGCTCGGCCCCCTGGTTTAGCCTGGAACTCAGAGCCCTCCGCAAGGAATGTAAAAAAGCGGAGCGACTGTGGAGGAAGGACTGGCTCCACTCTAGTAAAGACTCCTACCGGAGGACTGTGAGAGCATACAAATCTGCTTTGAAACTCTCTAAGGCCTCTTACTATGACGATAGGATAAAAAATGCCACAAACTCCGCAAGAGAATCCTATCTCATCGCCAAAGAACTCCTAAAGGTACCACAACCCCCTTCACTGACCAGGGCCCTACCGGACAGGAGTAATGAACTTGCAAAATACTTTGACTCTAAAATCTCCCACATCTTAGCTTCACTTCCGCAGCCTAGCCAGCTACCCTGCTGGGACAACGTGACGCCTGACACTTGTCCAGTAGGTGACCCTCGCCCGCAGCTTAATGCTTTTAGGGCGGTCTCATCGGATGAAGTTGAAAAGACTCTGGCCAAGATGAAAAGTGGCTCTCCCCGTGACCCTGCTCCCATGAGGTTTTTGAAAGCAGTCACCTCTGCGATTGTCCCTCCAGTTCTGGAGTTGATCAATGCCTCACTGTCCCAAGGCTCCGTCCCTCCTAGTTGGAAGGAGGCAGTAGTGAAAGCTCTTCCCAAAAAACCCCAATTGGACCCCGCTGATCTGGCCAACTACAGGCCGATCTCGCTCCTCCCGGGCATCAGCAAAATTGCTGAAAAACGGGTTAACGTCCAGCTGTCCCAGTTTCTGGAATCTAACAATCTGCTGCGACGTTCCCAAACGGGGTTTCGCCCTGGCCAAGGTACGGACACTGCCCTCCTCGCCGTCATCGAGAAGGCAAGGTGCATTTTGGATTCAGGGGGGTCAGTGGCAGTGATCCTCCTGGACCTTAGTGCAGCCTTTGAGACGGTGAATCACCGTGTCTTGCTCCACCGGCTGGCCATGGCAGGACTCGGGGGCACTGCGTTGGCCTGGATAGAGCCATTCCTGTCGGGCCGTTCGTTCCAGGTCTGGGAAGGCAACTCCCGTTCTGACTCTCTTCCTTTGACAAGTGGGGTTCCCCAGGGTTCCTCACTTAGTCCCACTCTTTTTAACGCCTATATGGCCCCTCTGGAGGATGTAGTTGCCCCCTTCGGCATCAAGATTGTGAGTTATGCGGACGACACGCAATTGGTCATCTCTCTCTCACATCTTGATCAATGCCCAGATAATCTCTTGCACTGCCTCCAGAAAATCCATCTCTGGATGTGCGAGTCCTCACTCAAACTCAATGGGTCCAAAACAGAAGTTATGCTGATGGGCAAGAAGTGGTCAGCAATTCCATCATCTGTTTGGCCCGATACTATGGGTGAGGTGCCCGCCCCAAAGAGAGAAATTAAGAGTCTGGGGGTCTGGCTCGAACCGGACTTGTCAATGAAAACCCAGGCAACTAAAACAGCTGGAACCTGCTTTGGACTTATGCGGTCAGTCCGCAAGATCCTTCCTTTGCTCCCCCTTCAATCTAGGAAACTCCTGGTTCAAGGACTGGTCCTGGCACGATTGGACTACAGCAATGCCGTCTATTTAGGAGCCCCTGAAGCTACTCTGGGCAAGCTGCAACAAACCCAAAATGCGGCTGCCCGGATGCTGATGGGTCTTCCCTCCAGAACCTCTGCCAGACCAGCGCTTAAGGCTCTCCACTGGTTGCCAGTACGAGAGAGGATCGAGTTTAAGGCAATGTGCATCGCTCACAAGCTCCTCAATGGACAAGGCCCTTCGATCCTAAGAGATATGGTTACCCCGTACAAAGCCTCGAGATCTCTGCGCTCGGACAATGAACGACTGGAAAATGTCCCCAAGTTTAGGAGGGTATGCACTGGAGGCCGTCGCTTCTCAGTAAAGGCAGCCACACGCTGGAATTCGCTTCCCCGCAGTGTGCGGTTGGAACCCTGCTACTTGCGTTTTCGCAAGCAGCTCAAAACTCTGCTTTTCCCTAAATAAGTTTTTTCTCCCCTCTCGGCCAACTCAAGCTCTCACAGCGCGGGGATGCCTTCGGGTCACCAGGCGCTTTACAAATCTCTAAATAAATAATAAATAAATAAATACTGGATGCAGTAAATACAGCATTCTATTCTCAGTTATTCGTGATCTAGTAGAACTAGAAGTAGAAACATCTGCAGCAGAAAACAGGCATAGACAAACTCTCTCAGTGTACACCTCTCAACTCAAGACTGTATTTCTGTGGCTCCCAGCCCAACACTATACTTCTGCAGCCCAAGGGTGTGTCTGCACAATTATTTACTTTTTATGAACTGACAATACCTGACCAACAGGAATACCTTGGGTGCCTTCATTGGTCAATATCATCTCTGGTACAATGCAACAGTAAATGCAATTGTTTAGCTACCTCAGGCAAGTGCCTGTGTTCTCTGTATATTCTCTCTCATGAAGTATTACATTGACAGTGATATGTGCAGACCCTTGCGCCAAGTCCACACTCTACAAATATTTATCTTGGTGTCTTAAACGAGTTAAGTACGTCCAACAAGAGGCACCTGGATAGAAAAGAGGAAGAGAGCTTGAGGCTGCTTAAAAGGAAGAGATAAGAGTGAGGGGTCTAGGCATAATGTGGCTCTGAGTGCCAACTGCATCCCCTGCTTTCTTTGAAAAGTGAAAAACACAGAGGGAGCTAGTGAAAGGTATAAAAGATGTACCTTCCTACCTACTGTGTAGCCTTGGACCGTGTCCTGTATGTGCATGTAACTTGCATGATCGAGGAAACTATTAGCGGCGATGCTACGTGTCTCTCGGACCTCTGCTCACCGTCGTTTTTTCCCAGCACCTGCCCCCTTTACCCCCCCCGCTACCTGCCACGGGCGGCAATCTGAGGGATAGCCCCGGGCGCCAAATGCTCTAGCTACGCCTCTGGAGAAAAGGATGGAACACAGGGGTGGGCAGAATGAGGGAGGGAGAATGGTGACTTGCGAGGGCAAGAGAAGTGCCTGAGTAATGGAAAAGAGAGTGTCAGAGCCAAGGGGAGGGATACTGGGAGGAGAATAAAGGAACACGTCACGATTGGGGACACTTGGGAGAGGGACGCATGAAATAAACATAAAACAAGGTATTTATTGTTCATTGACATGACAAGGCAGCCAGGGCTGTCAGATTAAATGTCCTAACACAGGCACATTAAAGGCACTGGTAGTGGTAATCCCACCTTCCATCGTACGGGAAGGCCCTATTGTTTGAGGCTATCTCTTTTAGCAAGGTCACGTGCTGAAACTTTGCTCTGCAGCGGAATGCGAATTTAGCGGTAATTCCGCTTTCCACACGGGGTGCGAAGTTCCCGAATTCCGCACAGCCCACCCTTAGTGATATATTCCTTCACCAATTCTTCTTTACCTTTTTTCTGCAGCCCAAAATGGTACCGTTTCGTTTTTTTGTTTTTCCTTGGTATGTAATGATGATCCAAGCATAACAAACATGCCTAAAATTCATTCAAATCCCTCTGCTGCACTGCACTTAAAACTGGTGGATTTTCCAAAATGTCCTACCCTTCAAACTCCTAACAATGCTCCACACTCAAATTAGTACCACACACCCGGGCCCACATTTTTTTTCCATTTACTCCACCTCACTGTTTGTTCCATGGGCTGCTCACAACAAATGGAAGTGGAGTAACATTCTGAACACTCCCAATGAAACAGTACCTTAAAATACAGAGATGTAAATTACAACAGAATATAGCTGACATTTACAAAAAAAACATGTACACACAATCTCGCCAATACATTGTCTTGAATCAAACACAATTTGGCACAGAAAATATTCCTGTTTGTCCAAAAGTTAGAAAGCCTACCATTGGAAATAGACAGTTAACATGGCAAATTGCACCAATAGGCAACTACCCAAAGCAAATATCTAAATATCTCAAGTGTGCCTGTCACTGACTGACAGCTTGTCAAACAAAGCTCATTTCGCAAAAGGCAAACAGACTGCATCCGAAGCAAGCATGTAAAGTGTGTCTGTCACTGAATTTTACAAACACTTTCTTCGTGATGCAGGCCAACACACTGAAATATGCTGTTTTGCCTGATTACTGCAACAGCAAGTAGAAATTGAAGCCCTGAACTCAACCTCCGTAGCGCACTTCCTCCACAAACGTACTCCCTAAATAGACACCAATGTGCGGCTTCCCAACATGCTGAAATAGCTGCAAGACATTTCTTCACATCGCTTTCTGCCGCTGATGGGGTTTGCTCAAGCTGTGCCATTTTCTGCTGTTAATTTAGCTTACTTTCTTTGCATGGAGTGCACACCTCTTCAAAGACTTGTTACCTCAGCAACGTGAGGCCAGCTACAGTGTCTTACCAGTCTTAGTGAAATGCAGGCATGCGTTTCACCTACAACCAATGGCCGCACAGCTGACAAGTCGAAGAGGCATCCGCAACCTCACAGACGTTCCAAAAACCGACACTATGTCCAGGAATCTTTGTCGCTTGCTTCCGCTCACCAGTCTTTGAGTCTGCGCTCCAGTTTTTGCTCAAAGATTTTCCAGCACACCTTACTATTGGCTGTTCTTCATGTTGAGGTGTTACTTAGCATAATGCTGCATGGATCCCATCCTCGTCACCAGTGTGACATGCTAGAGGGACTGTCATACAAAGGTAATGCTCTCCAAGACCCAAATACAATTACAGTAAGTAGCTTTATTGAAGCAACACCTCATCCATCAACTGCCTCAGTGTAACTGACTCACAATAACACACACACATTCCAAACAAGATGTTCCTTAATGGAACATGTAGACATCACAGATATATTTTCGAGAGTCCGGGGAAAAAAGGCAAATGCTGTGTATTAGGAACTTTAAATTTTGAGAGCAGCGGGCCTTTGCCAGTTCATATAGGCCACTGCTGCTCCATTGTCTTCAATGGAGATCTCAACATGCCAATGTTCTTATTCACATTTTCCAAATTTTCTCTACACAGTAACATAGTCTTGTTGCCTCACACTTAGTGCTTCCTACTGCTTGCTTCAGAGCATTCACCAGAAGAAGCCTCCTGTTGTGTAGTTCCTATAAAACCTATACAGGATCTGCGCGTTCGGACAGCATACACTACAGAATTGGTGTCAGACTGATTCTGAACATCCCCACCGGGTATGTTGGCCTTTTGTACCAGCTAGTTCACAGTACCACAGGCACCTCCTCTTACCAAGGAGAGAACAGTTATTGGCAACCATTCAACATGACAACCCTGATCCCTCAGGACCGTGGAAACAATATACTACTTTTTGCTCAGTCACTCGTGCTGACTTAGTCTGTCTTGGAGAGATACATAGAATAAACAGGCTGGGCGTTTTCAATAAGTATTTATTGTTTATAGTTGTTATTCTGGTGTAAAATAGATGAGTTGGAAGAACCGTTAGACAGTAAAAGATATAAAAGTTTAGCAATACTATAAAAATAAATGGATGGTAAAGTTCTACCATCTTCCGATACTCATGAATACATACGAGTATATAAAATGCTTGACAATAAAAAGATGCATGCACCTACAATGCCTCCCTAAATAGATGTACCTAAGTGCACCTAGCTTGTGTGTAGGTGTTAAGCCAAGAATTCCTCTAGGATAAAGTTAACGCCATTACCTGAAGTGAGGGACTGTGGGACCCCGTCCTGGTCTCGAGTTGGACACCCCGCGAGGGATGTGGTTAGACCACTGCGAGCTGGAGTATCTGCATGCAGGATCCTCAGCGTCTCTGGTCAGTGTTTCGGCCGGAAATCCTGGTCTTCTCTGCCTATCTTAGCAAGATTTGTTGTATATATACCCATAGGTCTCCCCAGGGGTCCTACCTTGCTGTATTACTGTGATGGACTTAGGATGACGTTGTGCATGAACCTTATACATAGATATTATACAGGAGATGGTAGTCCTGCTGAGCTTCCAAGAATCCTCATGCATAATGTATGAGAGTTCAAACTAGGGAAAACCTGCATTCTGAATGCAGTGTCATATCTAGGTAAAAGGTCAGTCTTTGTAAACTGGTATAAGTGTAATGTAGGGAAGAATATAGGTAAAGGGATTTGGTGTTACCAGGGCCTATATCATGGTACCTATATGGAATATATCACCCACTCCTCTTCCAAATGGACATCATAGTTAAATTCTAAACGTACTGCTAGGCTGACTAGATAGTGGTACGCAAATATTAATGAAAACATTAGTTTCTTGTTTTGCTAAAAAAAAGCTCAATTTCTTTTTAAAAAGGTGAAATGGAAATTGTCATTCAAGCCATAGCTCTAATATGTCCGTAGGTATAATTCGAACCACTACAAGCATTTTGAAAGCCATGCATGCCCAAAAAGAATGCCAATGCCAGTTTTGTTTTGGAGTTCCAATTTTAGTTTGTTTTAACCCTTTAGGTGCTGCCGTCGGCCAACGGTCGTCACGGGCACTACCTCCCCAGTGCTGCGTGCGACCGCTGGACGTCCAGTTCAGCACTGGATAATGGACAGCGCAGCACTGGGGAGGTTTGTTTACGAAGCTCCTAAGGTGTTAAAAGAAAAAAAAATTTTTTCTTCCAGAACACGACAAGCCAAATGAGTCAAATGTTTGTGTCCTGGCTAGTAGTGGCAACATTTTCGTTGCCTGCCTCCGCAGACGACGGTCCCTGTAACACCTCGCATATTATGTCAATTGAGCACAGATTTTTTTTTTTTTTTTAGAGTTTTATATAGCGCGAACTAGAACCGAACCGAATCGGGTATCAGAGCACTTTACATAGCACCAGTTACATTACATGAGGACACACATTCATTTTAGGCACAGGGAGATTAAGTGATTTGCCCAGAATCACAGGAGGTTTTTGGCATCGTTACCGAGACTCGAACCCAGATCCCCAGGTCCGAGGTCGAGCGCCCTAGCCATTTAGGCCAGCTCCTCTCCCCGATGATCTTCCGTACTGTCCACAGCCAGTGCTTGGGCAGCCTGTGTGCAATCCAAGGCCTGGGTTTTAGAGGAGGAGCTGTTGTCCATACCAACAGGGGCGATACTACCCTTGGTGGCTCTAGGAAGGCCACCATCAACATTGCAATACACTGGGAACACTGCAGGCCGTTATCGGGTCCAGTAAAGCATCAACGTTCGGTTGCGCACATGATGGGAGTGTCAGACAGAGATCCAACACGCATTCTTGCTTCCAAAACAGGCACCGCAGGACAGGTAAGATGCAGTGCATCTAGACTGGATCTAAATGACAAGAACCAAGATGCACTTAGTTCTCTCGGGTGAGGTGTGCCTAGATGTTGTACCATGCGATCACGTTATTTACTCTCCTGGAGGGCCTTCTCCAGCTCCTTGGTGATGGGGACGTCCATTGCGTAGCAGAAAAATAACAATCAGAATACCAATACCTGGTATTAGAAACAGGATCAGCGGCAGTCCTCCAAAAATGCTTCCAAATACGGAGTGTAAAAACTTTGGTATAACTCGGAGGACATTCTGAAAGGTGCTTAATAGTCCAGAACCTATGCTCTTAAATAGGTGGACAATGCCTGTCCTATCAGACATGTTAAAGATACGATTTACCATTTCTGCGAAATGGAAGAGGCAGTTTGTACGTATGGGTGCCTGTTTCTCTGCTGAAGACCTTGCGGTCTGGAGATCAAAAGTCTCTCGAGTGGATGTTAAGGGCACAGACATCTGTAAAAGCATGATTTTTTTCTACTCAAAGCATCAAACTATTGATAAAATATTTAGCGAAGGCCTTAATGCCACCTCCCTGACTGCATGTGTTGGTGGAAACAATACTTGCATACAGCAAGTAACCCTGGAATTGACGGTCACTGGATATGTGATGCTCAGAAGCATCCCACAGCAACCTTGATCGTTCAACATAAGTAACTCCCATTCGAAAGTAGCCTGAACATTTGAGTGATCACAGCAGCTGGGGCACCCCTCAAGTGCCAGGATAAATTCGCTACTGAACCGTTACAGGCCCCATGCAGCATTATATCCTGACATATGAGTGATCTACTTAAAGCAGTGGTTCCCAACTTTTTCATCGTTGGCCGCGGCTCCCTATTATTGTGTGAGATTTTTTTGCGGGTGGAGTGGACGGATGTAGAATGGGATGGAACGCCTGGTTCAGTTGGGACAATGGGAAAAATTAGTTAATTTACCATAGGAGGATGTACTTTATAACTTCATGATGCCAAATATTGCAGTCTGTTCTCAGAATAAATGTTTGTGGTTACTTTGTAGCTAAAACTATGCTGTGGGCTGTCTGACCATCAATGACAGAAATACGGCTTTAATGATAAGTTTATCATTGTAGTTAAAGTGTAAAGTCAGGGCACAGTTTTGCAAGGCCCTTGGTTCTGCAGATGGAATACACTGTTGGTCAGCATTGGTGGAACTGCGCTGCTCGCCCACCATCCATGCTGGTGGTCGGTTGTGCTTTCTTCCTATCTCAGTTTCGTTTTAGCTCAGGGTGTGTGCTTCTGATGAGCAGATGTGTTTTGCAGTTCTGCACTGTCAGAACGGCCAATGTAGAGTTTGAAAGTGCTACATTGGTATGAGGGACAAACTGAGGTTTATTGCAGCTTGGCATTGAACAAAGGTTCTTGGGTGGATGTGAATCACTCTCTGACCATTCATCATAGGAAAACTGTTGAGTCGGTGGTAAGAAGGTACGCAGGCCCTGATGAGCTCACTGCTGCTTGTCAGGGAAATGCAGGTGCAGTGGAATAAGGGCATATAGGGTGACTCAGAGCAGATCTTATTCAAGCTAAGCAGTGGTCACTATCCTCCAGCCTCTATCAGTTGATCCTCATTACAGTCATTCAGAACCACCAGACTCCAGCTCTTCAGAAGCAAGGCAAATTTGCTCCATGGTGGGGCAGGTAGTGTTTCTTCCTTCTATTTTTAATTTGAAAACAGCACTATTTTCCTCAGTTTCTGGAGTAATTCCCTAATCCTCCAGGATAAAGGACAAACCTGTTTGCCTCCTCTTCCAAATGTATTTTTTAGGAACTTTATGAGCCTGAAGGGTGCTGCTTAAATCCATTGCATTCATAGGTGGGCTTCAGCTACACACATTTAAAAATGGGCTCTGTATGTTCTAGGGTAGCTGCATTACAAATCGCTTTTTCTTCCTGTGTTTTATAGCAGCCTGCTACCATGGCCACTGTCACTAAGGTTTTGGGTTGGTCACCGGCGACCTCTTATCATGCAGAGGCATTTGGTTGCTGGCTTCTTAAGCAGGAAATAAGAGTAATCCATCTCAATCAGTAACATTAGGATCTGAACTCTCTATAACGAATGCTCTGCTGCCATCTGGTGGACAGAGGTTGTGTGCTTTTACTAAATAACTGGACATACTGGCAAATTATGACGAATTCTAAAATCTGAAACCTTTGAAGCGCGGCACCCCTGGCTACTTTGGAGGGCACACCAGGGTGCCGCGGCGCATAGATTGGGAACCACTGACTTAAAGTGTTCTCATAGTTTGTACTGATTAAAAACACTTCTCTATCCCCACTCCGGCATTGAAATCTGTACGGTAAATACCAAGATTCCTTGATGAATTCCTTACCCATTTCTTCATATCTGCCTGCTTGCTTTTGTTCTAGGCAATACTGAAAACAGAAAGTGGTGACCAGTAGAGATTAGCCATTCTGTGGACTGTGACTCTGCCACTGTAAAAGCTAATCTGTCCAGTTTTTCAACACTCAGTATATTTTGCTCCCCTTTGTGCCATTTCTATCTGTTTTTCTGTTAAATTGCATGAAAAAAACAGAGATGTACTGTTGCTGAAACGCCAAGGCACATAGCCTGCATGCAAAGATTGCAGCGTCTAGCTTAATAACATAATAGAACGCAATTGTGATTGCCCGTGCTGTAAAATGGACAACTCTCATTCTAATATCTCTATTGCAGAAGATACAATGTAGCCCAGTGAATATATCCTGAAGGTTAGTGTGGTTAAACCATTATAAACCATGGCTAGAACTTTTTCTAAGGTTATACAATCTATTTCATGTAATCATTCAGAGACCTTTTGTTGTGATATTTTCCAAATCTCATTATAGACAGCCTAATAGAAACCCTGATCCCTCAGGACCGTGGAAACAATATACTACTTTTCCCCATGTTACTCGTGCTTACTTAGTCTGTCTTAGAGAGACACACGGAATAAACAGGCTGGGCATTTTCAATAAGTATTTATTGAACAGTTGTTATTCTGGTGTAAAATAGATGAGTTGCAACAACCTTTAGACAGTAAAAGATATACAGGATTAGCAGTACTATAAAAGTAAAGGGATGGTAAAGTTCTACCATCTGCAATAATCATGAATACATAGGAGTATATAAAATACATGACAAAATGTGTGGTATATATACCCATAGGTCTCCCCAGGGCGTCCTACCTCGCTGTATTACTGTAGCGGACTTAGGATGATGTTGGACATGAACTTTATACAAAGATATTATACAGGAGGTGGTAGTGCTGCTGTGCTTCCAAGAATCCTCATGCATAGTGCAGGAGATTTCAAACTAGGGAAAATCCGCGTTCTGAATGCAGTGTCGTATCTAGGTAAAAGGTCAGTCCCTGTAAACCGTTATAAGTGCAATGTAGGGAAGAATATAGGTAAAGAGTTATGATGTTATCTGGGCCTATATCCGGGTACCTATTTGGAATATAACACTGCAGTTCCCATTTAAAAGATCCCAAACCACATGTATAGAGGTTTCAGAGCACTGTCCTGTGCCCTGTGATCTGGAAGATTTGTGTTTTTGCCTAAACATGCAAAAAAGAGTACTTATTGGAGTAGCCACTGAAATGGCTGAGTGTGGCAACCACTCCGAAAGCTCTCCTTCTCAATAAAAATGTGTGCGCTGCGTAGCACTAGTTAAAAATTAAAGGTACAGAATCCCTGACAAACAGCACTTTGGGGTACTGTGAGCACTATGTTGCTCATGAGCTCACTGGTCTAGACTGCTTGTCTTGCACATGTGATGAAGGCAACACACAGTTCTTCATGCAGCACCTCCACTATCCACCATCCAAAGAATGTTCAAGCATATTTTAACTACCTGAAAGAACAGCATTTGTTTCCTGTACCCACAGGAAATTAATTTGCTGGAGATAAGAATGTTATAAACTGCATAATAAGACTCCCTTACCCCTAAAGTGAGTGTGTATGGCGTAAGTGCATATGACTAGGAACACATCCCTGGCCGGACTGAAAACCCAAACGATTTGCAAATAATGCACATTGTTAGACCTGACAGCCTCAGGGTGGTCTTCCCGCCACCTTTTTGTCTACCTCCTCCCCTTTTTAAGACTTCATTTTTGCTGGCTTTAGGACTATGTGCACTTTACCACTGCTAGCCAGTGCTAAAGTGGTGATGCTGAAGGACCTCGAACCTGTTTTAAGATGGTCAAGGATATGGCACAGAGGGGAACCCAACAGATAAAGATCGATCAATACACGGTAGCTGGTGACCTGGAGTTGGCCTGGAAGACCCGCAGGGCCCCACGGGTACACAAATCCTTGCGGCAATCGAGGCATCCAGAGCCAATGTCCAGGCCAAAACAGACTCAGTGTCTATGGCTATCAATCTACTGCACTCAGAACTGCAAAAAGTGGCCGAAAGATCATTGGAGATGGAACAACATGTTGCAAAGCTCCAAGAAGTAGTCAAGGCCCTCCAAACTACGGTGGCGATCTTGATGTTCCAGATGGAGCACTGGATCTGGCAGACGCTCTTGGACACAGCCCTGTTCAGTGTCTTCAAAGTGGAGAGCGCACATAGGGCCCTGGCACCTCCCCCGCTGCTGGGGGGAGGGGGTGCTGAGGACTATCATGACCAAACTCCTCAACCATAGAGACAGAGACAATATATTACAGTCCTTCAGCAGAGAAATCCCTCCTTTGAAAACCATGTCATATAGATCTTCCCAGACTATACTCAACATGTACAGCAAATGTGAAAAATGTTTGGGGGAGTCAACCAGAAACTGCAGGCCATGGGTCTACAATATATGCTGCTGCACCTCCCAAAACTTAAGGTCCTCTATGAAGGGTGGTCACATTTCTGTCTAACACTGAAGGAGGTTTGGGACTGGTTGGGCATCAAGGGTAATGGAGGAAGCACCCCTGGCTGGTGTGAAAAAGCCCTCTGGTTGGTCACTGGGCCTTTGACGATGACGTACATTGTTCAGAAGATTCAGTGGCCGCAAAAGAGAGACACACTCAGGCACATGGGTGGCAGTCAGACAAGATGGCATGCTAGACCTAGAGAAGGTACAACTGCAGAAAGAAAAGGCAAAGGCATTGGTGAAAGAGGCCACATCGGTGAAATTGGTGAACAACAACTCGGAGGTGATCAAAGACATGCCATAACTGTCTGGCAGGTAACCTATATACTATGACAGCAATAGTGTACAGCACACTGCTGTGCTTTGCCGGTATGATTCTGGGTGTTAAGACTCTAACGTTGTCTTTTCCTACCTTGGGGTTGACATAGCAGTATCTTGTTACTATGAATTGGTTGGTGGGTGTGCAATAGGCCTCTCTTGCCTTGATGTTGAGTGTTCGTTCTCTTGACATGGTTTCTCACAGTCATCTGGAGCGAGGGGGGGTGGGATGAGGGGAAATGGATGTGGGTGTTAGCTTTTGATTGTTTGATTACATATGTACAACTATAAAAGGTGGGTCTCAGGAATGGCCTTAAGCTTCCCAGCCCATGGATGGGAGCTAGCACAATTCAGGTCATACTTTCATCTGATGATGCAGGCTAGCTCACTGAGTGACACACACTACTCCATCATGTCCTTGAATGTTAGTGGATTTGGAAACAAGGTGAAGCAGAGCCTTGTGTCACATTATGTTCATCACCACAAGTCGGATGTGGTCCACCTTCAAAAGACACACTTGATAGGTACCCGGTGTCGATTCATAGGTAGGGGAGCATACACAACCTTAGCACATGCTGGATTTACGACTGGGTCACGGGGGGCTATACTTATTAAGAAGTTGCCCCCATTCCAGGTTACCCAAATGTAGATGGACTAGCAGGGGTAATTACTTTGAAGTGCAAAGAATGTGGGGGCAGATGCCGGCCACCCTGATTAGCATGTATGTGCCTCTGCATCTTCAGTCACTTATACTGGAAAAGCTTGCACCCATTCTTCTGGATACTGACTCTGCTTTCCATATAGTGGATGGTGATTTAATGATGTCATGACCCTGACGAGGGGTTAGATTGGACATTGCTGTAGAACCCTCAGTGGGTACCCCTCTCCTATTGCAATTTGTGGCCTCCCAGCGTGTCTCAGACCTGTGGCGACGGTACAACCCAGAAACCAGGGACCCTCAAAGTCTTTTCTAGAATAGTCTACGTTTTTGCCCTTGCGGGTAAGATAGTCATGGTAGACAAAGCTGAATACCTTTCAGACCACTCGCTTCTCAGGTAAAAGGGAAGGGCCCCTGTTGGCCAGCAGGATGAAACTCAATGCATGGGACCTTAGGCTCCCGTAAAGTGCGTGTGGGCTATGGATAGACTCTGAGCTCTACTTCGAGGAGAATAAAAAGCAGTGGACTTGGCTGTGGCGCAATGGGAGGTCTGTAATGCTGTAAGGCTGTATTATGGGACAGAGCGCAGAATATACTGGCTCGTAAAAGTAATAAGTGTCAGAGGAGATGGAGGGACTTGAATGCCGGTTGAGAGATGCTGAGGGTGCCTCAAAACGACAAAATCCTAATTTCAGACAAAATCCTAATTTAAAGCAAAATCCTAATATAAGGCAAAATCATAACATTACTACTACTAAATTTCTTCTGTGAATACCAAAAGTAGTAAGTTTAGGATTTTGTCTCAGATTAGTTCTGTTAATCGGTCTCTTTTACTCCATTATTTTCAGAAACTGTAACCTCAATGCACAGTTAGCACATGGAACTTACCTAGATGAATGGCTGTAAAGCAAATGTGACTACATGTTATAAAATCTGGATTAGCAGTTAAAAACGATTATTGTAAAATGCAAGGCCGAAATGACATGCATTTGAAATGAGCAGACTGCAACAGAGAGTCACAGTTAGGTGTATAGGCCATAGAAATGCTAAGAATTATAATATGTCTTGTTTGTATTAATGAAATGCATTACTAAACAGTACTTTGCAGGTGCTATATATCTTCTTTAGGTATAGTTCATTCTGTGCACAACAACATTTAATATTTGAAGACCAACCTGCGTTCGATGCCTATCAGAACTATAGCTGTTTCCAGAACTTATCTATGTAAAAATGTCTACAGTTAACTTGTGATGAAGCTTTGCAAGCTGCATGTATTTTCATGGGAAAGGAAGAGCTGAACCTGCTCACAGAACAGACAAGTGCTGCCACTTGTCTGTGAGTGGAAGTAGCCTGCTACAATGTCGCCAACATTTATTCATGTCTTTTATATTAGTGCATGTTCCTAGTTAGATTCATGGCTTATTTGTTATGCTTTTCGATGCATGCTTTTCCTCCACTCATTACCTACCTTCATGTCCTAGACCAGTGGTATTCAAAGTATTGCCCGCAGACCAGCAGACCTCTCCTTTTGGCTGGCAGACATTCCTCTGGGAAAGAACAGCAGAGAAATAAAAGATGCACAAGTTCTGTTTTTTTCTGTCATTTTTTACTACCCAAGAATTTTCTGCTTCTGGAATTCCTTTTCTATAGTGCCGATTCAGGTGGGAGGCTCTAGATTTTTGAAGCCCAAAATGGCATTATATTTGGTGTCTCCCACCTACAATTGCCTCTGTTTCAACATAAGCCAATGTGGAAAATACACTCCCTTGTTTTTTTAGTAAATCTCCCATTTTCCAATTTTGAAAATATGTTTGATTTTAACTTTCCTGATAATCTCCCATCCCTCCCTGTCTCCTTGAGGATGGCCAAGCATTGATGCAGCCCTCAAGCACATCCCAGATGTACTCTGTGGCCCCTGAAATAATATTAAAAGAACCCATGTCCTAGACTGACGGTTGTGGCTACTGCTGCTTCTGGCAAAAATGCGATTTCCTGGAAGCGGTAAATGTCCCCACCGTGCACACCATGAGAACAGTTATCACTGTATATGTTTGTTTGAAGTAAGCAAGTGCATATCAAAACAATATAGTCATTAGCTTACATGCACCACCCCCCATGAAGACTCTGGATAAAGTCTCAGAGGAAGACCTCACCTGCACCCTACAACAGCCATCGCACCCGAGCTACGCTGGACAATCATCTGTTCCCTCGAGACTGCCCATTGCACCAGCATAGTCCAGCAGCAAAGCCAGAAGTGTCTCAGCTAATATGCTCCGTGCAAAACCCCTCCTCCCTTCCGCCTGATGTGTCAGTCCCATATGTATCAGGATATGGTGTTCAACTTTTGCAAGGAATGCCTTAAAGACACATTTGTCACCTAACATTGCCCGTATCTTGGCTGCTCCTCTTTAGATTTAAAAAAAAAAAACTTGCTTTGGGGGCACCATTTTCAGTAATCCATTTTTAAGCAATTCATAGCAAAAGAAGCATGAGATAGCTGGAAGAACTATGACCATCCTGGAAAGTTAAAACAATACGTATAAAACTATATGTAACAACAACAGGAGAGATAGGGATAGAAATCACTCTTATTCCCCTAATAGATACTATTCAACAACAAAAGAGTGACTTATGGCACAAAGAAAAACAAGTGAAATTTGCAACCAAAATTAGGGTGTGTGTGTACGTGATGGAAAAAAACCTCTGTTTTTAAAAGAACCCTCACTCACCAACCTAGTTGGTGACATGCTTTATCATCGGGTTCCCACCAGGGAGACCGAATGTCTCCCTGGTATGCTACAACGCCTGAGTTACAGTGGAGCGGGTTTTTTTCGGAGTGTGTCATAGTGCAAAAAAAGTGGGTGGAGGTATTTAAAAGATGGCAGACTGCTCCCAAAGTTAATTTTAATGAAAGAACAGAATGCGATCATTAAAATCAAGTGAGGCGGACACGTGTTGGTTATAAAATTTAACCAGCTGTATCCTAGGTTAATTGTGAAAAACAGTCTACATGTTTCTGCTTGAGACTGCTTAATTCAGCAAAGCTTTCATCAGGTCTAAAAGGGCAGGCCCCCGGTGGTATACGCACGCTAAGGCGCACCCTTACCTGGGTGGTGTGTGTGTTGTGCTAGGTAAAAACTCACGATTTTTACCCATGGGCGCTCCCGGAATTTCCAAGGGCCCTAATCAGAAAGAGAAATAACAGACATCAAGGCATTGTTGTGTACATATAATACTCTCTAATAATTGTGCCGAGGTATATATCCATCAGTAACACCATGTTTATGTGCCACTTGTTACACACTATCCCACACCAGTGAACGTACATATTGTGACACTAGTGAGAAGGAACCCCTGTTCAGTATTCCTACCAAAGGTTTAATCACACTTAGAATTAGTGCGAGAAATTACAGTACACGCTCGGTTAGTGCTGTCCCCATTCATTAAAAGCATGAAATGACTGTCACACCACATACACCTCTAGCAAAGGGGTGTATGCACTGCAGCACGGAAGAAACTTGGTATGCATAAAAGCGGCTTACGTGAAGACTGATATGGCTTCACGTCATGGGATCCGTGGTGGGGTTATGCTCGCCATATAAATACTTGAAATAAAGAAAAACAAAGGGTGTCTCTTAGGTAAGATTTTTGCATAAATGGCACATTACAGTTAAAAGCACCACGCATCATTCATAATTCAAAGCGTACTTACTTAGATTCTGGTGAAACCCTCCTGTGACCTACTGTGTACTCGTCCGTGGCCCAAATGTTGCTGTCAGGGCGCTGCGCGGAAGCAAAAGTACGGAACTGTAATGTTGTTTATACCCCCAAGAAGGACGCTGGAGCCACTGGTAAACTGAGTCTGTTTATTTCTATAATTCACCCTAAAGAGCGCCGAGCCTCTGCTCATGTCCCGGCTCCTTGCGCTCGTTTCGCGCCTCTGCCGAGCGCGGTGCGCGCGCAGCCAACATGGCCGCCGGCACGTCACGTCGCCGACGTGACGTGCAAACACTAGACCGCCACTACATATCTCCCTTTTTTCCAACACATAACATTTATAACTTACAGTCCGTCGCTCAGGTCATAGTCTCTGAACCTTGTAGGCTTGATCACCGCCCTGCCCCTCCGGGTCAGTCTTACCGGGGTGGTGGGGTTCACTCCTTCGCTGCTTCCTCTGCTTCCTAGCACCTCCGCGCTTCCCCTTACACCACTCGGTTCCTCTCCTACCCTCTGCTCTTGCTCGATGTCTCTCGCCTTTACCTGTCGCTGTTCTCCTCCTCTCATTTCAGGTTCTACCTCCGGATGTTCTTGTTGGCCAATCCCGTTCTCTCCATCTCCTACGTCTACTCCGCCATGGTCCCAATTTAGAATTTTGTTGCATCTTGCCATGCGGTCCTGTGACCATACATTCCCGTCACTCAGCCGGGCCGCTCTGCCCATTACTTCCTTCACCTGCATGGGCTTGCTGTATTTGCTCTCTCCCTTCCTTTGTAGCGTGGGCAACTTTACTCGCACCCACTCCCCCTTTTCCAGTCCCGTGTCTTTCACATTCCTCCGGTCGTCGTAGTGTTTTGTGTAGACAGCTTGTGCCTTCTCTATGTTGGCACGCACCACTGCGGGGGACCATTCACTCACAATTGTTTTCTCTTTCCACACCCGATTGTCTTGAGTGAATGGTTCGCGGCCTCGCAATATCTGGAAGGGGCTATAACCGGTCCCTGTGGGAGTGATCCTGTACGCCCACAGCATGTGCCATATATCCTTCTCCCAATCCTTGTTGTCCGAGATGGCTGCTTGGATCGACCCCATCACCACTCTGTTGAAGCGCTCCACTTGACCATTCCCCGCCGGGTGGTATATGGATGTATGCTTCGCTAGGATGCCGTTTCTCTGCATGAAGTTGTTCCATTTTTCCGATCTGAACTGGGGGCCATTGTCGCTGAGGATGGACTTTGGGATGCCTTCCCTCACAAAGGTGTCCGCCATAAATTTTATGATGGTCTCTGTGTCCATTGTCTCCTCTATCTTCACTTCTGGCCAGTTCGAGTACCTGTCCACTAGGACACACACGTACTTTTGGACTCCTTGTGTGTCTAGTATCGGGCCTAGGATATCAACTGACAGCTCCTCCCATGGATTCTTCGGAGGTTCAAATGTACCCAGTGCTGGGCGTAGTGGTTTGAGTGTCTTGTCTGCACCCTGGCACCGTGAGCAGTCTCTTACATGTCGCTCGGCTCTGACGTCCATCCCTGGCCACCAGTAATTTGGTTTGGACCTCAGTTTAAGTTTTCCAATTCCAAGGTGTCCCTCGTGCAGCATGTCCAGTAGTCGGGGGATGATACTTGTCGGGGGGATGACCTTCTCTCCTCTATACATAAATATTCCTTGGTCGTCTATAGACAGTTCTTCTCTAACTCCGAAGTAGGGGTTGAGTTCCCCTCGGGTGTGTCTCTTGTCAGGCCATCCTTGGGTGATGTGCAGCCTCACTTCCTCTAGGGTCTGATCTTCCTCATACGCCTGTTTCCATTCTTGAAGGCTGATGATTTTTTCGTGGTCCTCCATGAGTGCTACCCATTCTTCTGTTCCCGCCTTGTCTTCCTCACTCGGTTCCATGGCCGCTGCTCTGCTCAGATAGTCCGCCAATCTGTTCTTGCTGCCTGGAATATGCTCCACATCATACCTGAATTCAAGTAGTTTCAGTGTCATTTTGGAGATTCTGGGCGTGGCATCCGCATGTCCACTCGACGTTAGCACCTTCAGTAACGGCTTGTGATCCGTCCGCAATTGGAACCGCGTGCCCCACAGGAATTGTCTGAATCTCGTGGTAGCCCACACCACTGCCAGCATCTCTTTCTCTATCAAGCTGTACTTTTTTCTGTTTCACTCAGCGTGCGTGATGCGAAGCTTAGTGTCTCCAGTCTCCCTTGCCCTCGGTCTTGCATGAGAACGGCGCCCAGTCCTTTATCGCTGGCGTCTGTGGTTAGTACGGTCTTTCCTTGAGGGTCGTACCCTTGGAGTGGTATTGCTCCTGCTACTTCCTTCTTGATAATTTCGAATTCCCCTTGTGCTTCCTCTGACCAGCAGAATTCCGTATTCTCTTTCGTCAGCTGCCTCATGTGGTGGGTCTTGGAGGCAAAGTGCTGCACAAACTTGCCGTAGTACTCTGCCATTCCAAGGAATGATCTGACCTCTTCCTTGTTGGTGGGTGGAGGTGCTTCACAGATCGCTCTTACGTTTTCTGCTTTTGGAGTCACTCCTTGCACTCCTATCTCATGCCCTAGGTAGGTCACCGAGTTCATCCCTATCCGGCACTTGGACCACTCCGCTGTGAGTCCCTTTCTTTCTAGGATCCTCAGTACATTTCCCAGCTTCACATCATGGTCAGGTCTATCTCTCCCCATAACCAGAATGTCGTCCTGGAAGTATTGGACGCCGGCGGTATCCTTGAACAATTGGTGCATCAGTTTCTGGAACACCGCTGCTGCCGAGGTCAATCCAAATGGCATTCGGCGGAACTGATAGCACCCAAATGGGGTGATGAATGATGTGAGTTTGCGGCTCTCCGGGTGTAGAGCTATCTGGTGGTAAGCTGAGGTCAAGTCTATAGTGGAGTACCACTTAATTCCCCTAGGTGCTGGCCAGCATCTCCTCTATTCTGGGTAAGGGGAACCTCTCCACCACAATATTCTTGTTCAGTTGGCGCAGGTCGACACACAACCGGATCTTACCACTGGGTTTCTTAACTACCACCAAGGGTGCCAGCCACTCAGCACATGTGATGGGCTCGATGATCCCCTTCCTTTCCAAATCTTGAAGTTCCTCCCGAACTGCTTCCCTCACTGCCAACGGGACGTTCCTTGCTTTGTGGGCCACAGGCACGGCGTCTTCCTTTAGGACTATTTTGTGTGCGAACTTTTCCAGTCTTCCTACCGTGCCACCAAACACCTTAGGGTATTCACTCTTCCATCTGTCGAGATCGGGCGATGCCTCCTGTTCCGTTAGTAATATCTGCTCCTTGCCTCCCGGATCTAGCTTTATGCCCAGGTCGCCTTGGTCTAGCCAACCTAAGACCGAGGGGCCCTTCTCCAACACGTAGAGCTTGCAGTGTGCGGACCGGCCTCTGAATTCGAAGTTCAACGGCCTGAATCCTGCCATTGGTATGCGGTCTCCGTTGTACGTGACGGGACGGATGTCTAATTTTTCTAGTTCTGGGCCTAATCGCGGTACGAATTTCTCCTCCCACACCGCTCTCTGGACAATGGTGTAGGGCGAGCCTGTGTCTGCCACCACGCTGATTGTGACACCTCCTATTGCCATCTCCAGGACTGGTTTCATTGTCCTTTTCCCGTCTATGTCCAGGACCTGGCCGTCCACGCTCGACACCTGGTCGTCGATGTAGATTACTGTGACGACATCCTCCTCCGTACCTTCGTCTTGATCATCGATGCCTTGACCGACATACCTCACCATGCCCTTGGAGGCCTTCTTCCGACATACTTTCTCGTAGTGACCGATTATTCCGCAATACATGCATTTGGCGCAAAAAGCTGGATACTTCCTGTTGTGCGCCTCGTGCGACCAGCTCCCGCACCTATAGCATGGCTTCTTGTTGCTTCCCGCCTGTTTCCCCGAGGGGCCTGCGTTGCTCTGCCATTTGTTGGGTCCCCTCTCCGATGATCTCTTGTTCTGATAGTCTCTGCAAGGTTCTTCGTCGTCCACCTTGTTCACCATGGTGCTGGACGCTGTTTCTTTCCTCGTTACTTCTGCACACCGTCGTGCTAACTCGGCCCTTTTGACGATGACCAACACTTCTTTCAGTGTAGTGTCTCCGCTGGCCCACAGTTTGTCCTGCACTGCCGTGCACGTGGTATGCATCACCACTTGATCTTTGATGAATTCCTCTTCCCAGTTGTCGTATTTGCACGTGGATGCCAACCGCTTCAGTGCTGCCACGTATTCCTCCACCATTTCTCCCTGGCGTTGCTTCCTCTGTTGGAAATTGAACCTGTCCACAGATACACACACTGCCGGCCTGAAGTGTTCGTTGAGGTCATCAATTGCGTGAGCGTATACATCATCGTCTGTGGAAGTTCTCTGTTTTGGTACCAGGCTCTTGTAAATTCTCAGACCTTCCGGGCCAAGGTTCAGCAACAAGATGCGTTTTTTCCTCGTGGGTTTAAACTCCTCCTCATTCTCATCTTCCAAGACTCCTATGAAATTATCAATATATTCTCTCCAGTCCTCCCACTTCATTAGTGGTTCTCCAGGATGGGGCAAAAACTGCACCGGCGCCATTGCATATCCAGTTTGCGCACTCAATTTCTCTCTCTTAACCGTGGGTTGTACACTCCCTTGGCTTCTGGGGCTCCCCGGTGTGTTGTCCTGCTCTTCCTCGCTTGTTTGGGCTTGGGGACTACCTGCGTCAGCCCCCTCGCTCTTCGGTGGGGTATCCAGCTCGGGTTCCCCTGCCTTGTGGGCTGCGGCGTGATTTGGCGCACTTTGCTGCTTGTCCCTGTGGTCTGTCCACCCTCTGTGACTTGTCTGTGCCGCCCCCTCGGGTGCTCTTGGGCTCTGCCACGCTCTTTAGGGTACCTGTGAGGTAGTTGGTGATCCTCCTGGCCCTCTGTTCCTCTGGGCTCCTTGTTTGGTGGTCCTGCTTGGCACTGGTGCTGTCTGTGTGGTTGCTGTTGCTCTGGTGTTTCTTCTTTGCGGGGGGGGGGAGGGGGTCTGTTATCCCATCCTCGTCGCCATTGTAATGTTGTTTATACCCCCAAGAAGGACGCTGGAGCCACTGGTAAACTGAGTCTGTTTATTTCTATAATTCACCCTAAAGAGCGCTGAGCCTCTGCTCATGTCCCGGCTCCTTGCGCTTGTTTCGTGCCTCTGCCGAACGCGGTGCGCGCGCAGCCAACATAGCCGCCGGCACGTCACGTCGCCGACGTGACGTGCAAACACTAGACCGCCACTACAGGAACTGCGGTCACGTGGGTATCACGCTGTGGTGTGTGCGGCGTGACCTTTGGGTTGAAAATAAAGGGCCAGTGCCCTTATGTACAATGGAAGCTTTATTAGTACATTGAACATGACAAACATGACAAAAAAGTACAAAAAAGTACAAAAAGGTACACCCACTATGGTATCTAGTTGAAATGTGCTTCAGAGTTACCGTAACAGCGCTAGTGTGCACTATTGTGTGAAGTTTGCAAGCCCATAAGGGGATCAAATTGTGGAAAGGTCTACCATCCCAACAGAAATAGGACAACAAGTGTGTTAATGTCCCAAATGATTTAGCTACAGCAAAAAACACCCGTCTTGGCCTAATTGTGGAAAGGTCTACCATTCCTACAGAAATAGGACAACGAGTGTGTTAATGTCCCAAATGATTTAGCTATAGCAAAAAAACACCCACACCATCCAGGCGCATATGTGCCAACCCTCTTGTTGGATATAGTGGGAGTCCTCAGGGGTCGATCTATAATGCACACCCCTCAATGTTCTACGTCTCAACACAAATAGGGGTTGTTGTGCAGATGTCAAAGCTACTTCAGAGTACAGGATTAGCTAGCGTCACATCACAGTCCCCCATGGGATACCATCCAGGTGCATATGTGCCAAACCTCCCGTCGGACATAGTAAGAGCCCTTAGGGATCGATCTATAATGAACATCCCTCAATGTTCTACATCTCAACAATAGTAGGGTTTCTTGTGCAGATGTTAAAGTTACCTATATGAACATCTGCATTGTTTACTAATAACTTGAATAGCCTTCAGTTATTCTTGTATGCAATATAGGTGCAACTTAACTTCAACAAATTGCTTAGTGATAACTCTATAATATTGCAAACATTGCAGTAGAAAATCAAATAAATCACACTTAGAGTAAGTAACATGAATTCCAAGGTGGCTGGTTATTTTTCCCAATGCCCCCTCCCCATCCCCTTGAGATTGAGTGCCAGAACTAATTGTAGACTAATAGAGAAGGCTAAGTTTCAAAAAAAGGCAGTGAAAAGGCTGGTTTAGTTTTCATCTAATACATTGGGATGGGCCTACAATAAAGTATGACAAATTAGTTCTGAACTACAAATTCCCCCATCTTTTAAAAGTTAGCTTTTATAAATTCTAGTCTAATGAAAATAGAAAGTATTAGATGCCCATTTTTAAATACTATGTTGACAAATAGAAGGCAGTATTTTTCCTAGCTATGCCTTTAATCTGCCTTCTTCAATTTGTAGAGGGCATATGTACAGTCCAATGAGGTCGGAAACACATCCATTTCAAATTGGCTGCTATCACAACTTCCAACCCATTGCTCAATGTAATACTTTCCTTCTATCAGTAGCATTTTCATTGACTGACATCGGAGTGGTAAACCTGCAGTTGTTGATACATTTGAGATTTCCTGCATGTGTTTTTTCTGCATTCTCATTGCTGCTCCTGTTGTAGATGTGTTTCTCTGAAAACCACAGCTGCACATGATGCACATTATGCATGCACATTTAAAAAATGTAAGTCTTGCATTTGGTTGTTTTTCAAATTTGATTTCATAGCCTACTCTCTAAGAATCGTCACCCCTCAATTCTTTGCAGGTACTGCTTAACTCTAGTGCTGAATTAATACTGCTGGTGGAAGAATTTATTAGTATTTCTGCGTTACAAGAGTCATGACAAATTTCTAAATTCCTCCAAATCCTACGGCGGAATGAAATATTCCACCCACCCCTAACCAGCCCCAGTGCTTAGACTGTCTCCTGTCAAGACGCTAGAAAGAAGTTGCCATTTGTCCTAAGAAGAAGAGTCCCACTGGTAAACCCACAAGATGTACTGCCAGGGTAGTGCTCAGGGAGGAGATGTGGGGAGGAGATTACCCCACTTACTTTTGGGAACAGTGAAGCTGTCCCTGTATGCTTAGGAAATAGTACCCAAACTTACATGCCTGATTATACAGGCAGTAGCGTACCATCAATGGCCAGAAGGTGGAGGCTCTATGAAACACAGAAACCATCTTTCAGTGCTATACAGTCTCTGGCTTACTAAAGGTACCTCCGAGTCCAGGTAAGCCTGTTAGCTGTCTGCTAGGGAATAACCTGAGCAAACTATTTTTAAGGAGGTACATATTAGGTCACACTTTAAAATGTTGGGATTATTGAGTGGGTGCTCATGGCCACTTAGTCCATGGCAACAGAGGTCGCTCATAAGACCTGCAACCAGAACAACAGAGACCCAGGTACAGTGGGATCCCCTGTTAGAACAACGGATCAAGCTGAGTATGACAGGCGCGTCCACCAGTGCCACAATGACCTAATAGTCAACCTAAGTCAGATGGTTCTGACCCCTTTGGAAATAGAAATTCTTGAGAAGAGATTAGGTTTTGTGCCACACTATCTGATGACTTCAAAACCCATCAGGAACTTTATGCTTTCTTCTGTAAAATCCGTGTATCCTTTTTCTTTGAGAACTGGACTGACACTAGGCCAGAAAATCCATGCAATATGTGCCTTAGGAACAAGTCCACATTTTAACCAATAATGCAACAAACTGCATCTGAGGTGGCGACTTTTGAAAAATCAGTCCTACAGTCCTTTAATACTGAAAAGAGTCAAGCTAGAAGACCATTCTTTAACATGAACAAAGAAGAACGGTGTTCCCATGATTTGAGATCAGACCTCCTTATTGTTATCGAACAGGCTGATAAAGGGGAGCAATTGTCATGACGGATGCCACTGCATATCATGCAGAGTGTTTGTGGCAGCTACAAGATACCAAATATTATAAGCCCACCATGCTTGACCCTACATCGAGACTTCCAAAAACTATTTCCAATATTGTCAAGAAGGCTGCTGAAGCTGGGTGGATCACAAAAAATGAGGCAGAATTCCTCACACCCAGTCACCCAAGGGTTCTGGCATTTTATATCCTGCCAAAGATACATAAAACTCAGAGGCCTCCACCAGTCCGCCCGATTGTATCTGGCATTGGTTCTATTTTAGAACCATTGTCACAATTTGTCAACTGTTTCCTCAGACCTTTGGTGGCCACAATGTTGTCATATCTCCAAGCACCAAACATGTTTTGTCCTTTTTGACTACAATTGAGTTCGATCGTGTTGTACATTTTTTGGCCTCCTTTGATGTTGAAGCACTGTACACAACACCCCTCAAGAGGATAGCCTTCGGACCATTACCATCTATTGTCAGATAGCCCTGACCCCGACATCGTTTGTCATGGTGTCAAGGCTAGCAACTAGGTTCTAATGGCACAGGAGCAGAACAATACTAGTTTCCAATTCCCCTCTCAGAACCTCCCTGCCTAATATCTCAATAAACCATTTCAGTTAAGTACCCAGGGGGGAATGGGGAATGGGACAGAGTAGAGACAGCTCCCAACACTCTGCTTGTTCTGCCAATCTTCTATTCTTCTTCGTAGTGTTCTTGTAGTGCTAAAACACATATGTAATGTAACTTTACTTTTCCATTTATCTAATAATAACTTACTTTACTTAACATTTAGGGTTGCTTGTCTTACCAGGATACAAGTGGGAGCCTACTTCTCTAATTACTTCTCTTTTTGCTTTCTTCTTTATTTATGAAGAGAAGTGCAGTTCAGTAATCTTCTTTCTTGGTTTTCAGGGACGACCTGCACCTATCCTGCTTCAGCATCCTTCACAAGAAATTATACTGGTAAGTCTAAGTTTATTTTATTTAATTCTGTAATGGTGTGCCTCTAATTTCTATTAGTGTACTTACAGTGTGTTGAACTGAACTGGCTGTATTAAACGGGGTTCTGGGAATTCATGTATCTGCCTTTCTTTCTAGTTCCACAAATTGGATCTGGATCATAAAATCAAAGCTGGTCCGAACAGAGGCCCCCAAAGTACATTTGGCCCAGAGCCCCCAAAATCCCTAAAAAGTCCCTGAAAGTTTCTTTTAAAATTAAACTGGCAGGAGCGCAAAATGCCAGCCAAACATGTGTTGTTTAAACAGCCTGCAAATTGCTAAATATGGTTAGAAATAAGAAGTATGTATTCATTTTTAATGTTACTTTTCTGTCTTTATTCCCTTTTATTATCAGTCATGGATCATTCAGGCAGCTCTAGAAAACAATTAAAAGTTATTTCTATTTATATTTGCTGTTCAAAGTATGCTCAGACAAGTGCTGAAAATACAACTTTAGGTGACTGCTTATTTTTATACCATCTGTGACATCAAAATAATGAGCTGGCAGCCCTAATCATAAGACTGGAAGTTTGTTGAGGGATCAGCACATTATTTATTTCCTCCTCCCTGATCCATGGTTACTGCCATAATAGCAATAGTTAAACACATTTGAAACCCTTCGCTGCCATCAATAACATGCTGAGTTACTTCAAGTGTCTGGTAATGCACCCTGCATTCAGACCACTCACTCCTCATTCTCGCCCTTCACTTTCACCCTCACCCAGCACTCACACTGATCCCGATGCACTCACACCGTTCACCCACTTACCCTCCACTCACAGTGATCACTCTGCGCTCACAGTGATCACAATGCGCTCACACTGATCACCATGCGCTCACAACATTCACCCACTTACCCTCCACTCACAGTGATCACTCTGCACTCACACCCATCACAATGCGCTCACACTGATCACCCTGCACTCACACCATTCACCCACTTACCCTCCACTCACAGTAATCAATCTGCACTCACAGCGATCACAATGCACTCACAATGATCACCCTGCAGTCACACCATTCACCCACTTACTCTCCACTCACAGTGATAACTTTGCACTCACAGTGATCACTCTGCATTCACAGCGATCACTCCACTCACAGCGATCATAATGCACTCACACCATTCACCCACTTACCCTCCACTCACAGTGATCACTCTGCACTCACAGCAATCACAATGCGCTCACACTGATCACCATGCACGCACACCATTCACCTGCTCACCCTGCAATCACACTGATCACCATGCACTCACACCATTCACCCACTTACCCTCCACTCACAGTGATCACTCTGCACTCACAATGCACTAGCGCTGTTCCCTCTGTACCTTACTCCTCACGCTCACAAGCCCACTACTCGACCTCCAGTCATGACACTTTACTCACCTGTCCTCCTCACTGCTCAATCTGCAATCTCACTCCAATAAGCCCACCACTAACCATACATTCATTCGCCCACTCTGCACTAACATGCGCACCCAAATTCATATGGTCACCTCACTCACCCCTGTACACAAGTATGGGCATGCCGTGCCCCATTAAGGTTTTCGTCCTAAATTACAAAAGGAAACATCTAAATGCACTGCAATCCAGCCTTCCAGGGGCCCCTTGATAGAGACAGTTCTGTTTTTGCACTGGTGGACTGGAATAATTCCTAAACAGATTCTTACAAATACAGTTTTGTTTAATTTCTTTTTAATGTAATTGATGTGAGGGAGTCTATTACTATTTGCAGAGAAATGTGTTTGTTTCATGCAACAACCATAAAAAAGTTAACCATCAAAAAGTTAGATCCAAGCGGATCCGCACATATGAATGTTTCTCGTGTACCAGCTCTGAGCTAGGGCGTGCTTGAAACATCTGACAACACTGTCTCCTTTACAGTCCCTGTCTTGACTGAAAATGTCTGCAGATTATTCAGCTTTGGGAGAAACTGCTTTCAAAACTCTCTTGTCTTTCAGCTCGTCCTATTTATGTGAGATTGGGTTCTCAGCATTTGCGGTATTAAAGACTAAGTACCATTCAAGACTGGATGTGGAGAACAACCTGAGGATGGCAGTAGCAAAAATTCATCCACAGATTGATTGTCTCTGAAAAACAGGCACACCTGTCACATTTATGTTGGTGGTGTTATTATCAATCCATGTCATGTGTAAAACAATGGTACAAAAGGGGGTGGTGATGGACGGAGCGTCTGAATCAATCAAACACTCACACCCAGTCAAAAGATCTGGGTTTAATCCATCACCGTTCTTTAGCCCACTCTGCCACCCCAGTTCAGACATGGCTATATGCAAATCAGTCTGACCCTGTGCCTCATGGGAACAGTACAGCCCGAACTGCCAAGCCATGTCTTCCCTGGACCGGAAACAAGCTTCCGAGGACCAGTTTCTGGCATTCCAGCCGTCTTCAGCCCGGCTTGCTTGAATCCAGTGGCAAAGTGAGCAAGGGACGTCTAAAACAAAGCACCTTAGTAAAAACAATTTGTGAACATTTTATCTTGGAAAGTGGTGTTTTAGGCTGCGTAATAAGCCTCTGTCATTTCACCACACTCACTCACAAACATGCAGTTTACTAAACACTCTTATTGTATTGAATATTATTTGCTGGATATGCCCGGAATGTTCGCATGGCGGTCGATTCCAGAAATTTCTGTCAGGTGGTGTGGGGGGGCCCAACATCTAAAAAAAATCAGCTGGGGGGGCTCAACCTACAAAAGTTTGAAGACCTCTGGTTTAAGGTATTTGCATCGTAATGACAATGCCTTTTATTTATGTTTTAAAAACAGCACATAAATAATAAATAAAAGTATTTGTCATTTACAATGACAATTACTCTCGAAAATGCGAGACCTACTGCATTGCAAATGCTCGTTTTGTTCATTTCCTCCCACAGGAGCAGGGACTAATTATTGTATAGTTACACTCATTTGGGGGGATGGGGGGGATTATTTTATTTCTTTGTTTCCTGCTCTCCTGTTCCTCACCCCACCACCACTCTCCCACGTGCTACATGCCTGCCCCACCTACCCCAGCCTTGCTGTGTGTTTAGTCCATAAGATTATCATTCATTTTGCCCATTTCCTCGTCTCCTTGCGGCTCCTCTTTACACCCGATCTCTGTTCCACTGAATTCAGGGACATGTGGTTCTTTTTAGGTCGAGCTGGCGTTGGAGCGCGAAGCGCTCCCGCCAGCGAGTTCTATAGTCACCGTGTTAACTGGCAAGGGAGATAGAGCTGTGCACGAGCCGCTACTGGCCTGTGTACGAGCCGATTCAGCTCTGTGAATGCGCACGTCTCCGGAAGACATGCTGCGCCCGAGCCGCCTCCCGCTTGTTCTTTCAGCAAATATTCTCGGAGCCCTAGGGCAAAGTTACCGAACAGCACAACAGGTAGGCTTTTTACATTTATGAAGACAGTATGATAGGCCTCGTACACACACCTCCCCTTCCAGTGCCATACTAAATCAATCTAGCAGTGTACCCTAGGTATTGTTGGGTACAGAGTATTTGAGATCTTGCTGTTGGCTATGGGCTATTAACGATGAAAGTATTCTCAAGCTTTGTCTGCGCAATTACATATTTTGTGATGATCATCATGATTTACTGTTTGGGTTTTTCGGATCCAAGAGAGGTGTTAACAGTCGATAAAGTTGATGTTTATAAAACTGTAATAAAGCGTCCTGTCTCTTTTTTGTGTTAACTGCTCATTTGTGAAGTTTGAGGTAGGCGAACTTGACTGCTTGTTTTTCACAGACGGCGTGCTGGAAATGTTATGCAACAGAATGAACTTGCTTGAGTGCAAAGTCTTCTAACTGTAGAACCTAATGTGTGTTTTCACCTCCCCTCAGTCCTTGATCAGGACACGGGGCTGCGACCATGCGATGTGTTTAACTTATTCACAAATGGCTGCTTGAGGCCAAAGTACGCACACCCTCCTCCATTAATGGGTTCTGTTACACAGCCTGTAAAACGCGGCAAACAATGCCAGTGGGAAGGAATGCAGTTGAGTCTGGAAACTATGTTCCACATAAGATTTTGATATTCTCAAAATGCAACCTTAGTAGGAGTGCTAGTTGCGACGAGCTTCATGGTGGATAAAGTGTATGCATGTTTTCATTGAAAAGACAAACTCCTATATATTTTGAAATACAAATATGCTGCCTGGATCGTTGGCCTCGTAGGAAATACTTTACATAGAAATGCACTGCAATTACATAATTGGATGCGAAAAGGACAGATTTATAGCAAATAAGCAACGTTCTTAATTGGAGTGGACCTAAAGTATCAGGGTCATTTTGTCCGTTTTATTTTTCTTTTAGGCAACATCTCTCTTCCCTCCCCTCCCCGAGGACCCTTCGAGTCCCAACTCCACCCTCCAACTCCACCCTCCAACTCCAACTCCACACTCCAACTCCAACTCCACCCTCCAACTCCAACTCCACCCTCCAACTCCAACTCCACCCTCCAACTCCACCCTCCAACTCCACCCTCCAACTCCAACTCCACCCTCCAACTCCAACTCCACCCTCCAACTCCAACTCCACCCTCCAACTCCACCCTCCAACTCCACCCTCCAACCCCACCCTCCAACTCCACCCTCCAACTCCACCCTCCAACTCCTTTTTTTTTTTTTTTGAAATTTTATTGAAAGTTCATGACAATAGCATATCCAATAAATACGAGAAAACACATTAATATAGAGTGACCAAATAAGTATACATACAGGATGTTAAAACAGATAAAAACCAATAATATAGGAGAAGTGATAATATATATGTGAAGGACAGGAGGGAATATCTACATAGGTATTAAGAGCTATTGGCGAGTGGTTTTTGACCGCCTCCATGCTGCCACGGGCGACCAAATCCTTAGCCCCATGTCCCTGGATTTCACTCCCTTCAGTGCATACAGCTCCGACTCGATGTTATGGATCCCGAGCAGCCTACAGATCCACATCTGAAAGGTTGGAGCATCAGCGTCCTTCCATGCAGCAGCAATTAGTATTCTAAGAACAGCTATTGCTATAAACACAAGTGCCTCAGACTCTATGCTTAAACCCAGTTTGGCGTCATACCCGAATATTAAAAGTGTAGGGGATAGGTCGATCCTGACAGCTAGCAGCCCCTCTAAAAACTTTGCAATTTCGTTTTTCGTTGGCCCTAGTTTCTCACAGCTACAAAACATGTGAAGCAGATCGGCAGGGCCCTTACCACATCTAGGGCAGTTGTTATCCGCTCTCTTACCCCAATCATACAGTTTTGCCGGTGTATAATATAAATTAAATAGGGTTTTAAAATGCTGTGCTCTTAGGTTTGAAGAACGTAAAAACCTTTTATCCATAAGGATGGCTCTATCTAGATCGATATCGGGGTCGTTCAGTTTCCCAGCCCAGGTAGCCTCTGTCTTAAGCATATCATCTGGCAGCGTTCCCAGGAATAATGCATATATTTTCCTTATGCGGCGACCGCCACCCTTCATGTAATCTAATAGTATACATTCTTTTGATATATCTATAGTAGGTCTTTTGGATTTAATTGTGTTAGTCAATTGTATATATTTAAACTCTTGAGAGCCTTGGAGTGAACTCCACCCTCCAACTCCACCCTCCAACTCCAACTCCACCCTCCAACTCCAACTCCACCCTCCAACTCCACCCTCCAACTCCACCCTCCAACTCCAACTCCACCCTCCAACTCCACCCTCCAACTCCACCCTCCAACTCCAACTCCACCCTCCAACTCCAACTCCACCCTCCAACTCCACCCTCCAACTCCACCTTCCAACTCCAACTCCACCCTCCAACTCCAACTCCACCCTCCAACTCCAACTCCACCCTCCAACTCCATCCTCCAACTCCACCCTCCAACTCCAACTCCACCCTCCAACTCCAACTCCACCCTCCAACTCCACCCTCCAACTCCACCCTCCAACTCCACACTCCAACTCCACACTCCAACTCCACCCTTCAACTCCACCCTCCAACTCCACCCTCCACCCTCAAACTCCAACTCCACCCTCAAACTCCAACTCCACCCTCAAACTTCAACTCCACCCTCAAACTCCAACTCCACCCTCAAACTCCAACTCCACCCTCAAACTCCAACTCCACCCTCCAACTCCACCCTCCAACTCCAACTCCAACCCCCAACTCCACCCTCCACCCTCCAACTCCACCCTCCACCCTCCAACTCCATCCTCCACCCTCCAACTCCATCCTCCAACTCCACCCTCCACCCTCCAACTCCACCCTCCAACTCCACCCTCCCACTCCACCCTCCAACTCCACCCTCCACCCTCCAACTCCACCCTCCAACTCCAACTCCACCCTCCACCCTCCACCCTCCAACTCCACCCTCCACCCTCCAACTCCAACTCCACCCTCCAACTCCACCCTCCAACTCAAACTCCACCCTCCAACTCCACCCTCCACCCTCCAACTCCACCCTCCAACTCCAACTCCACCCTCCAACTCCACCCTCCAACTCCACCCTCCAACTCCACCTTCCAACTCCAACTCCACCCTCCAACTCCAACTCCACCCTCCAACTCCAACTCCACACTCCAACTCCACCCTCCAACTCCACCCTCCAACTCCACCCTCCAACTCCACCCTCCAACTCCACCTTCCAACTCCAACTCCACCCTCCAATTCCAACTCCACCCTCCAACTCCAACTCCACCCTCCAACTCCACCCTCCAACTCCACCCTCCAACTCCACCCTCCAACTCCACCCTCCAACTCCACCCTCCAACTCCACCCTCCACACTCCCCACTCCAACTCCACACTCCCCACTCCAACTCCACACTCCCACTCCAACTCCACACTCCACCCTCCAACTCCACCCTCCAACTCCACCCTCCAACTCCACCCTCCAACTCCAACTCCACCCTCCAACTCCAACTCCACCCTCCAACTCCACCCTCCAACTCCAACTCCACCCTCCAACTCCACCCTCCAACTCCAACTCCACCCTCCACCCTCCAACTCCACCCTCCAACTCCACCCTCCAACTCCACCCTCCAACTCCACCCTCCAACTCCACCCTCCAACTCCATCTCCACACTCCCACTCCAACTCCACACTCCCACTCCAACTCCACCCTCCAACTCCACCCTCCAACACCAACTCCACCCTCCAACCCCAACTTCACCCCCAACTCCACCCTCCAACCCCAACTCCACCCTCCAAACCCAACTCCAACCCCAACTCCACCCTCCAACCCCAACTCCACCCTCCAACCCCAACTCCACCCTCCAACTCCACCCTCCAACTCCACCCTCCAACTCCACCCTCCAACTCCACCCTCCACTCCACCCTCCACTCCACCCTCCACTCCACCCTCCAACTCCACCCTCCAACTCCACCCTCCAACTCCACCCTCCAACTCCAACCCCACTCTCCAACCCCAACTCCAACCCCAACTCCAACTCCACCCTCCAACTCCAACTCCACCCTCCAACTCCAACTCCACCCTCCAACTCCACCCTCCAACTCCAACTCCACCCTCCAACTCCAACTCCACCCTCCAACTCCACCCTCCAACTCCACCTTCCAACTCCAACTCCAACTCCACCCTCCAACTCCAACTCCACCCTCCTACTCCAACTCCACCCTCCAAACTCCATCCTCCAACTCCAACTCCACCCTCCAACTCCAACTCCACCCTCCAACTCCAACTCCACCCTCCAACTCCACCCTCCAACTCCACACTCCAACTCCACACTCCAACTCTACCCTCCAACTCCACCCTCCCACTCCACCCTCCAACTCCACCCTCCAACTCCACCCTCCAACTCCAACTCCACCCTCCAACTCCACCCTCCAACTCCACCCTCCACCCTCAAACTCCAACTCCACCCTCAAACTCCAACTCCACCCTCAAACTTCAACTCCACCCTCAAACTCCAACTCCACCCTCAAACTCCAACTCCACCCTCCAACTCCACCCTCCAACTCCATCTCCACACTCCCACTCCAACTCCACCCTCCAACTCCACCCTCCAACACCAACTCCACCCTCCAACCCCAACTCCACCCTCCAAACCCAACTCCAACCCCAACTCCACCCTCCAACCCCAACTCCACCCTCCAACTCCACCCTCCACTCCACCCTCCACTCCACCCTCCAACTCCACCCTCCAACTCCACCCTCTAACTCCACCCTCCAACTCCAACCCCACTCTCCAACCCCAACTCCAACCCCAACTCCAACTCCAACTCCACCCTCCAACTCCAACTCCACCCTCCAACTCCAACTCCACCCTCCAACTCCACCCTCCAACTCCAACTCCACCCTCCAAATCCACCCTCCAACTCCACCCTCCAACTCCACCCTCCAACTCCAACTCGACCCTCCAACTCCAACTCCACCCCCCAACTCCACCCTCCAAGTCCACCTTCCAACTCCAACTCCACCCTCCAACTCCAACTCCACCCTCCAACTCCATCCTCCAACTCCAACTCCACCCTCCAACTCCAACTCCACCCTCCAACTCCACCCTCCAACTCCACCCTCCAACTCCACACTCCAACTC
Organism: Lissotriton helveticus; assembly: GCF_964261635.1. Taxonomy (NCBI): domain Eukaryota; kingdom Metazoa; phylum Chordata; class Amphibia; order Caudata; family Salamandridae; genus Lissotriton; species Lissotriton helveticus. Next base: position 942,171,026 of record NC_136072.1, on the reverse strand, counting down.
CACACTCCAACTCCACCCTCCAACTCCACCCTCCAACTCCACCCTCCAACTCCACCCTCCAACTCCACCCTCCAACTCCAACTCCACCCTCCAACTCCACCCTCCAACTCCACCCTCCAACTCCACCCTCCAACTCCACCCTCCACCCTCAAACTCCAACTCCACCCTCAAACTCCAACTCCAACCTCAAACTTCAACTCCACCCTCAAACTCCAACTCCACCCTCAAACTCCAACTCCACCCTCCAACTTCACCCTCCAACTCCAACTCCACCCTCCATCACTCAGGGCCTCCACGGCATCACTCAGGGCCTCCACAGCATCACTCAGGGCCTCAACAGCATCACTCAGGGCCTCCACAGCATCACTCAGGGCCTCCACAGCATAACTCAGGGCCTCCACAGCATCACTCAGGGCGTCCACAGCATCACTCAGGGGCACCACAACATCACTATGCGCTACCAGAGCATCACTGAACGCCACAGCATCACTGAACGCCACAGCATCACTCCGCGCCATCACAGCATCAATCTGTGCAACCATTCAACTACAACTGGTTCAAATATGTTCGCTCAATGTTTCAAGCTTTATTACAAATGTCACAAAAAGATGTTAATATTTCACTTCTGATCTTGGATTTTCATCACAATAAAATACACTGAACATATTCTTCACAAAAGTTATTTACAAATGTTTAAGCTATTGCCATTATAAATTACAATCACTTTTATTTAAGTATTATTTATTAAAAAAAATTAAAAGCCATTGTTATTTGTAATATCAATACATCTAAGTCACGTAAATACAAAACATGTTGCATTTCAAATGCTATAGGTGTCACATTTGCGAAAGATATAACTATTGGCATTGTAAATGACAAAGCTATTAATTTAGCTATTTTCAAAACAAACACATAAATAAAAAAATTGTCATTTACAAGACCAATAGCTCAAACTTTCCTAATGCGAGACCTATTGCATTGCAAATGCTTGTTGCCTTTGAAATTCTGTAAGCGCACAGAGAACACGAGCTGCAGGCACTACATGTCCTATCATGGCAAGTGCTTTCTCACCGCTTGATGTCACCACCACGGCAGGAGACCTGCCTTGTTGTCTTGTTTTTTCTATGCCTACAATTCCTGTTACTGTCCAGATGTGGTGGGTTCGTGTAAAGCAACCCCTCAACAGAGCTGCCGTTGCCAACTAACAATAGAGAAATACGTCTTCTTTGCCCCCAAGATTCCAGCATTTCACAGCTCCGCTCTGCATTTTCAGTTCATTGAGATAATGCTTTTGGCTAATTGGAAAATCCAGGTCTATGAAATGTCATTTATTTGTTTGTCTATTTATTTACATATTTATGTATAGTGTTTTACGGTTCTGACGCAGAGAAAAGATCAGGTGCGGTGGTGGTCCTCGGAGCCCCAAATGATGAAGGGCGGTTCCGAGTGGTGACTGATGGGTGCCAGAGACCAGACACTAACCTGACCTGGCTCCTGTAACTTTGAGTTGTATGGCTAGTGGTAACAACTCACTACTACTGTCCTCAATAACTACCTGTATAAATCCTGACCCTCTGATACTTCTTTGTGATAAGCTAAATTACCTGTAACCACTAAGAAAATAGCTTCTTATTCTCACTAACAGATGTGTAAGGAATTGGTAAATGTCCTCCAGCAGACCACTGACTTCAAAATCGCAGTCACAGCTCTTAACAACACTAGCCAACTCCACACAGAGCAGCAAATAGTACAGAAAATATTTTGTCACAATGTGGCTTAGACCCTTGTCTCTCATCGGATGCTTGGGTTTGCGTGCTGTAGCACCCACATATATCCTAGAATGCTATAAAGCAATTCAATACTAATGGCTGGCAATGCACTACAAAATAGAGCAGCATAGCAAGTGTTTAATTGCCATTCTCCACCCCCCTCTGTTAATGAGGGCTGGCTTGTTGGTGTTATATGGTGCCACTTGTGCCAGGGCGTTTCTCTGAGATGGCTTAAGTTGTTACCATGTTCTTAGATTAGTTCAACTGAGTTTAGATGGGGCAGTCCTCCACAAAACTGACATGCCTAACCTCAGGGGGAGGTTGGACTCCACAAAGGTAAGTGACCCTTGCCTCGTGCAAAGATTGACAATGTCTATGGCAGCTGTATGTTAAGTGATATGTGTCTTAAAATTAATTGTGCATTAAGAGAGTCTTGAAAGTTTGCCAGATGTAGATAAGAACATTTGATTTAGCGTGAGCAAAGGCCCTTTGTGAGTTTAACAAGTTAGACACTGAGAAAGTACAATCTGTTCCAAAGATTTGTACTCAGAACCAGAAGATAGCAAGCAAACCGAAAAAGATTGTGACCCCTAATACAGAAATAAATGTCCAAAGAAGACATGGCCATATGGATTATTTTATCAGCCTTTCTGCAGAGCTCTGCTGGTGGGTCTATCTACATGTGCTAGTGCTATGCCAAGCTCTGAGGAGTCTCAGTTCTCGAGGGCCAGAGCCAAGTCAGATTTCCAGGCTGTCCACAACCAATGAATTGACATGCTATAACTCCACTTGGAATCATTTACATTGGCAGTAATTATTCTGAAGCTGTGTCATGGTTGTGGCTCTGGAGGACCAGCGTTATACATACTTTCTTTTATAGTATGTCAACTATGGTTCCCTCAAGGAAAAATAACTTTAACCTTTTAAAGTGCAATCTGAGACCAGTCATCCTTCTTCATAGTAGGAATGTTAACGAATGAATATGTTATCTTAAATTATCACCACACTAATATCTCATGCAAATCTACTTTGATTTTAACCACACCTAACTCCTTTCACATGTACCCTATTAACTGTTTAATTGTAACCGTATATGTCATTAGGATTCCTCCATTGCCATTCAACGGTTGAGTTTATACCTGGCACTGCCTTTGTTAATCACTTTTTACATTTATTTATGAAGGAGGAGGCATAAAAGAATGACGAAAAGTAGGCAATAGTGGAGCATCCTCAAACATTTGTTTTGAAGACTGGAATATTTTATCATATTAATTTTAGAAACTTGTGTATACACGTCTCGATTTCAAGACTAGTGACTTGTTTTTGATAAATACCACTTCTTAAAACAGGGACTACACTGTTGGATGTTTGCATCTAATGAGTTTTGCTGATATTTTGATTCATTTTGATTCGGTATCCCACATTTGTTGTTCACCGCATGTTCCTTTGATACTGTAAATGGTTATGACATTGTAGAGGAATTCCACATTTTCTTAATATGATTCATTTTTAGTGTAATGTTTGCCATGACTTCTTAAGACATGCTTCCCATTGCAGCATTATGATGGGTGTTTCAAATTCTATAATAAATTATTTGGCTCTTATTTTGAGTTTGCCACTGCATTCTGAATACATATATTTAAAGTTACCTAAAGCAGGATTTGCGTTATTATCCTTGTATTTAGAGAACAAATCAAACTAAATGCTCTGACATTTACACTCTAGATATTTTAAGGTACCGGATGACCACATGCATGTTGATAACAGTGATGAGGCCGCCTCATATTCCTGCTCATCCTCTTTGCCCTAGTGATACTGTTCATCGTGAGGCACTACTTACTGTCCTTTTCTTGAGTATGGACTTCAGGGGCATATCGCTTTACTCTTCTTTCTCATTTTAAAACTATTGATCACAGTATGATCAGAGTATGTGATCTTTCTGATCTCCTGCTTTTCCCTTTTTGTGTGGGAGAGCTCAGGGTTGTGTCCTCTGACTGCTGACTCTCCCTGGTCAACCTTTACATGGGATCTGTGGAAGAAGCAGTAGTAAGAGACAACGTGGCCTTCCACTCAGGTGCTACCTAAACATGTCTAATATATCTGGCTTCTCAACTGTGGAAACCTATCTCAAAACAGAATTGAATGAGCTCCATTTCATTCAAACTAAATCACAGCAGACCAGAATGTCTCCTTCTGCACTCCAAAGGCCTGCCTCCAGTCATCCAGACTGGATTGACACCCATTTCCCAGTGGACATCTTCCCACTCTAATAATAATAATAATAATAATATTTCCTATTTGTAAAGCGCAAACATATCACCCATAAGGGTTTTAAGGCGCTGGGAGCCGTCAAGGAGATTAAGTGAACTATTCCCCAGAGTCACATGATGCTAAGATGAGCTGCCGCGGGCGATTGAACCGTGAGCCCCACGCTCCAGAGTCAGCCACTCTGGCCGCTGCTTCACACCCTGCCCTCAAATTGCATAAGGATCATCTCTAGGATTCTTCATTAACATAATACTCCATCTCAAGTCTTACCATGCCTCTTTATTCCAACTTCACATTTCCATGAAGCTAAAAACATGAGTCGCAGCACCAGGTATCCGATCAGGCTTCAAGCTAAGGTATTGTCCCATGCAGTAAGGAAATCAAGAATTGAGTTAGTTGCTTGTTGACTAATGGTTACATCAGAACACAATATCTTCTGAACAATATGAAGGCGATCCACCTAAGTTGTACCACGAACCTGAAGAATAATCTTTACTTTGGTGAAGGTTCTCTTAGCTCCAGAAGTAAATCACTTTTCCAACATTAACCTGGAAGCAAGTCTTCTCCTGTCTTCGATTAAGCCTTTTCAGTCTTCTACTTGAAAATCTACAATTAGCAGACACCTAACATAATGCCCCATGCAAAGATCTAAAGTCTTACGCTTGATCAGGTGTCCTTGTTAAGGTTTTATCAGAGATAACTTGAAAAAATCCTGGTTGGAATAGCTAACAGGTCACTCTTCCACCTGGAATGGACTACTTGATTTGGTTGCGCCTTTATATTTACATCCATGTGCCTTAACTTCATCCTGAAGGATTTCCCCTGCCTCCCTGTTGAAGCCAGAATCACCTACAGTGTTTTTGGCCGAACAGTTCAAGGCTATCCACCTAAGATAACCCTCCTACCTGGTGGATACTCATAACTTCACAGAAGGTTCATGAGGCACTAGAAGTAAATCACATCTGTAACTAAAACCTTGAAACAAACATGCTAGAAGAGCTACAATAAGCACCCAACGGTATAGCAATTCTTGTTGGCCCATCTATCCTCCATTCATCTTGAAAAATAATTCACAGTTTTCATTCTCTGCAAGTGCCTCCATGTCTTTTATATTCCTACCTAATGCCACTAAGCTGTTTGTTATTCTTTCTAATGTTATATGCGCCTTTGGGACCTTGTCTGTGATAGAGGGCTGATTTTTTTGCCGGATATGCTGCCATGTAAATGTGAATGTAAATGTATTGCGACTTATATAGCGCACGTATCACCCGAAGGCATCAAGGCGCTTGCCTTGGGAACCCGTCCTGGCTTTTCCCTGTGAGATAACCCCTACTGGGTATCCCAGGGTGAAAGCCAGGCATCCCGCAGCGGGTGGGCCGCCGTAGTGGAGATTAAGCAACTATTGCCCAGAGTTGCAGCGTGGGACCCCATGATTAGAATAGGCACCGAGGCGAGAATTATCGAGTCCGTGGACATTTTAGGCTCAGGACCCTGCCGCGTCGGGAATTGAACCCAGGTCCCGGGCCAGACCTCTGCATCAGGGTCTGCGGCTCTAATCAGTGAGCCACACTCCCCCCCGCCATGATTCAACTGTCCCCAAATTGTCACATTCTAATTGCACCCTCCTACAGAGTGGGGCTGGTTTGCAAAATTTTGCCAGAACTGATTTTGATTCCAAGGCCGGCCCCTATCTGTGTCCACAGTCCACAAAGACCTTTGCTAAACATATATTACACAACATGGTATGCAATACATCATTTGCCACCCTTGCGCCCACTGATTATGTTGCTACTTGCTAATACAAGTTTTGCAGGGCTATTATTGCATGGGTCCTGCCCGATGTATGTGAGGAACCATCCCCACACCGCGCTTTAGCTCTAAACATCTAAAGATAAAGCACTATGTGCCACCATTGGTAAAAAAGTAAATAAATAAAATAACAAATGGAGTCAGACTCCACATTTCTTTCCCATTTGCAAAGCCAAAAGCTCTACATTTAACTAATGTGAGAACTATTGCATTTAAAATGCTTGTTGTACTTTGCCATACCTCAGTGTTAAGAAGAAGATTCCAGTGTTTGTTTTCTGGCTCTTGTTCAGAACACACTACACTATCCCTTCCCTGAAGTGTCATCCACGCTGGAAAAAAGCTCTAAATATTCCATTCATCCTCTCAAGCCATAAAAACATGTCACTTTAGTGCTTCATTTCATTAGTCACAGCTCCATTCAGATATCAGACATTAACAACACCTTCGGTGGTACATCAATAACCACTATCCACTCTATGAATGGTATTACTGAAATCCTCTTCAGCCTATTTAGAATAGTAGCATAAGACCACCAAAGCATAACTGTGCCTCCTCGGACCCATGAATGATCCCAATAAGTAAATTGCTATATTTTCCCATGGATGATTCGGCGCACCCACATTTTCTTTGTACTGATCCCTGCATGTCAAACCTTTGTCTTCTGCAAAAACAACAATTGATGGACGGAATGTTGCACAATGGCAAAACATTAACCCCAGTCACAGATCTGGGTTTAATCCATCGTTATTTTGCTCGCCACCCCCCACCCCCCCGTTCAGACATTCAGACATGGGGCTCGCCACACCACCCCAGTTCAGACAACACTTACGGGACAAAGTCAAATTTTCAACACTACATCTCTGTCCATACACAGAACCAAAATAAATCTATAAATCTCTTGTTTCAATGGTCATCCCCAGATGCTCAACTGCACCAACTTAAACAGTTTACTATTTAATGTATTAGGTAGAATGAATGTGTCTGATCTCTGCAATGATCCATCCTCTATCGACAACTGTTTCACTTCACTTTGGCAAAACCATGCAATTCCCCTCTATCAATTAAGGTTAACATCTCAGTACGCTCCATTCATATGCTAACATGGATTCTTTGACTCCTCCCTTCTGCCTCATCATTGTCCCTATGCCCTTGTTGCTTGCATCAACTGTAATACAGATTTTCTTATGTGGATCAAACCTGCTGAGTATGGGAGCACAAATCATCTCTTTTATTATACATTCAATAATGGTTTCTTGTTCCTTGCCTCCAACAAAACACTCCTCTTTTTAATAAGAACTTCGTAAGAGGCTCAAGTGTATCTGCAAAACTTCAAATACATTTTGAATGAACTTGCACAGTCCTATACATGGAAGTACTTCTTCCTCTATGATGAACTTCTTCATTTTGGCATTGGCTTCTGATATAGTCTCCTTTGGCTTGATGTTGTTTGGTGTCAACATATGAGCCAAATACTCAACTTGGTGTGCCACAAAGATACAATGCTCTTTCCTCAAACTTAAACCACTACTTCGCAGAATTTCCAAGGTTTCTCTTTGCCTGCTTTCATGTTCCAGTGTCTCATAAATCGATATATCATCTTGAAAAAAGTTCCTGTGTTAACCTTAAAAAGGGTGGACATGATTCACAGAGCAATTGCTGCAGCTGATGTCAGTCCAAGGGTAACCGTTAGACCTGCCAGCCTAAGGGGGGTCTTTCCACCAAACCTTTTGCCTTTTATCCGCTTCAATTTTGCTGATTTCAGTTGTGTTGGCCTTCGGACTCGGTGCACCTTACCACTGCTAACCAGTGCTAAAGAGCTTGTGCACACTCCCTTAAACATGGTAAAATTGGCTTGTACCTGATTGGCACATTTAATTTACGTTTACGTATAAGACCCTAGGAAAATAGTATACTATATACCCAGGGCTGGTAAATGAAATACTACTAGTGGGCCTACTAAACATATTGTGCCACCCACTTGAGTAGCCCTTAGAACATGTCCCAGGTCTGCCACTGCAGCCAGTTGGCAGCTTTAAACAATCAATTCAACTTGGGAAAATAACACTCTCTCTAAACTTCAAACTCCATTTTGTATTACATATAAGTCACCCTTGAAGGCAGCCAATTGTCAAGGGTGCATTGTAATTAAAAAGTTGCACATGTACCTTTAAGTTGTAAGTTTTAGATGTGCAGGTGATGAAAAACTAACATATTCGGTTTTTACTACTGTGAGGCCTACTTCTCCCGTAAGGTAGCATTGGGATACCTTATTACATTTAAGAAATGGTAACATTTGATTGGGAGCAGGTAAGAAAGCCATATTTGATGCCTGTCTGAGGAATTGTACTTTAAAGAACTCTTTCATGGTAAAGTCGGATGGTAAATCACAATTCTGAAAATGCCACATTTAGAAAGTTGTTGTAACCATTTAGTACCTGCAGCCTGCTCCAAGAAGGATTGTTATGCTGCCTGAAACTTGCCTGAGCACCCATTGGTCTGTTGATCTGCTTGAATCTGGTTTTTCTACTTGAACCTAGGACTACCACAGTGACTTCAAGGGCAGGTTGTGTGGCCTCCTGATCGGAGCTTCAGGGACAGAAAAAGGCTCCAGCCATCTTGAGCTTGTATTTGGACACTGCCTGAGTGAGCCATGTCTCTCCAAGTGGTGCCTTTCTAGTCCTAGACCCTTGGAAGGGGTGCTACTGGTGCCCCAATTCAAAAACTGTGAAATGTTTTCACAAAAGGTGCTCTGAGACCGAGAGGAGACCAGGGCCTACCTGCTTGTTGATCCACCAAAACTAAGTTGTTGATGTTCTCAAGCAGTATATCACTGTCATATTTCACTCAACACACATTTACCCCTTTATCCGCATTCCTTCCCATCCTGGCAAATGGTCCTATAAGCCACATTTGCTGAACGCCTTGTTGATGGTAAGACACATTTTGAAACTTGCAACATGTCTTGTAGGTCCACATCTATAGCAAGCATTGTATACAGCCGGTTTAACATTCTCCTTGTGTTGTCTGGTTTTGCTTTCACTCCTTTCTGAATGTCTAATTATAACTACAGATGTATTGTCACAGTGATTATTCTCCCTGGCATCTCCTTGGGAATGTTTTATGCTATTAGCAATGTTAACTGCTTCCTATAGCAACATGTCCTTGTTTGACAATAGTCTTTCTTGGATTTACTTATCATAGTACTTTACAACTAATTGGTCTTTGATAGGAGATTTTGCTAATTTGCCAAACTCACAAAGTGCTGTTAAGCCTCTCCGTGTGGCTGAATAAGTATCCATTGGTTCATCAGCTAATTATCCCCTCAAGGAAAACTTACATCCCCTCTACTCAAGATGTCTTGAGTTGCAAATGTTTTTCAAAATTCTTTCACTGCTACCTTATTTTCATCCAGAACTTCCCCTTCAACTTCTACAGTTTCAAGAAGAAGTGCAAACACACTCTGCCCTTCTATTCTCAAAGACTGCTCCAAAATATACCTCTCTCTACTGGCTTTAAATAGATTGCCATCATCAGCCCCCAAATATACATGAAATCACAATACAATTCTTTTCAAGGCATTGATGGTTCACAGAGACTTGTAGAAAAAGGTGGTGGCTGTGTCATAATATCAATTTTCTGCGCACTGAGTTGTTTAACAATATAGTAATGACAATGAAAAAATACTGTTTAGCTAGCATTTCTCTTTAAGAACAAGGTAGGAAAATAAAGTACCCATATTAGGCAGTGCTGACCTGGGTTTAACTCTCAGCGTGTTTCCTGTAGCTTAAGTATTGTTTATTAGGAAGTCCAAAGAGCACTACAGGCAATCACAATTGAAACACTTATTGTACATAAATCCAGATATTGTTTCTGTACTGTGTGCAAATAGATCAAGGACTCCACACAGAGTTATAATTCACAAGACTTCGCCATCATTCTAAACACGTATACATTCTTGCATGTGCAACACACTCCACACTTGGTCACAAATTGTAACAGCCCCAGTTCCTAATTGTCAGTTGCAGTATGCAGAACTTAGAAGCTCTGCGAGGTGAGTGGTGGTAGGAGGTCAAAGTTCTGCTTAGTGAGTGATAGTGGGAGGTCAAATGTTTGCTCATGGAGGCTCAGACAAACAGAACTACATTTCCCAGCTAAAAGGGGCAAGTTGCTAATTGAGCATCAGGTATTACCCAATCATTTAACAGGTCGCAGAACAAGAAATGTCATCGTGTTTCCAATGAGTCATCCCTTGTTGTTCAAGGTTACCAACTCCACAACCTTGAATATGTAACAACAAGCTTCACTCACAGCTTTGTATTCTCTGACTCCTTCCCTCCAAAACTCCTTTTTACTCATCCGAAAGCCTCTTCCTACTGCTAAGACTTTATAAAAAAAAAAATCCTTCACTCTTTTATCCCTCCACTATCCTTTTTCAATAAAAATTAACAGACTAACATGTTTCACTTCTCAAATTCCATATTCCATATTCAACTATACTAATATACTGCCCAAATAACTGAATAACATATCTACTACTCAAATTACTTCATATTTATACTATACTAATTTTCAACACTAATCCCTTATGGGTTCCGGAGTGGCGTGCTACTCAACAGAAAAGCGCTTCAACGCCCATCAGTGGTAACAAGTGCTATATGAATGCAAATCTTTCTTCCCCTTTTATCCATCCGCTATCCTTCTCACTCCAAGTAACAGACTAATATCCACCACTGAAATTACCTCATATTTCACCATATTAATTCACCACTAATCCTCTATAGGCTCCCTGAATAAAATGCGTCAACAAGCGAGCGATAAATAAATACAAACCTTTGTCCTACTCTATCCTTCTGCTATCATTCCAACTCCAAATAACTGATTAACCTATCCACCACTTAAAATGTACTTGCATGTTTCACTATACTAATTCAACACTAATCCTCTGTGGGTCCCGGAGTAGCTTGCTACCCGCCGAAAAAGCGCTTCGACGCCTCGTCAGGGGTTAAATGCGCTATATAAATGCAATTACAATACAATACAATTACAATACATTTGGGTGCTAATTTGTCATCCCAAAGGAACAGCTCTGTTTAACAAGGACGTGGGTGATGCTAGTCGAGGTCCTCCTCGCCAGTATTAAAAAGAAGCTTCCAGTGGTTCAGGGTTAAAACTTCTTAATCTGGTCTCGCAGTGGATGGCAACAACCACCTCATGACTCCTTTATCTGTTCATGTCCCAACATTTGCCAAATACCCAGGTCCAGCAAAGGTAAACACTAGACTTTTAAGTAAACATAGAGATACAGCACGACTCGGGCAGGAGTGGCAATAGTGGGCACCAAGCGTTTTTTCCCGGTGTGCCGGAAGGGTGGGGGCTGGTTTTGGACAGGTGGGGGCCGGTATTGCAGCTGTGCTGCAATATCCTCCCCTGGTACCAAAAGCAGAAGTGTTTCCCACAGCACCCCCTTTTATCCCCCCGGACCGATCCGACTTAATTGCCAGGGCTGGTCTCCCTTCCCAGTACGGCCCTGAGCACGAGACGCACTCACAAGACGACAACCAGAGAAAAAACATATATGACACAATGCTCAGCTGTGGCAGACATAGATCAGCGCAAGTCTTGTTCTTTCCGGTTAAGTTTCTTTATTAAAAACATTATTTTTTATGATCCACTGCAGATATTGTATGTTATGTCAGTAAGATTTATAGAGCTCGCGAATACCCGGAAGTGTCTTGGCGCTGTGATTGCGGTAAGCCCAACTGATGCATTTAGTACTGAAATAGCCACGTTTTTAATCCCTTCCTGAAAATGGTGAGGGAGCTTGCATTTCTGAGCACCGTTGGGAGCATGTTCCAGAGTTTTGCGGTGCGGCAGGAGAAACTTCGTCCGCCCCACTTTGAGGACCGTGTTCTCAGAACTTTCATAAGTCTAGCACCTGTGGAACGTAGCCGTCTGGACAGTTCATACCAGGCAAATAGATGCCTCAGAAATATAGGCCCTGTATTGGTCAATGCCTTGTATGCTAGACACAGTGACTTTAATTTAATTTAATTTAATCCGTTGTGCCACCGGAAGCCAGTGGAGTTTACGAATTTCCTTGGCTACTGATTCATGCTTTGGGATGTTCAGCAGAAGTCTTGCAGCAGCATTTTGAACTGTCTGAAGCTTTTATTGATGTTGCTTCTGCATGCTCAGGTAGAGCCCATTGCAGTAATCCAGTTTTGACTGAATCAGTGTAGTTACGACCGTCTTTCTAGATTCAGTGGGGATGTAAGGTAAAGTCTTCATAAGATTTTTATCAAAAAATGAGAGGCAGAGACAATCGCCTTTGTCTGATAGGATAGTGTTAGTTTATTATCAATCATAGCTCCCAGATTTTTGACCTTCTGAGCTGGTTTTGGCGGTTCACCCATCTCTGCCGGCCACCAGAGGTTATCCCATCTGGGTTGCAGATTACCGAAGACTACTACTTCGGTCTTCTCAGAGTTAAGCTTAAGACAGTGTTTTTTCCCATCCAACTGTTTATTTCCTTCATACAATTTTGAAACTGTAAAGTGGGGGAGGATTGAAGTTTGTACGCTGCCACCACTACTGGGTGTAATCGGCGTAGGCTGTGAGACTAAAGCCAAACTCTCGGATCAGAGGGGCGAGTTCAGATACGTACATGTTAAAAAAGTATGGACTCAGAGATGATCCCTGTGGGACTCCGCATGGGAGGACATACGGATCCAATTTATACTTGTCCAACATCACTGTTTGTCTCCTTTCTGTTTCTGTAGAACTGGTGGTCTCAACAATACATGGCATCATTTATAAAAGACGTTTATAAATTTGTTATGAATACATATATATTTCACTTGGTGGACAACAATAGTTAGTTCCTAAGCATAAATGGTAGTACAACATAATATTTTAAGAAAACATTGAAAGACATAGATTAACACAATAACTAGTGTTTAATATTTTTGTGCCATTTACAAGTCTGTGTCAACCACAATCTCTCCATTTTGTTCAGGATTCAGGTTGCCTTTTATTCTGTTCAGATGTTGAAATTTGTCCTTAATTTCAAGAAAAGATTTGTTCTTGGTCTCCGGAATAATGAAGAAAATAAATGTTGCTGCTAGGGAACACTCGACAAAGAAGACAAGGAAACAGTAGTGGGTTAGTCCATTCTAAAAAGAGAAAAGATTTAATATTTCATTAGACTTAGGTGTGCATACACCGTTCATAAAGGCAGTAGTTTGTAGATACCTACAAATGTCAGCCAATTTCACACAGTTTAAATAATGCGCTTCAAACCGTAACTAAGGTCTCCAAACCATTGTTTTGATTCAACCTCCTGCCTTGGAACACCCTCTCCAGCATGTTTAGAATAGGTATTTAGATAAATGCTTTGGAAGTGTTTGATAGAAGGGTGGTACTGTCAGGTAGTTGTAATTCCTTTTCTGCATGTTTGAATGAATGAATGAAATACTACTTCCATAGCACTAACCGCTGCTTCATAGAAGTGTCCTCGTGCTAACCAGTAGGATAATTATTGATCAACAATTAACTTTGCTTAAAAAGGAAAGTCTTCATTTCCTTGAACCAAGATGTGGAATCCAGTTTTCTAAGCATCAAGGGCAGGCATAGTTTATCCGCCAAACATGAGATGGTGCGTCCCCCATTTCTATCTCGATTAACTCTTGGTATAGCTAGGAGCTACTTATTGATGGGCCACAAGTCTATCTTTGGCCTATACCAGTTTAATCTCTGGTGAAGAAAGAGCAGGCCTTTCTGTTGTACAGCTCTAAAAGTGATTAACAAAGATTTGAAAATGATCCATTTTTCTATCGTCAGCCAGTGCAACTCCATGAGATCCTGTCTCAGAGGGTGTCTTTCGGGATACTTAGAATGAGAGAATGAGCTGAGCAGCAGCATTTTTTATATTTTGTAGTTTGTGGAGAGATTTAGCAGAAAACGCGGGAAAAGAGAGTTGAAATAGTCTAGCCGGAAGGTCACAAAGGCTTATACAATTAATCTCCTGGCGTTCACTGATAAACATTTTAGAAGCTTAAATAGAGATTTTAAAAGTCTAAAACATAATCTAGTAATATCCCCAATATGGGATTTGAAGGAAAGATCTGAATCAAATCTTACCGCAGGTTTCTGGGGGGAGGGGGTAGGTGGAGATCTACAGGGATTGTGGCCATAGATACCTCTGATCGAAAAGAAAGGGGTTGCCAAAATCCGATACCTCTGACTTATCAGTATTAAGTTTCAAGCAATTTAACTCCATCCGGTTTGCAACTACCTCTATGCAGCCCTAAAATGCACTTCTAGTGATCTGCCATATTGGCTGAAACTAGAGTAACACTAGTGTGTCATCAGCATACAATACGAGCTTTAAGCCCTTTTCAATCACCTCTGCTATACACATGTTGAAAAGAGTAGGGCTTAAAGTCGAAATCTGCAGAACATCGGATCTTAAATCTGTGAAACCAGATGTAAAAGGGGGAGATGAACAGAATATTATTATTTCTCTTCTTATTTTTCTGGTAAATACTTTCACCTGTAGTTTCTTAACACTTATAGTACTAGAGTGGTTGAAAACCTAACTAGAAGTCCCTTAATGCAATAAGCCTGTTTAAATAGCAATGTTTTTAGCAATCAGCAAAAAGTCCATTGTCCATCCCTAGCAAAATTCTATCTGGTAAAGCATTCAATGTAGATGGGGCAACTACAAAGAAGCTACAACCTCCTGTCCTATATTTTACACAATTTAGGAATAACCAGCTAGTTTGCCTCACTGGATCTATGCATTTTAGAAGGTATGCCCTTTTTCACTGTTTATGCCAAGAAGATATTGCCAGTGTTGTATAGGCTTGAACACCATACAGTACTCCTTAAATCAAATACACTCCTGCATTGTAAGCAAGGGCTACTTTCTAAACAATGGCATAGAATGTGAATACCGAGGAAGGAGAAAAGTCAAATGTGCTGATTGATTCTGGATAATCTGAAGTTTATGCAGGGCACTGTGAGGAAGATCCGCATAGACCTAATTAGCATAATCAAGTCTTAAATTGATAGCTGAAGTTACAATTAACTTCCTTGCTTCAAAAGACAGATGTGCAATCTTCCTCAGTGTTTTTCACAAAAAGAGCATTTTTACACTAAAGCCCCTACTTGGGTTTTTAATGATAGGTTTCCATCTATCACTACCCTAAAACTCCAAGCAAGGGAAACTGGAGCTGGTGTTGGACCAAGATCTATTGGCTAGAAGTTGGCACTTCAAAGATTAGCCCTATTATTCACACTATTTCAGTTTTATCAGTATTTTTTTAACTCTTTTTATTAACATAAAATAAAGAAAACAATGTAATGCATCGGGTGACAGACACATCCCACATTGATCGAATATACATTTTCATATTACAAAATAAAATACACAGAATAACAATCGTAGGGATCAAAGGGACTCCAGTGCTACTGCTACTTCTTCAATGACCGGAGGAGTACAGATATCCCCCCTATATTAATTCCATGCACCCCAGATCTTCCCCCATTTCTTGGGGCAACCCCTGGCAACGTACACAGACCTCTCCCTGTACATGCACCAGTCCAAATCTTCCATCCACTTCCCAATCTGCGGCGCCTGACTGGCTCCCCATAGCTGTGCAATGTTTCGTTTGGCGATCATGCACGCCAGGGTCACCCATAATTTCCCATTTGAATTCAGGTCAGTGGGTTCCCATACATTCAGGACACACGGTCTGGCCTGTAGCGCCAATTCCACCCCCATAATCTCTCGGATATTTTCGTGTATATTGGTCCAATAGTCCTGTATATCAGGGCAGTGCCATAGTATGTGCATAAACGTTCTGATCTCCCCGCATCCCCTCCGACACTCCCCACTGTCCGCCAGTCCCATCCGGACTAGCTGAGGGCCCGTAGTGTAGGTTCTATGCAGAATATTCAGTTGGACCAGCCTGAGTCTCATCTGGATGGCTACTACCTTTGGGGAGGAGACCGCCTCCCTCCAGTCCTCATCGTCCAACACTAGACCGTCTGCACCCCATTGCTCCCTGATGATCACTAATGGGTCCCACATATGATTAATTAGTTTCTTATAGATCAGGGAGATAGTTTTTTCTGGAAGGTGTCCATCTAGTACCCGGTCCTCCAGTGGGGATGCCTCCGGAGGCGTGGTGCCCCTTCGGATATGCGCCAACAGGGCATGCCTGACCTGAATATATTGATAACGCTCGCTCTCCTGTAGATGATATTTTCTTTGTAGATCATCGAATGTAAGGATCTCATCTTTCCCCTAAATGTCCTTAATCTGCGAGATCCCAATGAGGTCCCACTTGTCAAATCCCTTTGTTTTCCACAGACTACCCAATCTCTCCGAATTCCACAATGGGGTTGCGAGAGTTAGTTTCCCGTCCCATTTAAGGTGACGGGTGGCTGCGTGCCACACTTGCACCGCGTGGGATTTGACCGCGATCCATCGCATATCCGGGATCCAATGGGGACCCATAGACAGCGTGGTTTATCGCCGCGATGCCCAATAGTATTTTCGGAGGTCTGGCAAACCAATCCCCCCGTCATGCCAGGGAAGAATAAGCTTGGAGAAAGCGATACGGGGCCTGCCCTCGCAAAGAAGCTGTCCCTGGAAGGACTCAATTTCCTTGAAGTATATGGAAGGTACCGGATCCATTGAATTCTGAAGCGCATAGAGGAAACGGGGAAGGGCCATTATTTTAAATAGCACTGCCTGACCCAAGAGGAAGAGCGGCAATGATTTCCATCTCGCCACGTCTCTGTAGAACCTAGCCAAAGCTGGACCTAGATTATTCTCATATCTTAATTTCGGATCCATGGTAATATATATACCCAAGTATTGAAACCCCACTGGTTCAATTTGTAGTGGGCAGGAACTCGGAAGGAGGACAAAGAGCACCGACTTCGCCCAGTTGACTGCAAAGCCGGAATATTCCTCAAAGATTGCCAGGACATCAAGAAAGTTTGAGCTAAGAGGCCCTAGGAGAAGTGAGATATAGCAGAATATCATCTGCATACAACGAGATCTTATCTTCCCACTCGGATGTTCAACGCAATCCTCTGATCGATGGGTCACAACGGACCCACGCCGCGAGCAGCTCAAGTGCCAGAGCAAATAATAGCGGGGACAGAGGGCACCCCTGTCTTGTGCCTCTGGCCAGAGCAAAGTCAGTGGATTTGTGATTATTCACCATCACTCTAGCAAGAGGATCTGTGTATAGGAGACGGACCCATCCTATAAATTCATGGCCGATACCCACTTTCTTGAGAACTGCAAATAAATAGGGCCACTCAACCCTATCGAAAGCCATGGTCGCATCTAATGATAACAAGGCCGCCGGTTCATTTATCTTAGAAGCGCCACCCAAAACTCCATGCAACCTTTAGTGCTGTATTCCGGCGCGGCATAAAACCGGACTGATCCGGATGGATCAGGGTGGTGATGACCTTGGCTAGTCTGGTCGCCAGCAGTTTTGCCAGCACCTTGGGCTCGGTATTTAAGAGCGAGATTGGCCGGTAGGAAGAGCATAGCGTCCTAGGTTTCCCCTCTTTATGAATTGTTATAATGTTTGCCACTCGTTGATCATAGGGAAGCTGGACCTTTTCCTTGCTTTCGACAAACATGGCACGGAGAAAAGGTATCAACTTATTGGCACTGAGTTTATACAGCTCAATGGGAATTCCGTTTGGGCCTGTGGCCTTCCCGGAGTGGACCCCCCTAATAGCTTGTGCCACTTTGTCATCTGTAAGAGGGGAATCTAGATATTTCCCATCATCTTCCGACAGTATGGGCATTCGGATGTCTCGTATCATAGTTGCATTGTCAGGCTCTGTATAGCTCCCTGCGGATTTATAGACCGTGCTATAATGGGTGGCGAACTTCTCTACTATCCCTTGTGGGTCTGTTACCATATTTGACTCCCCTATCTGCAACTCTGGGACCAGCCTCGAAGCACGCTCCCCTTTCTCCAACCACGCGATCAATTTCCCTGCCTTATCGCCAAGTTCGTATATCCTACTCTGGGTGTTTGCATGCTGTACTTTGGCCCTGGCTCCTGTATCCATCTTGAAGTAGTCTCAACCGGTGCATACCCTCAGGGGTGGCGTCTCTCGAAACCTCCTCCTCCATACTTATCACTTCTGCCTCTATCCTTTCCACCTCTGCCCGGCCCTTCCTCCTCCTCCCAGCGACTAACGATAGGACTTCCCCTCTAATGACCGTCCTGTAAGCCTCCCACAGAGACTGTGCCGAGTCAACTGTCCCCACATTCTCCTGGAAATATCTCTCTGTGACTTGTATCACCTCTTTCTTAGTGTCCTGGTCCCTCAGGTGCCAGGCATTAATGGGGGCTGTCCTTCCCACATCTCTCAGCCCCACCTCCACCCTGAGTCAGATTGGGGAGTGATCAGAGATCCCTCTTCCTAAACAGCACACCTCACGAACCCACGCTGCCTGCGACGCTGGTACTAGGATATAATCTATTCTTAATAGGGAGTGTTGCACAGCTGAGGCGTGTGTGTAGTGCACTCCATCTGGATTCCTCAGCCTCCACCCATCTGTTAGCCCCGTTGTTTCTATGAAGTCTGGCAACCACCACTGTGATGGCAGCAGAGTTCGGGCAGGGTGCCTATGTACTTCCCCATCAATCACAGCGTTAAAGTCACCACCCAGAATCAGCACACCTGCGGGCAGGGTTAAAGAAATTGCATATAAATCTCGAAAGGTGACGGTCTGCAGACCTGGTGGAACATACACAGACAAAACAGTGACAACTCTACCCTCCCAAATTCCCGAAACTCCTACGTATCTACCTCGTTTATCAGTCCAGGTGGCCTGGACAGTCAATGGGAAGGAGTTCCTCACCAGTATGCCCACCACCCTGGATCCCATGGTGAATCCGGCATGCGCCATCAATTTATAACCTCCCCTGAGTAGCGCTACACAACGGTTTCCGACCAGGTAAAGTAAAGTAAAGTCCAAATTTGTAAAGCGCACAATCACCCGTAAGGGTCTCTAGGCGCTGGGGGCCGTCGGGAAGATTAAGCGAGCTATTGCCCAGAGTCACATGGTGCTGGGCTAACCTGCCGCTGGAGCCGGGGATCGAACCGTGGTCCCCAGATTCCAGCGTCAGTCACCCTGGCCGCGGCGCCACACCTCTCCCAGGTGTGTCTCTTGAAGTAATACCACACCCGGGGAGTGCCTCCTGATCAATTGATTCACCATCCCCTGTTTTATCTTGTCCCCGAGGCCATTCACATTCCAGCAGAGTGCGGATATCCCTAATCCCTGTCTATCAGAAGACATTACAATGGTGTACTACGTCTAAATCACCCGATGCAACAAAAAAGGAAAAACAAACTGCAAATATGTGTGTGCATAATAAAAGTGAAAACACAAAACACCCTTCAACTCTCAATCCTCCCCCCACCCTCTACCCCTGCATGTAGCTAACACTCATACCCAACTAGCAGTGTGCCTGTCGCCCCCAAACCTACTCTACAAGTAACTAAAAGTAGAAAATAGAGGAGGGCCCCCGAGCAAGCCCCCCACCCCCTCCCCCTTCCCCCCATCGCTACCCTGATTTATACCCGCCCCAACTCCCGCAACAATTAACTACAATGTACGCCCACTCAGTCTCCGTGGTGCACCAGTTTATTGTTCATCTGCCTCTCCTCGGTCCCGGCCCCCCGCGTCTGGGACGTGTGTAGTCTCCAACCAATCCGCCACCACCTCTGGATTGTCAAAAAACCAGGCCTTCCCGTTGAGTTCCACCCGAAGGCGGGCCGAAAACATCATGGCATATTTTATTCCCTTGTCTCTCACTTTCTTCTTTACCAACAAAAAGCCCTGACGTTGCTTTTGTACCATTTGGGTAAAGTCCAGAAAGAAAGAGAGAGTCGCATTCTCAAATCTCAACGGAGCCCCAGCTCTAGCCGCCTGGAGGATCGCATCTCTGTCCCGAAAGTTCAAAACCCTAGCGATGATAGGACGGGGGGTACCCCCGGTCTGGGTCTACCCCCCGGGACTCTGTGTGCACGCTCACCCGTGAAGGAGTTGCTAAGACCTTTGGGTTTGAGGTGGTTCAGAACAAGATTTTCAACAAACAGGTCCGGTGTTTGGCCTTCCGACTTCTCTGGCACCCCCAGTATACGAACGTTGTTGTGCCTTGCCCTTCCTTCGTAATCATCCAGCTTGCGATCCGTGAGAACTTTGGAGGCCTTAAGATCACGCACCTCTTGTTGCAACAGGTTCACATTGTCTATTAGGATGGCTGTCTTAAGTTCCAGTGTCTTGACCTTCTCTCTTGCCTTTGTGAGGTCCGCTCTTATCAAACCCACCTCAATTGTGACGGTGTCGAGTTTATTGTCTAGGGCTTCCATCTTCTGGCCCAGGGCTGACTGAACTCCGGTGATAGCTGCCATGAGATCCGTCAGTGTCGGCTCATCTTTGGCAAGAGGGGCCCTTTTTGATTCCACCGGGGACCCCTTAGGCAGAGTGTAGCAGTCCAGTTTGTTGGACCGGGGCTGGGACTTATCCAGTTCAGTTTTTGTCACCATCTCGCCGTCTTATCTCCTTCTTCTCCTCTCCACGCCAGTAGTCAAGGTCTCAGCTTCTCTGCCCACTTCCGATGTTTGATGACTGGCTGTCTCCCCACTTAGCCCCACTCGCCTCTGCCAGGCCGCGTCCGGCCGCTCGATCCGCGTCGCTCCCCGCACACTCCTCAGCTCCCGGGGAGGTATATATCTAACCCTAGGTCACTGGTCACCTCAAGGTTTCCCCTCCGGACCAAGTGTCTGGCCGACTCCGACGGATCTCTGCCTTACTAAGCAAGTGCCGTGGCTGGATCACTCTCCAGGATCTCTCAAACGTTGACCGGTGTCACTACTGTTAGAAATGGGAATTCCTGGTTGGCTAAGGCTTGCGCCAAAGCCAGGCAGAAACCCCCATTCTAGTCAGGGCAAGGAAGTCACCCGCCAAGATAACCCCTGCTCACCCCCTTGGTAGCTTGGCACGAGCAGTCAGGCTTATCTCAGAGGCGATGTGTAAAGCATTTGGGCACGCACCCACCAGCAACAACACCCCAGGCCCCCCACAAAAGGAACTCCAGACAAGGTATATGTAAAAATAGCCTTTGTATTACGAAACACATTAGATAATAACCACACACTTTACAATGTGCCAGAGGCACGGGTAGAATTTACAGGGGATTATATACATGGGACAGGGCCACAAGGACCACTGTCAGGAATAAGCATTTTTAGAACTAGCTTTTGGTAGAATTACCACTTGGTAGAAGTAACACATTTAGAACATAGAACATATAACAACTGGCGGCGGATACGGACCGTACCTTCCGTTCTGGTTGCGCGGGATAATGCGAGTGATCTCCTCCGTAGGCCGTAGCGGGCGGGGGCAGCCGGCGCGCTACAGGCGTGTGACTGGGGCGATCAAGGTGTGCGGCTCAGAGAAGGAGGGCCAGCGAAGCGGACGCAGCTCAGTGGAGAGTGGCGCGGCTCGAGGCATGAGGGCGGCCAGACACGGGCTGCAAAAGGGGGGTGAGCGAGGCACACTTAAGGCGAGGCCCCAGCAGCCCAAGGAGATCAGACAAGTCCCAGCAATTTGTCAGGGAAGGCACAATAGAGTCCACTGGTCCTGGGACTCTGGTCAGGGGGCGAGCTCAGTATCAAGCCCTTGGAGATAGTTTTAAGCACCAAATAGCAAATGTAGCACACAACCAGTAACCACTAGAGAAAGGTAAGTACCACCTACGCAACCCTAACCACCTTAGGAAAATATCACGCAGGGAACCATGAACTCACTAGCATAACTATACTAGGAAACACAACCACCTAAGCATAAAAATACATTTAGGGGTATAGGTCAGGAGCATTACACATGATGCATAAAAACACATTCAGAGGTGTAGATAAGACACATAATGCATAAAAATACATTCAGAGGTGTCAGAACACAGGGTGCGCAAAACATACTACACACAGTACATTTCCTAACACCCAAAGCATTAGCGCATGAATCATAACAGCACATAAATCACATTAGCGCAGAAATCACATTTAGCACATAACTCACATCAAAGTCCAGGTTGCGCCACAGCGCCAACACCTAAACGTAGCAGTTGCCCACTACTTGCTGGGCAGCTGGGGACAATAACAGGGCCTAAACGCTGCAGCTGGCACTAACTCCTGAGTCCAAAGAACAAGTCCCATAAAAAGTAAAACCTAAACGGTGCAGCTGCCCACTACTTGCTGGGCAGTTGTGAAACAACTACGACAGGGCTCTCACTAGCCCTCAGGAACCAAAACTGCGCCACGTTTGAGCCTTCTAGGACAATATTGCGGCATGGAGCTCTCACTAGCCCTTAGGAAGAAAGACTGCGCAAAAGGTTGGAGCCCTCTGGCTCTAGAAATCCATATGGCGTGCATGGGAGCCCTCTAGGCTCTTAAACAACTGGGCCCATTGGAGCACTCTGGCTCCTAAAGTACAATAATGCCCCCGGGAGCCTCGTGGCTCTAAACAACAATGCCCTCGCACTGGTGGAGCCTCTCAGGCTCGAAATACAAATGTCCACTGGAGCCCTCTGGCTCTGAGAATGAACACGCCCGTAGGCTCAGGAAGTCATTACCAAACCGTAGGGGCGGCCCACTGCCATCTGGGGCCACCCTAACTACCACCAACATACTGGGCCTTCAACGGGCAGCACCACTTGCCCACCCGGAGCCCCCCCAGCCCTTTAACACTCACCGGGCTGTTGTGTGGGCGGGGGCTCCTCCTCTCGCGATGTGGCAGCGCTTCTTCTGCGGAGCTCCCCATGGCTCCTGGGAGCCCCGCGCTGTCGTTGTCGGCCTCGCCGCCATGTGGATTCACCCGGGCCCCCACCTGGGACCCGGGGCTCGCTGCCCTTACCGCGGGGCTCTCCCTTCCACATGGGAGCCCCGCGAAAGCTTGCGCCGGCCTCTTCCACCATGAGGGCAGGCAGGCAGCATCTCCGATCTCCCTCTCCATATGGGAGACCGGCAACGTAGGAAAAAGGCTTCCCCCAGGCAGGGGGAAGCGGAAGTGATCGCATCCAGGCCCCGCCCACAGTCAGGCGGGCTCGGGCCTGGCTTCTGGTTTCGCAGCGGCGACAGCACTGGCTTTTCCTTTTCTCGGGGGCAAGAGGGGTAGGCACCCTCCAAAATAAATAAAATAAAACCCCGGAGTGATGCAGGGTGGGCACCTGCAATTGCAGCAATAATCGGGGTTGGCAACCGAATTTACTAATGCGGGCATAAGGCAGGGTAGGCTCCTGCCTTATTAAAAATAGGAAAACGCGGGCATAATGCAGGGTGGGCACCTGCAAGGAAGTCAAGGGCAAATTAAGAGACAGCGCTTCCCAGGCGCTAGGGCAGGTAAAAGGTCTTGTGGCTAAAGGGGATCAGTCCTCAGGGGAGAGATGAGCCCAAAGGTCCTCAAAGATAAGAAGGGCATCCAGGGACAAAGCAGGGCAGAAGGTACCCCATAGTTCCTCCAGTAATCCAGGACATCAGCAGTCCAGGGGCTGGGCAGGGCGCAGGGAGGCAAGCCTTCCCATGGGCTCCAGCAGCAGCACGCCCCTGGCAGATTCAAGTAGGCACACAAGAACATTTAACAAGAGGTCACAGCCACTTTTTATACAGAGAAATCCTTTGTCTAAAGGTGCAGGCAAGGGGTGAACCAGATACAACTGGTTCCTGAGCACTTTGTTTTGCTTAGCCCCTCTGCCTATTCACAGGATGGGTCAGGGACATCAGACACACCACAGGGGGTGGAGCAGGCATTGTGGAGTGAAAGCCCAGCCCTATTCAGGTCTCAGGTGCACTCCTCCCCAGGCATCCACATGCAGATCTCCCATTCACCACCGGGGCGGACCCATCCTGACTCCAGGAGCCTGGCACACCAGCCAGACCCAGCCAATCACAAGCCAGAATATTCACTGCACAGACAGGCCAACTTCTAGAAGTGGCACTTCCACACTAGACACAATAACGCCGCACACATTATCGCGCAGCATTTAATCACACGAGTCTACACATACCAAATTTGCATCTGTACTCCCAACGCATCAGGAACTACCAGGGACACACACATTCCCCATGCATTTCTATGGGAGGGCAGGCCAATCTCACACACGCACTCAGAGAGCACACGCACTTTACACTGCGCCACAGTGCTAAAGTGCGCAAGGACCAGAAATCAGTACAATTATGTAACACTAAAAAGCAAAAAGTTCAGGGGTGAACCTGCCAGAAGGGCCAAGTCCAACACAGCCCCCTTCCAGCCAAAACACAGGGCAGACCAATCACCACTGTGATGGATTTCCCGGCTTTGGCCGATAGAACACGGACGCGGGCCCGTACTGCAGGGACACTCTCCAGTTTTACGCCCTGTTGTTCCACAAGACAAGCACATACCTTTAAAAAAAAGAAATTCAGGCCCAACCAGGCTACCCCACTGGTACTCCTTAGTTGTCCACGGCCAGGACCAGGCCCTAGGCGACCCAGATACCACTGGTCCATGCCAATCCACAGAGTGGGGGGTAGTAACCCCTGGCCTACAATAACCATTCTCCACCCTCCTTCTCAGTGTATTTCCAAACTACCACTGATCCTCCAACCTAGGGTTCGCACCCTCAGGCTGACTAGAGGTCACGGGCAAGAATGCCCCACCCTACCTCTACTTCTGGGGTTGCGCAGTCGCCCAGGAGAAGCACCCTCCAGAACACCACTCTCCCACCAGTTCGGGACGTTACTCCCATAGCAGCCATGACGGCGGTCAGACCATGCCATAGAGGCGTAGTGAGGCGTTGCACAGTGCGGTGCCTACAGAACACCAGGGTGGTCAATGACGGCGAGGTCACAGCTCCCTGAACTGGTCTACCATCTGGGATCTAAATTCACCGGATGCACAGGGGTCAGACTTCCTCTGACCCCCTTCCAGAGTTCTGCACCCTCCCAACTGGAGTGGTACCCCTAGAAGACAAACCGGCCAGGACACTGGCTACAGTCGCCCTGCCGTCCAGGACAGGCAAACACCTGAACCTGGCTCCCCAACCTAGGGACGCTACCCTTTGGTCAGATGCCTGGCGCACCAGGACTTCTACAAGTTGAAAATAAAGTCTAAGACTTTCTCTCCTCCTTCAGCAGCAAGGCAACCACTGCAGGCCAATCCCCCAGGTCAGGGACAGTACTCCTCCATACAGCTTACCCGGTTCCTTCTCTTCAGACAGAAGTTCCTTCTTGTAACTTCAGGACACTACTTACAGTTGCCCTTACGTCCAGATCCAGAGACACCGGCTACTGGCTCCCCAACCGAGGGACGTACACCTTTGGTCAGATGCCTGGTGCACCAGGACTTCCTTGAGGGTGACAGAACTAATGTGTTGTGTACAAGTCTGCCTGACACTCAGGACAGAAGTGGCATCACCATGGTCACTCCCCGGCGACACAACCCTTCTGGCTGGCCCCTGACCCACTGGTTCCCCCACTGGGGAGCCTCTCAGGCTCGAAATACAAATGTCCACTGGAGCCCTCTGGCTCTGAGAATGAACTCGCCCACAGGCTCAGGAAGTCATTACCAAACCCTTGGGGCGGCCCACTGCCATCCGGGGCCACCCTAACTACTACCAACATACTGGGCCTTCAACGGGCAGCACCACTTGGCCACCCGGAGCCCCCTCCAGCCCTTTAACACTCACCGGGCTGTTGTGTGGGCGGGGGCTCCTCCTCTCGTGATGTGGTAGCGCTTCTCCTGCGGGGCTCCCCTGGGCTCCTGGGAGCCCCGCGCTGTCGTTGGCGGCCTCGCCGCCATGTGGATTCACCCGGGCCCCCTCCTGGGACCCGGGGCTCGCTGCCCTCACCACTGGGCTCTCCCTTCCACATGGGGGCCCGCGAAAGCTTGCGCGGGCCTCTTCCGGCATGAGGGCAGGCAGGCAGCATCTCCGGTCTCCCTCTCCATATGGGAGACCGGCAATGTAGGAAAAAGGCTTCCCCCAGGCAGGGGGAAGCGGAAGTGACCGCATCCAGGCCCCGCCCACAGTCAGGCGGGCTCGGGCCTGGCTTCCGGTTTCGCCACGGCGGCAGCACCGGCTTTTCCTTTTCTCGGGGGCAAGAGGGGTAGGCACCCTCCAAATTAAATAAAATAAAACCCTGGAGTGATGCAGGGTGGGCACCTGCAATTGCGGCAATAATCGGGGTAGGCACCCGAATTTACAAGAATACCAATGCGGGCATAAGGCAGGGTAGGCTCCTGCCTCATTAAAAATAGGAAAACGCAGGCATAATGCAGGGTGGGCACCTGCAAGGAAGTCAAGGGCAAATTAAGAGACAGCGCTTCCCAGGCGCTAGGGCAGGCAAAAGGTCTTGTGGCTAAAGGGGATCAGTCCTCAGGGGAGAGATGAGCCCAAAGGTCCTCAAAGATAAGAAGGGCATCCAGGGGCAAAGCAGGGCAGAAGGGTCACCATAGTTCATCCAGTAATCCAGGACATCAGCAGTCCAGGGGCTGGGCAGGGCCCAGGGAGGCAAGCCTTCCCATGGGCCCCAGCAGCAGCACGCCCCTGGCAGATTCAAGTAGGCACACAAGAACATTTAACAAGAGGTTACAGCCTCTTTTTATACAGAGAAATCCTTTGTCTAAAGGTGCAGGCAAGGGGCGAACCAGATACAACTGGTTCCTGAGCACTTTGTTTTGCTCAGCCCCTCTGCCTATTCACAGGATGGGTCAGGGACATCAGACACGCCACAGGGGGTGGAGCAGGCATTGTGGAGGGATAGCCCAGCCCTATTCAGGTCTCAGGTGCACTCCTCCCCAGGCATCCACATGCAGATCTCCCATTCACCACCGGGGCAGACCCATCCTGACTCCAGGAGCCTGGCACACCAGCCAGCCCCAGCCAATCACAAGCCAGAACATTCACTGCACAGACAGGCCAAAGACTGTCACCCACGCACTGGTCACGAGTCGACTGGATTATGGTAACACACTTTACGCCGGAATCACAACAAAATTACAGAAAAAACTCCAGCGCATCCAAAACGCGTCAGCGAGACTCATATCAGACATCCCGCGGCAAGATCACATCACCGGACATCTAAAAGACCTCCACTGGCTTCCCGTCAACAAAAGAATTACTTTCCGCCTTCTCACCCACACACACAAGGCCCTCTACAATCTAGGACCCGAATGCCTCAACACTCGACTGTCCTTCTACAATCCCACCCACCAACTAAGATCGTCCAATCAAGCCCTCGCCGCAGTCCCGCGCATCCGGAAATCCACCATGGGTGGCAGATCCTTCTCCTTCCTGGCTGCCAAGACCTGGAACTCACTCCCCACCCACCTCCGCCTTAATCAGAACCACATCTCCTTCAGAAAAGAACTGAAAACCTGGCTATTCGACAAATAATTGAACCCCTTCCCCTAGCGCCTTGAGACCCTCTGGGTGAGTAGTGCGCTATACAAATGCATGAACTTGAACTTGAACAATAACGCTGCGCACATTATCGCGCAGCATTTAATCACATGAGTCTGCACATACCAAACTTGCATCTGTACTCCCAACGCATCAGGAACTACCAGGGACACACACATTCCCCATGCATTTCTATGGGAGGGCAGGCCAATCTCTCACACGCACTCAGAGAGCACACGCACTTTACACTGCGCCACAGTGCTAAAGTGCGCAAGGACCAGAAATCAGTACAATTATGTAACACTAAAAAGCAAAAAGTTCAGGGGTGAACCTGCCAGAAGGGCCAAGTACAACAACTACCAACTCACTGAGTGGCACCTTACCACTCTTTAAATATGTCCAGCAACATTGCTCACCGTCCAGACCACTGCCACTGTCTCCTAGGTGCCTCCTACACAGTGTGAATTTCCCCCCTTAGATCAGCCGCTCCCAAATTCTTCTCCATATGACCTCAACGCTGTCGCCTTCACCTTTGCGCCCCCCCAGCCAACACATCTCTCAGGGACCTCCAGGCAGGGCCACCACGGCGATCATAGCCCGATCTCCAAGGCCTGCCCCAGCTCTCCTTCAAGCTCAGATCGAGCTTAGATCCCTGCAATCAGGTTGCACTCCACTCTGGGCGATCTCTGGGGCTGCTAATGTCTCTTGGGCCCCCCTTCAATATTCTCTGGCACTCCGGGCGTTTCCCTCTGTGCCCCTGCACCTACCTCGCTGCTCCGCTACTGTGGCCAGACTGTAGGGCCCGCCGATTGCCCCAGGCCGATTGTCCTTCCCAACCGGATAGGGCCTGCCCCTCCCGGCCGTCGGCGCCCGGTGTTTACGCACTGTTGGCGGCCGCCCCGCTACTCGATGCCCCGGCTTCCAGGCCGGAGCAGGCCTCAGTCTTCTCGGCAGTATATCTCTGCCGCCGGACCTCGGGGTGGTGTTAGGAACAACACCCATGGGCGTCGCTTTTGTAGCCGGCCGCGGGAGCAGGGTTCAGGCCCAGGATAAAGGGCAGGATATCATGGCCGGAGAGGGAGGTCGGCAGAGCCGAGTCCCTAAGCGGCCATCTTGGTCGCTGGCTCGGCTCCTCTCAGTTTTATCAGTATTTAACGTCAACTGAGTTCTAGTAATCCAGATCCAACTAGAGATAAATCTCATAGTGTTTGAAACTTTTCATATGATGCTGGGGTATTAACCATGTGAAATAATAGTTAAAATATTAGTTGAGAATCATCCCAGTAATTATAAACGCTACATCCTGATGTTGTTACTGCCACTTTTAGTGATTTTATTGACAAATTAAACAAGTGAGTTGACAGGTAGGAGCCCTGTGAGACTTCACATTCAAGTCCACTTGCTTTGGAGATGTAATTTCCAAGCTTCACTGACTGTGTGCGACCTTGTATAAAGGACTTGACCCACTCAAGGGATTTGCCCTACACCCCTGTCTCTGTTACACAGTCAATCAAAATTGTATGATCAACTGTGTCAAAAGCAGCAGAATGGGTGGTGGACAAGTAGCCTTAGGAGATCCTGATTTAACTATGTTAAGTAGTTGTTTTAAATTATCCTCCCATATGACAGGGAAGCTGGGCATCGCCATCGGAAACAAAAGCACCCTTTGCCTCACCACCTACAAGGACGACCTCTCGGCCAACATGGAGCACCTCCACTTCCAGGTCCAAACCATCCCGAACACCACCCTCCATTGCTCCCTCATCTGCAGACCCCCTGGACCCTGCCCACTCTTCAGCGATTCCATCACAGACTTCACGCATGCCACGCTGTCGCCTCCACAGACTACATTCTCCTTGGCGATCTCAACTTTCACCTGGACAACCCCAATGACAAAAAAACCTCGTCCCAGAGACTAGCCACAGTTGGACTAAAAACAACTGATAACCTCCCCAACCCACTCAGCGGGCCACACGCTTGACCCCATCTTCTCTGCCAGCGACAACATCACCTTCAGCCACACCACCAAGCTCTTGTGGACCGACCGCTGCTGCGTCCACTTCCTGTTCACCAAACCCACCATACACCACCACGCCTACATCTACCTCTGTAGAAGCTGGAACAAGGTCACCGAAGAACAGCTCACTACCTCCTTCAGCAAAACCCCTCCACCGACATCTACAGATGCCAACACTGCTGCACGCAACCTCCACTGATGGTATTCCGACTGCGCAGACACTTTGGCTCCCTCATGAAAGACCCAAGAAAGTGATGCTCCAAGAAAGGCAGATGGTTGCCTACCGCCCTTCATGAGTCCAGATGCACATGTAGACTGCTCGAGAAGAGAAAGAGTAGCACCAAGATCCCGGAAGCCCATTCAGCCTTCAAGGCCGCTGTCACCGCACACCACCATCTCATCAGAACAACGATGAAAGCGGCCCTACAAGAAAGGATAATCGCCAATGCACTTAACAGAAAGGAACTTTTCACCGTGGTCAAAGAATTTATCAGACCCAGCACAGAGACAGCAGACATCCTCCCCCAAGACCTTTGCAATAACCTTAGCACCTACTTCGTCCGCAAGATCAAGGAGATATACGACAACTTCAACAGCCTCGATACTCAAGACCCTTCTAACTCACCCGCAACCACCATACTCTATAACACCGGACCCCAACAGACCCTACTCAGCTGGACCCCCCTCACCACAGACAACAATCTGAAAATCACGAAGAGCATCACTCTGGAGCACCCTTGGACCCCTGCCTGCATCACATCTTAAACAGAGCAGGCATCACCATTGACCTACAACTCTGCCGGACCTTCAACCCTGCCACCTTATCGGAAGACTGGAAACACGCATAGATCAACCCCTTGCTAAAGAAACCCTCAGCTGACCCGACAGACCCCAAGAACTTCAGACCCATTTCTCTCTTCCCCAGCAAAGGTCGTCGAGCAGTCGCTTCAATGCCCAACTTTCCGAGTTCATTGAAGCGAACGCATCCTGGACCTCTTTCAATCCGGCTTCCAAAGCAACCACAGCACCGAGACCGCCCTCCTCGCCGCCACAGAGATGACCGAGTGCCCTTCTCAACTGAGGCGGAACTTCAGCCATTACCCTCCTGGATTTCTTGACCGCCTTCAATACCGTCTTTCACCACACCCTAGACACAAGACTCCATGATGCAGGCATCCGCAACAAAGCCCTGGAATGGATACGCTCTTTCCTCACCGTCCGAACCTCCATTCCTCTTGGAACCCATAGAGATCAGCTGCGGAGTACTTCAAGGCTTCTCCCTGAGCCCCATGCTTTTCAACATATACATGGCCCTGCTTGCAGCCCACCTCAGAAACCACGGACTCCACATCATCTCCTATGCCGACGACACCCAGCTGATTCTCTCCCTCACTAACGAACCCAGAGTGGCAAAGAACAACTTTCATGACGGGATGAAGGCTGTCACCTCCTGGATGAAGCAGCTGCCTCAAGCTCCACCCAGGAAAGACTGAAGTGTTCATCATGGGCTTCAACTCATCTGCCTGGAATGACTTCAGTGGCCTGCTGCACTTGGAACCTCCCCCACACCCAAAGACCACACGTGGCACCTCCGCATCATCCTGGACTCCTCGCTCACAAAGAACTGCTAGATCAATGCTGTCTCATCATCCTGCTTCCACACACTATGCCTGCTTTGAAAGATCTTCAAACGGGATCCCCACCGAGTCCAGAAAAATGGTCACCCACGCACTCATCAGCAGTAGAATCTACAACGGCAATGCACTCTACGCCGGCATCACCCAGAAACGTCTCAAGAAACTGCAAAACATTCATAATGCCTGCCAGATTCATCCTCAACACCCCCCACTGCAGCCATATCACCAGTAACCTCAGAGATCTGAATTGGCTCCAAGTCAACAAAAGCTCACCTTCAAGCTCCTCACACATGCCTACAAAGCCCTTCATGACACAGGACCTGCATGCCTCAACCACTGCCTCACATTCCACATCCCCAATAGAGACCTCCACTCCACCCAAATGGCCCTGGCTACCGTCCCACTTATCCATATCCGCAAGACCACAGCCGGAGGAAGATCCTTCTCCTACCCCGCAGCAAAGACCTGGAACGCCCTTTCTCTCCACCACAGGCAATCGCCTTCACTGCCTTAAATCAGAAAGGACCTCAAGACCTGGTTCTTCAACTGAACCAAAGCACCTTCGATGGACCAGCAGCTTCCCCCAGCATCTTGAGACCCTTACAGGTGAGTGGTCATGCTTTACAAGCCATTGATTTATTGAGAGGTTGATTGACTTTGTATTCAACTTGTCCCGTGCTATATTTTGTTTTAAATTCTGCTAGATGATATCTGTACCACAGTAAATGAAGGGGGCCCTGCCCCCCCTCAGCTCTTCAGTGAGAGCTGTGAGAGAGGCTTACGCTAAAGCAAGCCTCTCTCCCTCTAAAGCAGGTGCAGGCTGTCTGCAGCCTGCTCTGAGCCCCTCGCCCCCTCCCTCTGACTGAAGAGAAACACAGTATCAACATACATTGTTTTTCTTCAGTCAGAGGTGCCAGGCCCGGAAAGAAGATGAGGGGTGAGGGCCCATAGACAGCATAATCCCAACAGGGCTCTGCTCCTCTGAGAAGAGCCAAGGACAAGAATGGGGGTGGGGGCCCCAGAGAGCAGGAGGCAGCACAGAGCACTGCTCGGGACCCTGACAAGGAGGTGGGGGGGGGGCAGAGAGAGCAGGAGGCAGCACAGAGCACTGCTCGGGACCCTGACAAGGAGGGGGGCAGAGAGAGAGCAGGAGGCAGCACAGAGCACCGCTCAAGACCCTGACAAGGACGGGGGACTGGGGGCCCCAGAGAGAGAGGAGGCAGCACAGAGCACTGCTCGGGACCCTGACAAGGACGGGGGCTGGGGGCTTCAGAGAGAGAGGAGGCGGCACAGAGCACTGCTCAGGACCCTGACAAGGACGGGGGGCTGGGGGCCCCAGAGAGAGAAGAGGCAGCACAGAGCACTGCTTGGGACCCTGACAAGGACGGGATCGGGGCCCCAGAGAGAGAGCAGGAGGCAGCACCAGGCACTGCCCGGGACCCTGACAAGAGTGGGAGTGTGGGCCCCCAGAGAGAGCATTCTCCAGGGCAAAGCTCATATGAGAAGGGATGAGGCAGCAAAATGGTGCCCTCAGGTAAGCACTCTTGATAGAAGCACCATGTGGGCGTCCGCAGAGGGGGGGAAGGGGGGCTGAGAAGGGTGCAAGGCAGAGGGGAGAAGGGTGCAAGGTAGAGAGGTGAAGGGTGCAAGGTAGAGAGGAGAAAGGTGCAAGGTAGAGAGGAGAAAGGTGCAAGGCAGAGAGGAGATGGGTGCAAGGCGGAGAGGAGATGGGTGCAAGGCGGAGAGAAGATGGGTGCACGGCAGAGGGGAGAAGGGTGCAAGGCAGAGAGGAGAAGGGTGCAAGGCAGAGGGGAGAAGGGTGCAAGACAGAGGGGAGAAGGGTGCAAGGCAGAGAGGAGAAGGGTGCAAGGCAGAGAGGAGAAGGGTGCAAGGCAGAGGGGAGAAGGGTGCAAGGCAGAGAGGAGATGGGTGCAAGGCAGAGGGGAGAAGGGTGCAAGGTTGAGAGGAGAAGGGTGCAAGGTGGAGAGGAGATGGGTGCAAGGCGGAGGGGAGAAGGGTGCAAGGCGGAGGGGAGAATGGTGCAAGGCAGAGAGGAGAAGGGTGCAAGGCAGCGGGGAGAAGGGTGCAAGGCAGAGGGGAGAAGTGTGCAAGGCAGAGAGGAGAAGGGTGCAAGGTAGAGAGGAGAAGGGTGCAAGGTGGAGGGGAGATGGGTGCAAGGCGGAGAGGAGATGGGTGCAAGGCGTAGGGGAGAAGGTTGCAAGGTAGAGAGGAGATGGGTGCAAGGCAGAGGGGAGAAGGGTGCAAGGCAGAGGGGAGAAGGGTGCAAGGCAGAGGGGAGAAGGGTGCAAGGCAGAGGGGAGAATGGTGCAAGGTAGAGAGGAGAAGGGTGCAAGGTAGAGGGGAGAAGGGTGCATGGTAGAGGGGAGAAGGGTGCAAGGTAGAGGGGAGAAGGGTACAAGGTAGAGAGGAGAAGGGTGCAAGACAGAGAGGAGATGGGTGTAAGGCGGAGAGGAGATGGGTGCAAGGCGGAGAGGAGATGAGTGCAAGGCAGAGGGGAGAAGGGTGCAAGGTAGAGGGGAGAAGGGTATAAGGCAGAGGGGAGAAGGGTGCAAGGCAGAGGGGAGATGGGTGCAAGGTAGAGAGGAGAAGGGTGCAAGGGAGAGAGGAGAAGGGTGCAAGGCAGAGGGGAGAAGGGTGCAAGGCGGAGGGGAGAAGGGTGCAAGGCAGAGGGGAGAAGGGTGCAAGGCGGAGGGGGAGAAGGGTGCAAGGCGGAGGGGGAGAAGGGTGCAAGGCAGAGGGGAGAAGGGTGCAAGGCAGAGTGGAGAATGGTGCAAGGCAGAGGGGAGAATGGTGCAAGGCAGAGGGGAGAAGGGTGCAAGGCAGAGGGGAGAAGGGTGCTAGGCAGAGGGGAGGAGGGTGCAAGGTAGAGGGGAGAATGGTGCAAGGTAGAAACGGGTGCAAGGCGGAGGGGAGAAGGGTGCAAGGGGGAGGGGGAGAAGGGTGCAAGGGAGAAGGTGAGAAGGGTGCAAGGCAGAGGGGAGAAGAGTGCAAGGGGGGATGGTGATGAAGGAAAAAATGTGCCCTCCCTGGAAACATTTCTGCAGACGCCCATGGCAACGCACACTACTTTGTGAGAGAGAGTGGAGAGAGAGTGGAGTGAGGTAGAGGGTGGAGTGAGAGAGATTGGAGTGAGAGAGAGAGCGGAGTGAGAGAGAGTGGAGCAAGAGAGTGAGCGGAGCAAGAGAGAGAGTGGAGCAAGAGAGAGAGTGGAGCAAGAGAGAGAGTGGAGCAAGAGAGAGAGTGGAGAGAGAGAGAGTGGAGATAGAGAGTGGATAGAGAGTGGAGAGAGACAGTGGAGAGAGAGAGAGAGAGTAGAGAGAGAGTAGAGAGGGAGGGTGGAGAGAGAGAGTAGAGAGAGAGTGGAGAGCGAGAGTGAAGAGCGAGAGTGGAGAGAGAGAGTGGAGAGAGAGTGGAGAGAGAAAGAGTAGAGAGAGAGAAAGTGGAGAGAGAGAGAGTAGAGAGCATAGAGAGAGTAGAGAGAGAGTAGAGAGAGATTGGAGAGAGACAGTGGAGAGAGAAACAGTGGAGAGAGAGACAGTGGACAGAGAAAGTAGGGAGAGAGAGTGGAGAGAGAGACAGTGGAGAGAGAGAGACAGTGGAGGGAGAGAGTGGAGAGAGAGTGGAGAGAGAGTGGAGAGAGAGTGGAGAGAGAGTAGAGAGAGACA